>NC_080394.1:33383751-33705495 GCF_028751815.1 Salvia miltiorrhiza | reverse complement strand
GTATGATAAAACTTTTAAGAAGTGAGTAATATAAATTTTAAAAAATTATTGTTGAATGTATTGAGAATGGTGAAAAATTATTGTATTTAATATTAAAAATGGTGAAAATATAAAAAATGAAGGTAAATGAATTATTATAAGTGATTGAATATAGACATATAGTCTAAAAATAAAATAATTTTTATTTTTGTGAACGTCTCAAAAAGAAAAAATAGAAAGCTTGACCATATACGAAGAGAGTATATCTTAACATATGTTTTTCTAACAAGTGCAAGTATGGATCAATTTCCCGTCTCCAACGATAATTTCAAACCAAGATTGCTTAATTAAGTTGTAAAAAATGACAGTCTATTTGGTATTGAAGTGCAATAATGATCTTATATATAATTTGTTCTTCATTTATCAAAAGTAGGTATATTTATGTATTAACGCTATTATTTATTCCTAAGTCCTAATTATTGATAAACATCATTTTCGCCTTTTGATGTGTCATATTTGATATTTAATTGTGAGAATTTTGTGCGTTTAATGATTTATTTGAGTGTATATTAATTTATTATTGAGAATTCTTTATTTTATTATTGTTTGAGCGAATTTTTCGAAATGTAGAAACTTAATTTGGCAAATTAATCTAAATGGAAGTTGAAGTTCATTTCGATACGAGTTCGAAAGCGCAATCGAATCGAAAATTGGACCTCAAAAAAGGGAGAACGGACAAAAACAAATTTGCTGCGCAAAGTTGAAAACATCATACGGCTGGGACGCGTGCCTACGCCTTGGACCGTATACTCGTTGGGTTTGCCCGTGTTTTGACTTTTTTTTAGCCCAAAAAATGATTTTCACTTGATTTCTTCAATATCTTACACCTTAGCCTATAAATACCCTTTGAAAGTTTCAAGAAAAAGAATCAGCCTTACCTTTGTTTATATTCATATTTGGAGAGCTTGAAGAGACGACTTGAAGATTGGAAGAAAGAACTGGATGATTTATTCTACTCTTGATTTTTTCACTGCTAGTTCATATGTCTATGTGTGGCTAGTACTTTTTATCCTAGGGTTTGATAATAAACATATGATGATTTTATGATTTTATTTAATTCAATTAATCAAGAGTACTTGCTTTATTCTTTTTGTGTTCATGTGCTTATTGTTTGCTTAATTGATTGGCCATCAATTTTGCATGATTATTTGCACTAATTTGATATCAGAAGATGATTATTATTGCCTGAACTATGAACACGGAACACACTTGTCAATATTATCCGAGATTACTTAAGACTTATGTGAGGACTTTAATCCTAGGAATTTTTAGGAGTTATATGATTAAATGTGTGACAAATATAGTTTCCGTACCTTAATTCCACATGATTTGTTGTAATTTCCCTTCGCATTTTGCTTGTGAATGTGTGTTTGTACCCTAACATTGAGATTTATGAAGATTTGATTATTGGTTGTAGATTTGGTGTGATTTTAGGAAAAATCAAAGAATAATTGGAGAATGTGAAAGCATAGGGTCAAAGTACGGTTCAATACGAATCCGTGAGCTTAAACGGTGGTTAAATCGGAGCTCGGATGAGGGAGAACGAAGCCGAGCAAGTTGGTTGCGCAAAGAGTAACAGGGCCCACGGTCCCGGTAGCGGCCGCAAGCCCGACCGCGGGCCACTGCTCCAAAATCGCCCAGAACGCACACGTGGTCCGTGCCGCGGCCGGAGGCCTGATCGCGGGCCCTGCCAACAGCTCTCT
This sequence comes from Salvia miltiorrhiza, assembly GCF_028751815.1. Lineage (NCBI taxonomy): Eukaryota > Viridiplantae > Streptophyta > Magnoliopsida > Lamiales > Lamiaceae > Salvia > Salvia miltiorrhiza. Next base: position 33,703,753 of record NC_080394.1, on the reverse strand, counting down.
CATTGTGGACCCTAGATGAGATTTTTGAGCTCCAATCCCATTTTCACCTTCATTTTGGGGGGAAATGGAGTATCATCCACTATTCTTCACCTCTCAAAATAAAACCCTAGCCTCATCATTTTTTTCTACCATTTTCTCCCTCCCACAAGCAACACCAAAATCAAAGAAAGAAGCGGAAGACTTGGAAATGAGCTCATCAAGATTATATGATTGAAGATCAAAATTAATAGGATTTGTCTATGAATCTCTATCTCTTTATGTCTTTGTTTATGTTTTCTTATCACTTGGGATTTGTTTTTATTATGAATATGCTTGGCTAAAATCCTTTATCTTAGGGATTACATTAGATGGATTTGTAATGGATTGATTTCTTTGTTCAATATATATCTTGATTGTTCTTATTGTTATCTTTTCAAGCCCTAGATTTATCTGTTATATGATTGGTTGTCCATCTTTTGTGCATTTCTAATTTGTGATTTGAATCGGGAGAGGATAATTATAATAGATTAGGAGTTTGAAACATATCATCTCAATAAACCGGGAGGTTGAGAGTTGGGTGAGGGCTTGTTGATCTTTTGTGCTATTGGGAGTTATAAATTAGAAATTGACCGGGGACGACAATTATGACCCGTAATCTACAGTTTTAGTCGCCCGAGAGGAGGCTAAAACTAGTGGGGAGATCGCCCTAGATAAATAGGTCATATCAAGATTGATATTGATTTAGATTAAAATTTATTATGATCCATTGAAATCTAGTCCCTATGATAACTTTCCTTTGAGTCTTTCCCCAATTTATTAGTGTTAATAGGCAAAAGTGCCCCATTCCTTATTCATATTTTGAAAAATACCCACCCTTATCATGGAAAGCAATCCATGCCCTAAATTACTAATTAACCCTTAAGTGGGTCAACATCAAATGTAATCATTTCGGTCTTCTTACACAATCTTACACATTTTTGAGTTTCAATGCATTTTTGCACAATAATGACCGAAATGATTACATTGAGTGCATGCAATGATTTTTTTTACACTGTATATATATATATTGTTCATATCTTTAAATCGACCGGACCCTAATTAACACTTAAACAAAATATTAAATTAAATTCAGCAAAATAGTAAAAATTAATATAAAAATACCAATAGATAGAATACAAACTTTTATGTCGATATATCATCGATCCGGCCGGTAAAATGGCCAGAGAAATGTATCCGACCGGGTACATTTCAATTTTAAAATGACCCGGCCGGATACATTTTTCCTTGACAATTACCGGCCGGATCGATATTATTTAGGCATAAAATATTCTATTTTATTCAATTTCATAAAAAAAAATCAAGACGCTAATAATATATATCCATTCGTATCTATCTTAAATTTTTTATTTTTTTTCCCTTTAATATCTTAATTTCAATACATATATTCTTTGAAATTATTTGTATATATATACCTCTATATATATTGTGTTATTCTTGAATGTTGATATATAGTACTATATAACACTATATATATCGTGTAAATCAATTGATATCTTTAAATCTAAAATCAATCAATATATATACTCAATATCCGTCCCAAATAAATGCATGCTTGTTACCCAAAAAAATCATGCATGTTACCGATACATAAAGGTAAAAATATCTTTCTTCAAAATTTGATTCCCTTTTGATAGACATAAAGCCGATTGTATCGGTCCGTTCACTTTCTTTAAAATACTAGGGGTTTTGAACACTTTTTACTTCACCACACACCTCTATCGGCTTCTTCACTTTTACCCACCGAGAGAGAGAGTTCAAAAGATTGAAGCACCCTCGGACTCATCCATGGCATCTTCTTCACAGGTATTTATTTTTAATTTTCATGAAATTGAATAGAATAGAATAATGTATGCTAAAACACGATCGGTCCGGCCGGTGAAGTGGCCGGATAAATCGATCCGGCCGAGAACATTATTTAAATGAAACATACGGCCGGATCGATTTATCCGGCCACTTCACCAGCCGGACCGAGCGTGTTTTAGCATAAATTATTCCATTTTAATTAGTTGTATGTTTATATTAATCATTAGAAATTTACTGAATTTAATTTAATTATATTTGTTTAAGTAATCATTATTGAATTATTATTGCGAGTTTTGCTGGGTATTACATTGCACTGTTTGTGTGGTTTTTGTGTAATTTAATAAAATAAAGTATTTTATGCCTATAGAGAAACTATCCGGCCGGTACTATGCCCGGAATAATGCGTCCGACCGGAACAGTTTCCATCTGAAATGTACCCGGCCGGATACCTTTTACCGGACACTTCACCGGCCGGATAGTGTCTTTTTAGGCATAAAATACTTTACTAAATATATCTGTATGTTTACGTTAATTATTGAAACTGTTATTGTTTAATTATTGAAACTCTTATGTTTAATTATTGAAACTGTTATTAAATAATTATATTTAATTGTTTAATTATTAATTATTGAAACTGTTATTGCTTGGTTTACGAATTAAATTGCAGTTTTTTAATATTTTACTGAATTTAATTAAATTGCTTGGTATTAATTGCAGTTTAATAATTTACTGAATTTTTACTGAATTTAATATTAAATTGCTGAATTACTCGAATTTTACTGAATTTAATTTTAAATGTTTTAATATTTTACTGAATTTTACGATTTTACTTGAATTTTACTATTTTACTGAATTACTGAATTTTAATATTATTTAATTTAATTGCTTGGTATTAATTAATTTCGCCTCTTTTTTAATTATGCCTATTTATATTATTTTTAAATATTTTACTGAATTTAATATGTTTTCATTTTGTAAATGAATAGGCGAATGTCCCATATCTTCGTCGCGACACTATAGACCAGACGGAGGTTGCTATCAGCACCTACTATAGGGATTCACATTTTCCGGAGCTGGTTTAAACTTAAATGTGGTCGGCGAACAGTGCAATTCAGATTTATTGGGAAGATTTAGAGCATCATGTTTTGGGCATTTCACTGATTGGAGGCCCGGCCCGAAGAGCAATAAAGCATTACACCAGATTGTATCGAGGCAGATTGTGTCAGAAGAAAATGATATGTGCTTCTTTCTGTGTGGAGCACGAGTCAGATTTTGCCCTGCGGACTACGCATTAGTGACTGGGCTCAATTTCGGGGGATCGATGTTCGATGCGACTTTACAGCACGACTGCAGTCGCGTGGAGGCATACCGACGATTCTGCGGTACGCGAAGCATGACCATACAGTCGCTCATCAAACGCGTGTGCGATTTGGATCGTCGAGTGGATGATGAGGATGGGAGCCTGTACCTTCGTGCTGTCCTCGTGTGTGTGGCTCACACCCTTGTTCTTGGGTTGGATACGCGGGTACAGCCGTGGCTTTGGGTTTTGGTGGATGATCTGGCTACATTTGATAGATTCCTCTGGGGCGCGTATTCGTATAAGATGTTATGCCATTATACGCATGAGATAGGAACCGGCGAGAAGTATCACTTCTACGGTCCTTCGTGGGCTTTATATGTCTGGACATTGGAGCGCGTCCCGGGCTTCGGACACATGGTCGCAGCATCTAGCGGTGATCCGACAGCGCACCCTCGGTGTTTGAGATGGACTTTCAGGGGTAAGCCCCGGCTTCACGGTCTGCGCGATCTATTCGAGGGACAGGTAATCAGTTATTTAAGATTTAGTGTTTCACCGTTACTGGTTTTACTTATGTTCTAATATATTATCTTTGTTGCTTTCTAGGGTGGTGTCCTGCCCCTGGAGCCCGATGGTGACGATCTGTCGAATCACTACTTCATATCAGCGCTGACACCGGGCGAACTCTCGGTGAGCTTCAGGCCCCCCGACAACCCATTAGCTCGGGGTGTCCAATTTCCACAGCAGACCGGAGCCCGTGTTGTGGAGGAGCGCGGGGACGAGGAGGATGTACCTAGTCAACCTCGTATGACTCGCAGTCACAGTGTTCGGGGCCCTGTGAGGGATGCTCGACCCCACGAGCCGGCTCATCATTCAGTAGATCCGGGCAAGCGCCTTCTCTTGCTGTGTCCTTCTTCATGGCAGATGCTGCACTTCTTTGGTTTACGACGCCTGATACTAGAAGACTCATCGGCTTGTGTGCTGGTGCCTTCACCACCACCTCGATGTCTACCTTCTTTTGGGCGCCCCGCTTGACCTTTTACAATCAGAGGTAATACAACCTGCTCAGCGATGTGCTCGGGAACCAACCACTGGCGTCTCGGCGGGAGATTATTAACTTCGCGAGAGTAAGTATCGATAAGAAAGTCATTCGTGTAGTACGAGTCTACATACTCCGCGATCGTATCACCGACTTCACTATAAAAACAAACAAACTCCGATAGTAATCAATATAACGAACATTAGAACATATTTACATTTCAATGAACCCGACAGTAATCATTTCATGATCGTACCTTATTGCAGCGATTGAATGAGAACATGGCAGTTGGTCTAGCTGAAATACTCGACATTCGCATTTTTTCTTCTCCAGATCCACCTTGAAGCTTCTGTCAGCAGTTTGCACCTTATACTTCATGCCACTCAACCTTTGTGCAGTGTATCGACGACTTTTTTGGACTTCAATAGCTACCCTTTTACCAGCCTCAGCAGTCAAGCCTTGCTCGATTTGTTGTGCAGCCCTTAGTCGCTCGCTGAACCATTTCTCAATAACAATTCTGATTGCCTCTAACATCGAGCATATAGGAAGTCTTCTTGCCCACAACAATCTGGAATTAAAAGCTTCAGCAGCATTTGATGTCATAAAACTGTAGCGTCGCACAGGCATAGGACACATCGAACGAGCCCACTTCTCCGGCCCAATCCCTATTAGTTTATCGTACGCAGCTCTCTTCATAAACTTCAGGGCATTCATAGCCCTATTGAAGTCGGACTTCTCGTACGCAAATGCAGCTTGTCGATACACCTCGACCACTGCCTTACCGTAATGCTTCAGGTTATTTTGCAAATGGTAGTAGCATAGGCCGTGGGTTGCATTTGGTAACTCATTCCTGGTAGCATTGGCAATGGAGATATGCTGATCAGAGACAATCAAAAGTGGATCGGCTTGGCCATAAACACGTCGAATGCGTGACATGAAATAAGTCCACGATTCATCGTTTTCTTTCGGGCCAACACCATACGCGAGTGGGAACAAACTCTCGTTGCCGTCCTTCGTCACTGCAACAAACAAAATACCCCTATTCTTGCCCTTCAAGTGTGTGCCATCGACGACAATCACCGGCCGTAAGCTGAACATGAAAGGGGTAGCCGAAGCTGCAAGAGCAACAAATAAGTGTTTGAATCGGCCATCATCGTCAACTTCCCACTCCACCATCGAACCGGGATTGGATTGTCTCAACATGTATAAGTACTTGGGCAGCATCTCGAAGGACTGATCATGTCGACCATAAACCATCTCAGTGGCTCGATTACGGGCTCGCAATGCAACATCGTACTTGATCTGTACGCCAAACTCACGTCACAGCTCCAGCTGGATGGCCTTCGGCTTCAAGATCTCGCAATCGTCGTGTATCTTCTGTGCTAAATATGCTGCGACGACTTTTGCGGGGGCCTTTATTCGCGCTACGCGCCCTAGCTCACCGTCGCATGAGTGCTCATTGGTGAACTTATACACTCCCCAAATGGCTCCATCTTGTGACGATGCATGGAGCTTGAAGGGGCACGTATCTGAATGCTTGCATTTGAAGTAGACTCGTCTGCTGTCTGATTTGCTGACAGAAAATTCCTTGCCCTGCTTCATGTTCCACAGACCGATTGCAACGATCAGATCATCTTTGCTATTGAAATACATATTCTTTGACAACTCCCGAGGCAGTAGCTGATAATCTTCAATATCCACAAGTGCCGCTGCGGCGTCCAACGGGATAACCGGAACTAACCAATTAGTTAGTTCATCTGCTCCAGGAACCTGTTCGTCATCATCCTCGTCGATCTGCAAATTCTGCCAACCTGCATATTCAATCCCCGCCCTTCTCACGTTCTTTGGCTCCGACAAGTCTTCAGAGGCGCTTGTATCAGTCTCGGCTTCAGACGATGGAACATAATCTTCATCTACATTACCAGCATCCTCCACAAACTGAGGCTCGTACGTATATTGATCATCAGCTGGACCCCAACAACGATCAGTTGTTGGGCGATCGTACTGGTACGGATTTGGCTCATCCCATGAAGGCCAACCCGTTGACTGATCATTACCCCAAGTGACCGACGGTTCAACACTTTGTTGCGCCGGTGAATCTCCGGCTGATAGGTCTAAATAAGCATATCTTTGGATTGCTTCCAATCCGTCCCCACCTTCGAATGTTGCACTGGATTCACCTCCATACCCTGAAGATTGAGGGAGATCAAACGAAGGAACATACACTCCTCCACTGTAATCGTCTTCAACAACATAAATCTCAGGAAAATGTGGCTGCGACGCCAGCAACTGAAGCAAATCATTGTCATCGGCAAGAATATTTTTACTGTATACCCTGCCATTTAATCTCTTCGTCAAATAATACAAGCTGTAATTAGTGCTCAATGAATTCTCCATCATCAGGTAATTTATCATGTACACCGTACTGGCCATTGTGTCTCCGAAAATATGCAAATTCTTAGAAGAGCCGCCGATGTACTCATAACCATTGAAGGCACCTCCATAATTAACCACAAAGTATCTCCCATATTCATTCATCTACAGAAAAAATAATAAATAAATAAATATATGATGTAAATGGAATAAAATGTTAAAATACAACATATAACATGTTAATACACTCGAAAAACATCTATCCGCCCGGGGAAGTATCCGAGGAAATGTGTCCGGCCGTGTATTACATGATATATAATTACACACGGCCGAACAAATTTTCAAGGACACTTGTCCGGGCGGATACATAATTTTCGAGCATATTAACATGAGTTATGTAGCAATATATATGTATAGAACTAAAATGCAACTAATAATTACTAATTAATACTTTAAAACATGATAGAATTTGCTCTAATTCACATGTATTTCCTTCAAACGTGGCTTTAAATCATAGTATGCTATAATATGCTAATAATTCACATAAGCATATAGGATCAAACAAAACATTGAAAATAAACAATAACCAACTTAAATTACATTTCAAACGTAAAATGACATACCTTTAAACGTTCGGATGAGAGAATTCACAAATAATAGCTTCACCACTTGGAAAATATTAGAATTTCTAATGAGTTTGAGTGTTTTTTCACTTTGAGTGTTCGGATGAGAGGATGAGAGAATTCACTCATATATAAACAAATATTCCTTCATTTCACGTGAATTTCAATGAAATTAGAGTGTTTGACATGAATACTTTACTGACAAAGCTATTTCACATCATATTTGTCGTTTATCATCAATTAAAAAAAAAAAAAATCATGTCCCTTAATTGAAGGCTAATTAATCGATGGAATATAAATACAAAAAATTAACACAATCCATATTAGCACTCAAAACACACACAGGAACCAAAAAAACATCTATCCGACCGGAACATATATGTGTCCGCCCGAAGAAACCTTATGTCCGGTCGGACACTTTGTTTTTACGGTCGGACGCTTTTTTTTTTCCAATGTGTGTTTTGAGTGCTAATATCGATTGTGTTAATTTTTAGTATTTATTTTCCATTGATTAATTAGCCTACGATTTACTTGTAAAACCTTCGATTTTAATTCAAAAATAAATAAATATTATTTTCTCTGTCAGTATTTCACATGTTCCAACACTTATTTGACCGATTTCAATGTTTAAATTGTTGAATTGATGTTTTTCTTACACTTTAACAACTTTTGTCATAGATGTGTAAGAACTTTTGCGGAAAACAATGCACATCCATCACATTCAAAGGGCATTTTCGGTTCTTCACTTATTTAGGGCATGTAGTGCTTTATATAGTAAGAGAGGGCATTTTTCAAATTATTCATAAGAGAAGGGGCACTTTAAATTTCGCCTCAATTTATTAACTAAGTTTATGTTATTGCTATTTAGTTTACTTGCTTTAATTTAGCTTTGTTTTAGTTATCATCATCTCTTATTTTTTATTGTCTAAATAGGTTGAAAGCAACTTATTAATAGTATTTAGAAGTTTAAATTCACCAATCCTTGTGGGATACGATTTTGCTTCCACTTATTGCAACTACACCGTACACTTGCGACGTAGCGAAAATAATTAGCGAACAATGAGATCCGAATACAATAGTCTTGCATGTAATCCACGGTTTGTATGCCACGAGAGTGAGTATAGACTAATTTTGAGATCGTCTTGTCCTTAATTGATTGATTGAATCGAATTTATGTGATTTCCTGAATTTGTTGAAAATATAGTCCCAAAATATTTATTTAAAGAAACCTTATTTTTCTATCATCTAGATAGAGGATAATAGTTTAAAATAATAATAATTATGGATCAATCTCTTTGAATACGACCTTAATTGCTATTATACTCAATTAACCCTCACACTTGTGGCGTGGTAAAAAAATAAGCGAACAATTATATAAGCTTTTTTTTCTTCAATAAAATGTGATTCATCTTTAGCTCACTTACTAACATACCCTTATTAACTCTAGAGCTAGCAAATCGTGCGTGTTTGGTCGTTATCAGGTAGACACGATAACGACACGACACGATATGATAAGGTCAAACACGAAGAAGACCTGTTAAGAAATTGCTCGACACAAACACGAACACGACGAGATCTACACATACGGACAAGACACAGACACGACACGAAAACGATCGCAACATGATTTGAATCGTATTGAAACAATACGATAACGACCCGAAAACAATACGATCTAGTAAAAACTTAATTAAAAATGGTCCGATTAAAATAAGAATTAAAATAAATATAGAAGGGTATGGAATTTGTGTTGCTTAGCAGCAGAACAAAGGACGAGATTAGAAAAAAAATGTTTTCAAAAGGTCAAAATTTCTAATATTAAAATAAGAATTAAAATAATATTTAATAAAAATAATAATATTACTTTTAGCGGATTACACGAACCCGACACAAATCCGACACGAACCCGATACGAAATTATCGTGTCCTTATCAAGTTGACACGAACCTGATAAGACTTGACATTAACTCATTACTTTCATGCGATTTCATATCGTGCTTTCATGTCGTGTACAAAATTATCAGCTCTAATTAACGCTTTGACTAATTCTAATTAATGAATTGTCAAAGAATAAATATGGATATATATAAAAGTAGTTAGTATAATTTTCTTTTTCAATTACTTTTTTAATTTTTGTTCAGAATTCAATAAACTTATATAATTAGGATAGAGAGAGTATAAGATTTACTACCTACGTTCCTAAAAATTATGGTCCAAAGAATATGTCACAAGTTTCTAAAAAATGTGTAGTTGTGTTTTGAGTAGAGATTGAATTTTACACATTTTTGTAAATAGTGAATGAGAAAATTTGTGGAGTCATTTCTAAATAAGAAAAATTAATTTTCAGATACCTACCGATTACATATCGATATAATAATAAGGGTTATTGGTGTATAAATACACCAACTTTGGACCAATTTTAGTTTTTAACATGAATTTTAAAAAGTGTCAGAAAATACTTTAACGTATTGATTGTAGTAATTTAAACATGAATTTAGTATTTACTTTCATATATACAATTCGAGACAAACCAAAATAAATGTCTTATAATTTAATATAATTGGACAATTCGAATTCTTGTTAAAATGACTACAATTTGATTTGTCTACATTAACATTTCAATATGCTAAGTAAGCTTTAATTTGGCCGAAAATAGAATTTGTGTTAAGATTACTATAATCAATAAATTGATGTATTTTTTGACACTTTTTAAAGTTCATATTAAAAATCAAAATTGATAAAAAAAAATTAAAGTATTTATATACCAATAATCTTAATAATAATAAGCCTATAATTTTCACGAGAGAGCAGTATATTTATGTTACTCTGTTTTCTAAGACATACCAAAAAAGATTTTGATTTTGGAAAGGAAAAGGAAAGCCTGTTATCCCGCTCTCCCATAGGCCATAATCCCATTTCCTAAAGCCACTATTTTCATTTCATTTTTGCAATTATTATAGTTGTTGACGAGAGCAAGAATAAACATATTGCCGCTATTTATGTTAAATTTCACTGAAGAGGTGAAAATGCACTAAATAAGCAACTTGACCAAATCCAAGATATAGTGTCAGAAATCCCAACTCATAACTTTACATAAATTCACTATTTTTACCCTACACAAAATGGCGATTATATTGTTGCCCTTGGCTTTTACTTTCTGAAAAAATTACTCTATCAACGCAAAAGATTCTTTTTCACACAACTATAAATCATAACACCGCTGGTGTGTGTAGATTAGAAAGAATGAAGCAACAAAAAGTAGTGCTACTGTAGCAGTAGTAGTCAACAATATTCATTCCCTCCACTCACATCACTCGACCAATCCATAGAGCCCTTCAATTCTTTTCGAAATCTGCGCTCTTCTCCTTGTTCCGTTTCTACCAATGCCGCAGCAGCATGAGCGCATTGCTCTTACAACGGCAATGTTTCTTCACTGCGCCAGATGTTACAAAACGACAAGCGACGGAAGCAGCAGATTCTTGGAGATGCTCAGCAGAAGCTGCATTGTGTTTCTGCTGCTTGTCTTCTCCTTTTCCGAGCCTGGCTCCGCAATGTACAACATCACTCTCCCCGGCCAGCACCCCAACCCTGACCATGTTGCTCAAGATGTTCACAGGCAAGATGCTCTTCAACTTCATATTTATGCTTATTTGAGGATGAGTTCTTGCTAAAAAGACTTTTAATTTCTCTATCTGTCTTGAATCTTGAAGCAGAGTACCTACATTTTGAGTTTCATGTGTGAAAATTTGGTAATGCGGTTAGTAAAGTAACATTTTTTTTTTTTTTTTTTTTTGGTCGGACAAAGTCATGTTAGATGTTAGAAATTAGTTCCCCATTCACTCCAAGAACCACCTTATCTCTCCATTCACCAAATCCACCTTATATCTCCAATCTCCAATTCGCTCCCAAGAGGGATCGAACCCGGGTCACTTCACTTAAGTGAGGACCCGGTGGCGGTTAGTAAAGTAACATATTTGAGGATTTGTGTTTAATAGTATGTCTTCACGCCCCTCCTTTTGAGTAATGCTATTTTTGTGCAGTTAAAACACTTCATTTCTTCCGTCTAATGTTTACACTGACTCCTTTCATGTTCGAGATTTTTATTTTTATTTTAAGATAAAGTTTCCTTGTGCTTAGAGAGAGAGAGAGAGAGATGTATGGGGTGGGTTGTGGAGTTGTCTTGCTTTAATGTCTCCTGCTTTTACTGTGTAAGGCCTGAGGGCAGGGTCCTACAGCATCATTCAGTTTTCTGTTGACCGCCGCGGCATCCAATGTTGGTTTGGTTTCACAAAACAAACCAATGAAATCCCAACATTGTGCAACAGTCCTAAAACAACGCTACAAGATTTGGATATACTATTGTAATTCACAAGACACATACATATCCACCATGCAGGAAGGTGAATGTGTCGATTTCGAGACGAGAAATGCTATCCAACGAGGCTAACTGCCTGACTGGCAACCCCATTGACGACTGCTGGCGGTGCGACCCGAACTGGCAGCTGAACCGGCAGCGGCTGGCGGACTGCGGCATCGGGTTCGGGCAGTACGCCCTGGGCGGCAAGGGCGGGCGGTACTACGTGGTGACCGACTCGTCCGACCACGACCCGGTCACCCCGAAGCCCGGCACGCTCCGCTACGCCGTGATCCAGGCGGAGCCCCTGTGGATCGTGTTCGCGTCCAACATGCTCATCCAGCTGTCGGAGGAGCTCATCTTCAACTCCTACAAGACCCTGGACGGGCGCGGCGCCCACGTCCACATCATCGGCGGCGGCTGCCTCACCCTCCAGTACATCAGCAACGTCATCATCCACAACGTCCACATCCACCACTGCTACGAGGCGGGGGAGACCAACATCCGCTCCAGCCCCACCCACTACGGCTGGCGCACCAAGTCGGACGGCGACGGGATCTCCATCTTCGGCGCCAGGGACATCTGGGTCGACCACTGCTCGCTGTCGCACTGCAAGGACGGGCTGATCGACGTGGTGATGGGGTCCACGGGGATCACCATCTCCAACAACCATTTCTCCCACCACAACGAGGTGATGCTGTTGGGGCACAGCGATGACTACTTGCCCGACTCCGGCATGCAGGTCACCATTGCCTTCAACCATTTCGGTAAGAAGTTGATACAGAGGATGCCGAGGTGCAGGAGAGGCTACATTCACGTGGTCAACAATGACTTCACGAGGTGGGAGATGTATGCCATTGGGGGCAGTGGGAATCCCACCATTAACAGCCAGGGGAATCGTTACATCGCCCCCTATGATCGCAATGCTAAGGAGGTGACGAAGCGCGTGGATACGTCCGAGGACAGCTGGAGGGGCTGGAATTGGAGGAGTGAAGGTGATATAATGGCCAATGGTGCCTACTTTGTGGCTTCTGGCCAGGGTGTCGAGGTCAAGTATGAGAAGGCCTACAGTGTTGAACCCAAATCTGCTGCATACATTGACCAAATCACTTACAATGCTGGTGTGCTCGGCAGCAGGTCCCTCTCTCTCCTTTTGAAACACCTTTTACTTGTTTTGCTATTACATGAGTCTTATGTTATATGGTGTTTTTTATACGAGCAGGCGCAACAATATGGGCAAGTGGACAGCCGGAAACAATACTTCCGGAGCTGATCTAGATGCGAATTCCGGCATGTTCATGGACTACGATGAATATTCGGGGAGCTGGAGGCCTTGCTCTGCTCATTCTATTCTCAAAACTTTTTTAACAACCTTATCACTCTTTCTGTTTTTAAGTATCAAATGATTGGGATGAATCCGAAAATGTGGTTTTCCTCCCTCGTCTGTTTGCATCAGAAATTATTCATGTCATTGGAACTTCATTGCTCTTCAGAAAATTTAAGCCCACGACTCTTTTACTTTTGAAACTGCTCTTGAAAACAAAACTACCAAGCATTGATACCGATCATCACCCCAAAACTAAAATTAGCTCAATACTTATTTTATTTACACGTTAGTATATTCTACTTAGTTTATTGCAAAAAGTTGTTAAAGTTTATTTGGAAGGATTATTGCAAAGTAGGCTAGATACCAAGCATTTGGACAGTTGTTTAGTATTTTTATTTATCTGTTTAATTAATTATCTTGGCATATGCAGACAACGGTACAAGTCTAGTTGCACGCTTTGTAATGTAGTGAAATAATTTTGAAAGAAAAACGTGGAGGGTTTTGGTATTGTTTCTTTCAAGTCATGAAAACTATATGACTAGTTGAATATTGGTAAGGACTGTTGTCTCCCACCTGGTCCGTTGTTTGCCAAAAGATAAACATTATCTTGTAGTGGGTGATTATATACTAGATCAACAACTTCGCCTATAACGATAACATAACCCTAATACAATACTGTAGCAAATATTGCTATAACTTTGAGCACTTACTAGTGTTTTCCTAATTAGCAGTCTAACCAAACTATCCCACTTTATAAAACAGCTCACCTTATATAGGTTTGAATATATCGTGCAGATGACTAGTTCTTGAGCTTAATGATCAAAAAACCTAAGTGCTGAGGATTTGTAGTTGGACAATTGATGTTGACAGGTTGAAGCCCCTCCACAATATTTACCTCTATTTTCTTGATTAATGTATCTTTTTATTAAGAAGACATAAATTGGAGAAGGGTGATGTTACCATGAAATGCTTAGGAAACTCCATCATCAGGATTAATTATTATTATTATAATTTTCTTTTCTTTTGAGACAATTCATTATGAATTGATATTGATATATATATATATACAAATTACAGTAGTGTAACTATTCTCCATCCCAGAGAGAAATATCCCACGTGGTACTACTCCATTCCGGGCTGTAAAGCTTGGAGTCGAGGGAGTCATCGGGAGGCCAGTTTGACATCCAGTCCGTCAACCTGGCCTCATAAGGTGATGTCGTTGCATCAAATATATCGCTCTTGATTGGAGTTGTGGTCGCGCATTCTGATCTCAACGAAGTGTTTTTGGTGCATTCTGCGTATCAGAACCATGATCTACTCAAATCCAGTCCACATTGCTTGGAAATACAAAATTTTTGCTTACCCTTGTCCATCACTGGAGCTTTCTTCTTTGAGTGACTTCTCCAATAGTTTTTTATCTCGTTGTCAGTTCTTCCTGGCAATCTCCGGGCGATCTTGGACCACCTGTTTCCCCATTTCTGATGGAGGTCGATGATGATTCGCTCTTCTTCAACGGAGATGTTGCCGTGCTTCAGATTGGGACGCAGATAGTTCATCCATCGCAGCCTGCAGCTCTTGCCACTCCTCCTTAGCCCTGCATCAAACATACAGACTTCATCTTTTCCAAATTTGCAATTACATCATTGAAATATATAAATATACCTGATGCTTTGGCTAATGCATCCCATCTTTTATCTCCCAAAACAGCAACAGCAGCAGCCAGCTGATTGTCTTCTTCCTCCAGCCACGGCCCTTTACGCACCTCGGCTTCCTGCATAGTCGAGTTGCTTCAAAAAAGTTGAGTTAGTCCCAGCATATATTATACTAGGGGAAAAAGTTGCTAAACAGGAGCTCAAAAATAAGCAATTTTTTTTTTGCTAAAACAGGGGGAAGGGAAAATATTAAAGGAAAAGGGGCGTGACCAAAACATCTTTCATTAGCAGAGAAAGTGGAGCACACTAGAATATGTGATCTCCACCACCATTTGCTTAAGTTTTCATTTAATTTAGGTGACATAATGTTCCATCAGTCGTTGTGTTGCAAATGCTTCAGCTGCAGATAGTCCTTGTCTCATCTTGATTATACCAAAAATGGTGATGTTATAATATAAGATATATATATCCATTTAAATCATGAGCTAGATAGAAATGATGCTTTAGTAGATTAAGACAGATTTAATGCATTTGGTCAGTAACCAGAAAATAGATTGATTTATAGTCATTGTTATCTAAATGCAAATTGATAAGTGAGAACAACCTTGTTTTGGTAATAAAATGTAACCTCATTTCACCGGCTGATATGCGATCACCTATCCACTACCGCTATATATTAACGTGACTGCCAATTATATGACATTGTCGTACAAGAGGTCCTATAATTAGTCCACTACCTAATAGGTTAATAGTTAATTAATTCGGATTTCATTAAAGTGTTTATGACTTTAACACTATCGTGATTAGTTGATTGCCAAGTTCATGACACAAAACCAAGTCAATAGAATTGCCGAATGGCCTTAAAACAGAAAGGAGAATTTTGAAGTGCTTTACTAGTTTTGCGATCAAGTTGCCCCTCGACATTATTTTAGCCTTATCACGTACTAATAGAATATCACTGATTTAGAATCATAGGGAGAAAGTTCATCAACACCCACCATTTCTTTTGTCCTGTGGAGACACTCCAAATATCATCAAATTCTTTCTAATTATATATTCCAGTGCCCAGTGGATTACACATTGCAATAAAAATTTCTAAATTTTTAGAAAAAAAAAAATCACCTATTCATTTCCGGGGGAAAAAAAAAACTAAAGTCAACTGACTAGGTAGCAAATAGCAATCACCTCAAATTATTCAACAAAAACCCTATATCTTTTACTCATCGACAGAGTGGAGGAGTCTAGGCCCGGATCGAAAAACAAAAAAAGAAAAAGAGCGGGCTATCCAATTAATTTGTTCTGATGAATTGTTAATTAGTCTTAAATAACTTTTGCATGATGGTTTCTTTGTTGTTAATGGTTTCTTTAAAAATTACTCCCAACGTATTCACAAACACGACGACTTTTTTATTGGGTTTTCATAAAAATAAATTATACTCCTATATTGTGTTTCATTGAATATATAATGGTTTCTTTAGTGTTATATAAAGTTAAGAATTAGGGGTGAGCATCGGTTCAAAACCGAACCGAACCGATCGCCTTTTCCATAACCGAAACCGAACCAAATGTTCCATTGTATAAACCGAGCCGAACCGATATTGGTTCGAAAACCGATCTAAACCGAACCATCAAAAACCGATCGGTTTCGGTCGGTTTTTCGAACCGACTGACGAGAAGGGGGAAAGAGAGGGCGGAGGTTGTTCGTCGCTGTTGTGTTGTGCTGTGTCGGCGAAGAGGGGAGGCCGAGCCGCACTGTGCTGCATCGACGAATAGGGAAAGTCAAGGCACAGATGGTGGCGCTGTCGTTCGTCGCCGCTGCTGTTGGCGGCGAGGGGGAGAAGGGTGGGAGAAGTAGCGAAGGGTGAGAAGAGCGTCGGAGGAGAAGCTGGGAGTGGCGCCGGTCTGCTGCTGCTGCGTCAGCGTGGCCCAAGTGGGCTCCTGCGCGGCCGCGCTGGCCTACTGCTAGTCGCCGGCGGGGATGAGTGGTGGCGCCCGGCGCGGCGCTGCAGTTGAGGGGGGAGGAAGGAAGGCTGCTATGCGACTGCCAAGGCTAGAGAAAAAGGAAGGCGGCGGATGTTTCTAATTCAAGCCCAGAAAATGAGAAATGAATAGATTTAGGGTTTCTAGTTTCTACTACCATTTAGTATATTAAATTAAATTAAATAATATAATTAATAATATATTATATATATATATCATAATCGGTTCGGTTCGGTTCATAACCGAACCAAAACTAAAAAACCGACAACCGAACCGATAATGATCGGTTTTTAAGTATAAAAACCGAACCGAACCGATAACCAGAAATTCTAAAACCGAACCGAACCAGAAATGATCGGTTCGGTCGGTTTTTTCGGTTCGGTCGGTTCTATGCTCAGCCCTAGTTAAGATTCACTCTCAAACATTTTACCTGACCAGCTTGTCAGCCCCTACCCGGATAGACAATTTGTGTTTCTTCACCATAAATATTTGAAAATCGTGTTTAAGAAAAAAGTTAATTTACAATTCCCTGCCCTTCATAATGATTTACTTTAGCTGAGCCTAAAAATTATAGGGAAATTATTTTAGATAGTAAAGTAAGTAGTGATCACTTTTAAGGATAAGGTGTAAAGTAAATTTATAATGTAAAATAAGTGTTAATTTTGAAGAAGATCATTATCAATAAGACAGACAAAAAAAAAAAAAAACAAGTTATTATCATTGGGACGGAGAAAATTAATTTTTCGATTACTCTCTCAATTTATAAAATTGGTATATAGATATATAAAATTTCTTAATATTTTGTTATTAGTATATAGTTTATTGTTAATATTTAAGTCAACGTTGACTCCGACAATATTATGTTGAATGTTGATAACATTTCTGTTGTCAACACTTCTGGAATCAACCAACATTTTGGAGTCGGCTTTGAAGCTGAACTTTGACTCTCCATTGGTAACTGTACATAATTAATCTTTACCTTCCTTTTACGTTTTATTATTCTTTGGTTGTGGAATAAATATTTTGTGGCAGTTGACCACGTTTTCAATAAGTGGAATGGTGGTTAATTATAGCCCAAAGTAGTAGGTAGTTTATTTTTATTTTTCAGGACCTATGATCTTTTCAACCAACATTTGTGGCTGGTCGACTGACAGTTTTTAGAGAGTAATTGTAGCGGTTATAGGAAGCTTCTGAAAGTGGGAAGTGGTTCAAACTAACCATCACTTGGAAGTTTATAAAAGCAGCAAGAAGACTCTCTCATTCTTACGTTTTGGGAGTGCATTTTCACCGATCTAACATTCGCTCACAACCAACTCGTCATTTTGTCTTGCTACAAACATGACATCAGTTCTTCAAGTCTTGCTTTGACGGAGGAGTCTTAAGCAGCCAATCTGTAATGGCTTACTCTGTATTGACAGGAGGTCAAGGGCAAGGATTGAAAATCGAGGACATTGGAGCATAGCAGACTGATTTTTGTCCGGTTAATATTAGATTTTTAGACTGTTAGCTTTATGTGTTGAGTCAACATTCTAGTACAGTTTATACATAGGTGGATTAATCTTAGGCAACCAATCTGTAAAGGTTGATCACCGGAAAGATCTTATTATGTATTGTGTAATGTTGATGATCATAGTGAATTTAGCCATGAGACACTCACGAGCTGTATTTATATAACCCGTTAAAAAGTATCTTGTGTGTTGTTTAAATATCCGTTGCATGTTGGCTTGAATGTTATGAACATTCCCGCTAACATTACTCTTACGAACTACACAGTGTTACTTGTGGTAATTTGGGACACTAAACTCTTTCACACTACGCCAAAAACGCACATACATAACACTGCATAGATAACGATTTTAAGTAATGCGTTATGTATTAGTGTTATCTATTAGTCACAAAGATAACGGTACTCCGGAACCGTTACGAAAAGCGTTATATATGTGCGGCTATTATAACAGTTATTTCTACCGTTACGAAAATGTTATATAAGAACATGGATACGTAACGCTAAGCCTGAACCGTTATGCGAAACGTTATCTATAAGCGAGTCTTTTATGACAACAATGTAAGCGTTAGGAAAACCGTTATATATGAGTGTTTTTGACAACGGTTATTCCGTCCGTTACGAGGACTGTTATGTATGTGCATCAATTTTTTTTTTTAAACCATAATATATATATTTTCTTAATCAAAAACTTGTTTATCTAAACATTAAAAATAAGAAAAAAATATTTTAAATTATCATTTTAATGTATTAAATATAAAAATTATTATTAATTTTCAGATTAGAAATTTAATTAACGGTTAAAAGAATTTTTTTTCATTTTTTCCAATTTTGTATAATTTTTTAAAAACCATAATATCTATTTTTTAAAAAAAAACAAATACATGTTTATCTAAAAATAAAAGTATAAAAAAAATATTTTCAAATTTGTATTTAAATAAACTATAGTTAATTTTAATGATTAAAAATGAAATAATTTTAAATTATGTTGAGTTATAAGGAAACATTCATGCCAATTCAACTACAACACAATTATGTTGAGTCATGCCCACAATTATGTTAAGTGATCACGACCATAATTTCTAACATAAAATAAAAGCTTTTCTAATGGATCGTATCAGTCATCGTAATAAGGACATCATATGGAAGTCTGTCGTCGACACGTAAGTTTTGAATTATACAACTAATTAATCATCACTTTTATTTTATTTGATGTTAATGTTAACTTTATATAAATTCCTTTCAAGTGCGATAAGTATGGTCACTGCAAAAAAATGAAAGAAAATGAAAAAAGCAACTTGGGAAGTTATAAAGGTATGTATGCTTAATTTACTGATCAGTTTTGGGCAGTTTATTTGATGTTCATGTTAACGTTATATAAATTAGAATCATGTTTTTGTTGGATAGTTGGTAAAATGCTTAGAATCATGTTTTTGTTGGATAGTTGGTAAAATGCAGCCTAACCATTTTATTTCTGTAATAATTATAGGGTCCTACACAACCTGATGACAAGCAATGTGGTTATTTTGAGATGAGGTTTATGAGAGATATTATCGAAGGGTTTCAAAATGCAGCAGCCTCTACTTTTCACTTGTCATCACTGGTATTAAATATATGGTTAATTGCATGAAAATACACGAACTTTAGTCGCAATTTCATTTTGCACATGACTTTTGAAACTTACATTTTTAATCATGAACTTTGCATTTGTTCCAAATTTTCCTTAAAATTGAGCTCCGACAGCCGGAAAGATGACGTGTCTTCAAACATGCCACGCGTATGTGACACGTCATTAATTCAAACGACGTGGCACAAAACGACGTCGTTTTAATATCGCGTTTATCAATCCCCAAATCGAAAACCCTAGCTCCCTCAATCTCAGCCATTAGCAGCGGCGCTCTCCGCCGTCAAAGGAGGAGAAAAGGGGAATCGACGGCGTGAACTGTGCGTCGTATTAGTGTGGGCGTGTGATTTTAATTTTGAAGAGAAGTATCGCCGATTTTGATTCTGGAAATTAGAGGAGAAAATGGGGGATTGGCTGCGTGAAACCTTGCCGGAAATTAGAAGGAATAGGTAACTGCTCTGAATTTTGGGAGTGAGAGGAGTATCGTCATTCTGAATCCAAACTCTGGCGCTGATGTTGTAGTGGTTTTCGGTTGATTTTTGGACGGTCTTAGCATTAAAATCAGTAATTGAAGCAGCAACAACAATCTTAGCATTAAAATCTAGCCTCTTTGCTGCTGCCGCGGCCGGCGACGACTTCTGATTTTTTCAGAGCTCGTTGTAATGATGTCAAGGCGGCGTGAACTGTTTCCATCAATTGTGGTGTAGATGCGGTTGCGGTTTAAGAAGAGAAAAACTTCCGGCTGTTTAAATGGCGTCGTTTTACAAAACGACGTCGTTTCCATGTCTGCAAACTTCCGGCTGTTTAAATGGCACATGCCCTGTTGCCACATAGGCGCCACATCAGCCTCTCCGGTGCCAGAGCTCAATTTTAAGGAAAATTTGGAACGAATGTAAAGTTCATGATTTAAAATGTAAGTTTCAAAAGTCATGTGCAAAATGAAATTGCGACTAAAGTTCGTGTATTTTCATGCAATTAATCCTTAAATATATATACTTGAATATTGTCTAAACATATATTAGTAGTTATTAATAAAATATATTGGTGATCTTGTTTGTATTCATAGTTTAAAGGAGTTACTACTTTAAACTACTTGAATATTGTCCGTGAAAAATGAGCAACATGTGTGATAAAGCATGCATTGGATGGATAGGTACGTTTAAAGTTTAATTATTCTGTTCATTTTTTTAGGGAAATGATTATGATGTATTGGGCTCGGGGGAGTTGGAATGCCTCCTTACTTTTTTGGTTTTGGGAGATTGAATGGTCTTCGCTTGGTTTAGCTTTCAAGTTATTGAATGCTTTATCATTCGTCACTTTGCGGTGTGGCTGCAAACTTGTGTTTTTTGTTTCTGATAAGTGCTGTTAACGTTGTATTATCCTACAGATGCTTTACATGAAGTGAAAAAGAGACGTGGCAGGAGAAAGGTTATTTGGATCGAGATGGCTATCTATCAAGCTAGTTGCATCATTTTGTAAACTTTGTTTGCACACACGATTGATAGAACATGTGTTTTTGTTAACTCTATTTTGGATGGTGATTGTATGAATATTTCGAATGGTGATTGTATAAATATTTCGGATGGTATATGGCATGATTAATGGATGGTTTTTATTATTTTGTTGTATTAGAATTATAATTAAAAGCTATCTATAGCATACATAAGGAAAATTAAAAAAATATGCATAACGGCTACAACCGTTATGTATAAAAGCAAACATAACGTAAAAAAGAGTAATCTAAACAACAATTTGACGTTATTGTAAAATTCAAAGATCACGCAGAAAGTGTAATGTATATAAAAAAACAACAGTTATGTATAAATAAATAGATAACAGATAAATAGAAAATTTAATTACGGACGAAAGCGTTATGTATAACACGTACACATAACGCTTACAAAACGTTATTAATATCGAAAAACTGTTATGCATATCTGTATACATAGTGGTGAATATCAAACTTTCATGATGGTTGGAAACGTTATCTATAACACTTATAGATAACGGATTATCCACGTTACTTATATATAAAAAATTGTTATGTATATATGTATACATAACGGTGAAATTTAAACTTTCATAACGGTCGGACACGTTATGTATAATCCTTAAACATAACAAAAATTCCAACGTTATTTATTTAAAAACTGTCGTTATGTATATCGATATAGATAACGGACAAATATCAATTTTCATTACGGTCCGAAACGTTATGTAAAAGGCCTATAGATAACGGATTTGCAAGCGTTATTTATTTATGGATGACCGTTATGTATAATAGTATAGATAACGTATAAATATCATTTATGTATGCACGTTTTTGGTGTAGTGTCAATTGGTATCAGAGCAGGTTCTTGACGAACTAAGAAACGTTCCTCTTTGCAAAATTACCACCAATGAATATGTTTAATGTTTCGATTCGTCCTCCTACCTTGGATAATAACGGGAAAAACTATTCCTTATGAAAAATTAGGATGAAGATGTACATAACATCAATTAATGATCAAACCAGCTGATGAAGAGTAATATATGCAGAGCAGATGAATGACCTTTATCAGGGAAACGGACCTCGCCAGAGGAACGGATGCCGTCAGAGAAACGGTCTTGGTCAGAGGAACGGGCCTTGTCGGAGGAACGGTCTTCATTAGAGAAATGACCTCTGTCAGAGAAGTCACCCCCGCCAGAGAAATCACCAAAAGAGCGGAGAAATCTCCTGACTAAGGGCAAATTTACTATTATATCCTCGACCACACGGGGCGCATGTTTTAGCAATGAATTTACTATTTTGCCCTTAGCTTGTAATCTATAAATAGTCATGCATACGCACTTTGTAAACTACGCTATCTTCACTTGCAATACTATAGCAATCAGACTTTCGTGCTCTCAACTTTGTTTTTCTCTCTCGATTTTCCAAATAACACTAGGTATAATTTGTAATTCGACAACAAATCACCGGTTAAATCTGTATACGTTCGATTATAATTCACCAACTGGCGCCGTCTGTGGGAAAACTGGGCTAGGACGTGAGTTTCGACCGCCTGCGCATGCAGATCCGTAATTCCTGTCGGATTTGCGTGCGCAGGCTCCGATTGAGCCGATGATCTGATTACCCAAATGAATTTGGACTGATAATCGTGTTGTTCATGCTGATCTATCTACGAATCTTTAAGATCTGTAATTTTTTACGTTTTTCCTTGCATTTGCATGTCGGGAAGGTGGCGAAGTTGAGGATCGGGTGT
Organism: Salvia miltiorrhiza; assembly: GCF_028751815.1. Lineage (NCBI taxonomy): Eukaryota > Viridiplantae > Streptophyta > Magnoliopsida > Lamiales > Lamiaceae > Salvia > Salvia miltiorrhiza. The sequence goes on along the minus strand of NC_080394.1, from coordinate 33,680,896 downwards.
TAATTTGTGATTATCTTACGTAATCATGATAATTGCGTATGGTGATAATGTTTTCTCGCATAATTTATGTTTTTCTCATGAATCTAACGTATTTCGCTAACAATCTGTTGATTGGTACTCTGTTTTTGTGTTTTTTAGGTTTTCACGGTCATTTTACTGGATAATACGTTCTCTCTTACGAGTTTGACTCTGAATCTATGGAAAATCTCCATCGTTCTCTTTGCTCACGTTTTAAATCGTGTCCTGGGTTTATTTCCCAGTGCGCGGGGGTGTTTCTCATGGGATCTCCCAATGGCCTTCGTGCCAGTGATCGGGGCATTCTACATTTCGTGTTTCTCTGATAGCGAACGGTCTGATCTGTTTCTTTTTCTCGAAATATTTTGTCACATTTTCCCTGTGTAGGTACTATGGGTTCTTCGGATGCTCACCGCACTCTTGAAAAGGAGTTTGACAACGCTGTCCTTAGCTCCGCTGCGCATACCACTGAGGTTCTTACCTCGCTGTTTAACGGTCTGCAAGCTAGCACCGTCTTCACCACGCCGCCGGGTTTTCACAATGTTTCTGCTACGCCGCTGACGGGTCAGAATGTTACCACCCTGAGATCTGCTCTGGTGACCCCGGGATCAGATTTGCAAGGCCTGGCCCCCACATCTGGTGGTGGACCGATAAACTTCGTGTTGACAGAGCAGATGATGGCTCTGCTCAACTACGCTGTTGTGCGCCAGGCAATGGGGACTCCCTTGTTGTCCACCGTTCCTGCTGTAACTCCCCCAATGGGTATGATCAACCCACAGGGCACTGAAGCCCCGCCTCCCGCTGCTCTGGAGGTGAACGATCCGCTTGCCAACAAGCAGGCTATGCTGCCTAAGGAGACACAAAAGGTCCTTGCTGAGAAGGAACCAGAGAGAAGGCCCGAGGGGAGCCGAGTCAGGCTCAATAGCATCATCAGGAAGGAGGGGGTCGACGAGTCCGACAGTCGTTCCATCACTCCCATGTTCGGGGAGGAGAGGCCAAAGGAGAACTTGCGGCTCAAAAATCAAGTGTCACAACTGAGGAACCAACTCAAGGACTTGGAGGACTCGCTGAGGGAGAAATCTCAGAGGGACGAGAGGCTGCAGAGGTCAGAGAGATCTCACAGGGCAGAGAAGTCGTACCAGTCAGAGAGGTCGCACCGGTCAGAGAAAACACAACATACAAGAAGGTCAGAGGGACGGGAACAGGAATATTCCTCTGGGAAGCAGGACCACAAGGTCCACAAACGTCATGCTCATGACTCACCGAGGGATAGGAGGGAGCATGGGAGGAACAAGGATGATAAGCGGGCCAAAACATCGAGGGTCCCCACCACTAGCAAAAGCCCTTTCTCCGCTGACATCTTGGCGGATACTCTACCACGAAGTTACAAACTTATTTCTCTGGATTATGATGGTACCACCGACCCGGAAGTACACCTCAACCGGTTTGAGGGGCTGGTCACTCTCCACATGTACACGGAGGGCATCAAGTGCCGGATATTCTCCACCACATTAACTAGACCTGCCCAGTTGTGGTTTGGGACGCTCGCCCCAAACTCTATTCACTCATTCGAGGATCTACAGATGCGTTTCTTAAGGCAGTTCGCGAGCTCGCGGAGGGTTGGGAAGTCAGCTCTTTCCCTGATGGACATCAAGCAAGACCAGAACGAGACGTTACGAGAATACACAGCTAGGTTCAACCTCGCCGCTCTGGAGGTGCCAGAGGTGGAGTCACAGATTAAAAACTGTGCTTATGTCAGAGGGTTAAAACCGAGACTCTTTTTTGATGAGTTACAAATCCGACCGGCCAGGGACTTTGATGATATCATGGCTAGGCTGCCAGGATACCTACAATTGGAGGACGCCAGGATGGCGAGAAAGGCAGAAAATGACAAGCACAAGGCCAAGAAGGCCAAGGATGCACCAGAGCGGCATAATAGACACCAGGATCGGGCTCCTTTCAGAGGGTTGCCCCTGAGGGTACCTCCTCCTCAGGCAGAAGGACCACCCCGTCAGCAGCGCACTGTGAATGAAGTCAATCGTTTCGATGAGTATACCCCTTTGAACAAAACTCCGGAAGAGATATTTCATCTAATAAAAAATCAGCCGTTTTTCCGAGCACCCGGGACTTACAGGGATGGGCCACCACAACAGGGGCCGAACAATAAGTTGTGTGAGTACCACAATTCCTATGGGCACTATACCAAGCACTGTGGGCATCTTAAGCATCAGCTAGAGCTCTTGGTGCGTCAGGGTAATCTGGACTAGTTCATCGCCAGAAGGAATGAAGGTCGGGATCAAAGGCCAGAGCAGAGAAACGAGCCCCAACAGGATCAAGGGAATAACAGGGACCGTAGATGTAATACCCCGTTTCCCTGAGTTAAATTTAGAATTTATTTTGAACTTAAGATTTAAGATGATTCACGCCGGATTGAGAAAAAGAATTTATTTTTAATTCCAACACAAATGATTTACAAAAACATTTGTAAATTTAGTTATTAAATTTATATGCATTACATATTTATTTAATTGAGCATCGATCATTTACACGAACTATTTTATTTAACGAACACTGAACGATTATTACAGTTTTCATAGTACAACCCGGAAGATTTTTATTTTATTTTATTTTATTACTCCCATCTACACCTACACCCTACAACTCCTATCCGCCACTCTACTGCCATCATCATCATGACTTTTTCAATCCCTACCATCAATACCTATTATTACACCCACCTACTCCCTCCCTTCTCCCACCTACTCTCCACACCTCTCTGCCATATCTCAATTATATCAAATCATGGAGACTTTACTCATACCAAAGAGACTTTACTCATTCTACACAAAAGACATGTTGCATTTTTCTCATCTGCATTCAAGAAGGCAAGAACGCACAAAAGAAGCCACCAAGCACCAACCATCATTAACCCTCAAGGTTTTTCTTCAATTCATAGCAGTAAACACACACATATACAGCTTTATGTTTGTTCATATGTCCATCTATAACTGAGTTTACATAACAATAAAGACAACGAAATGTAAATGTTTCATACAATGAGAATACAGATAATGAGATATAAGAACTGATAGTTTGTTGCCTATGTTTTGTTTATTTGTGTACCAATCACTGCTCCATAAGAACATAAGATATGTGCATGAAATGAAAATACTGATAACTAAAACAAGAATAGAACTCGTGGGGTATCTCTGCTTGGAGAGTGTCTGCGAGGAAGGGATGTGAGAGTCGGGAGTCAGGGCGGCAACGGCGGTGGCTATTAGCTGTTGTCGGACCGAACAAAGGGAAGATGGAGGCAGTAGCTAGGGCACGGCGGTGGTGGCCGTCTGTTTTGCTCGCTGGAGACCGAAGAGGGGTGACGGCCGGCGGCCTTGCTGCCGTCGATCTGAGGAGGGAGAACCGAGTGTCGTCAGCGGCTGTCGCTGCTCCCCGGCGAGCTTCCACGGCGGTGCGGCTGGTTGTTGCTGTCGGCAGCAACCTCGTCGTTTGTCGCTGGGAGTTTGATGGGGGCGGCTGGTCATTGTAGGTGTCGGGTAGGAACAGGAGGCGGCCGTGGCATCGCTGCGGTTGCCGGAGGTGAAGGCAGCGCGGCATATAGCTGTCGTTCGCCGGAGTTCCAGGAGGAGGGAGCGGCGATCTCACCGTTTCCAAGGAGGGAGAATCGGCGGCAGCCTATCTGCTGCAGTCGCCGAGAGAGAGGCCGAGGGAGGCGGCGGCACTCGTCGTCGCCAAGGGGGAAAGAGAGAGCAGGGGGATTCGAGGGAGAAGTGACCGGAGCGGCGCTCGCCGCCGGGAGTGGTGGGCGTGCGGCCGTGAGTCCGAGAGGGAGAGATAGAGCAGTCGAGAGGGAGAGAGAGCAGTCGTGAGATGAGAGATAAGAGAGGGTGTGCGGCTGATAGGGAGAAGATAGAGAAGGGTTGGGGGTGTTGGGCTTTGGAGTGGGCTTGAGCATATGGGCCGAAAATTTTAAAGGTTGGGCTTTGTTATTTCCTTATTTGGGCCGAGTATTTGGGCCGATTTTTATGAGTGATGGGCTTCGATTTTTAAATAAATTTGGGCTGCGATTTTTAAAAGCTTGGACCGATTTTTAATTTTATTTAGCTGGGCCCGATTTATTTTATTCAGTCTGGGCCATTCATATTTTATTGAGTTGGGCCTCATCTTTTAAATTTATATGGGCTATTATTTATTTAAGCATGAGCTCTATTTCATCTATTTAAATGGCTTCCCTATTTTATTTAATTAGACTATTAATTAGTTTGATTAATTATTTTAAAGACTTTGGATTGCCTTCAATTAATTAAATTGGGCTTTCTTATTTTTAATTAATTGAACTATTATTAGTTTGATTAATTTATTTAAAGGATAATTTTTATAATAATATTAAATTATTATTAAGTGCATATTTTAAGTAATTACTTATCATATGCTAAGCATGACATGACATTTCATTTGCATCATGAAATAAAAAGTATTTATGATTTAATTGGTTTTATTTATAATTCCAATTATTAAAGAAAGATGAGTAAGAATATTGTTGGTGTTCTTAACTCAAGAGAAATGTTTTTAATTATTTATTCATTAAAAACCCGGCTAAGTGAATCATAGAATGTTAAGCACTACACCATGACTTAAGATTAGATTCAAGGAGACCTATTAAGAATAGAATTTCTTGTAGGCTTTGTGGACCAAGGGGATTAGCACTGTTTTCCCAAGACAGGTTATGTGATTATGATCTTCAGGCTTTGCCTATCCAGGTGGGCATTACTTTTACTATACGTATATAGAGATCCCCTGCGTGTCGTAGGCCTCTTATACGAATATATGCATGAGATGATTTTAACTGTTAATTTCAGTTTATTATTATGCCCAAATGATAAATGACTCTTATGAAATGAAAATGAAATGTTCATGAAATGAAATGAAATGAAATGTTTATGAAATGATTGACTGCCAAAAATGTTTATGTTTTTATATGTATCCTATCTGTGTTGGTTCGCCAACTTTAAAGGAAATCCAATTGGGATCCTATGCTAGACAAAGGTCGCTAGCTAGGGTTAACGTGTACACTCATGGAGACCGCGAGTCGCTTGCGACCGGTCTTGGCGTCCGTGGTAAGGAGGCCTCCTTCCCGGCGCGTGACAGAAAGGAACAGATATGGATCATATGAAGGAAAATGATCGGCCGATCGACTTTATGAAAATGAAAGAAATATTTTAGTAAGCGCAGGTCATTTAAGAAAACCCCTGTGTGTTACTGTTATGACAGTTCAATTTATATATGTATGCATGAATGTATTTTCGGCTATGCCCACTGAGTATTTTTATACTCAGCCCTGCATGTATTTCTAAATGTGCAGGTTGAGCAGTTGATGGAATGGAATGATGTTGAGCGGGTGTTCCTTTGACATTTCAAGAAATGTAACCTTGAGTATACATCTTCATATGTATATCTCACACGTTTTCCGCTGCAAAACACTTGATTAGGATAGCTCTATGATATGAAGTTGTGATACGTGTTATTGGGTAACCACCTTAATCAGTTCTCAATTATGTGTATCCAAATAATCATATATGATCCTAGCATTTTATCTATGAGTGACATTTCCATATACTTTAATGTTAAGTAATTGTCCATTTCCATTTCTTATTGTTCACCCCAAGTCATAACCCCGGTTAACCCGTCATTGGGATAGTGGGCTGTGACAGAGTGGTATCAGAGCGGTTCGTTCGCTCTGGCCCTAGAAACCTTATTCTAAAGAGTCGAGTCTAGTTTGATTCTTTAGACTTACACGGGTTCATATGGCACCGCTCAACACTCCATTGCATCGTGCTCAATCAAGGAAAGAAGGTAACTGCAGTTTCAACGTTTTAAAGATGTTAATGTTCTAAAATGCTTCATGAATATGTTTATGTGAAGAGCAGGTTATGATGAAATGTTGAATGTTTTGCCTTTCATGGCATATTTTCGCAATCTATGATGTTATGATCAGACGAATGATAGAAAAATTGACATATGTTTTCCCGGAGAACATAGATTGCTATAAGTTGCATGATCACAATTTTAAAAGAACATAGACTACTAGATTAGTAGGATATCTCTACAATCTAGATTCTCAAGGTGATGATGTAGAAGAATGAAAGAGAACTTAGAACGTCTCAGCTCCCTTAAGAAAATGATGGTTCTTTTGAACTACAAAGAGGAATGAAAAGATATGTACGAGGTAAAGGAAAAGCACAGAATGAAAATACGAGACGAATTCAAGGTAAACGTTGCATCAAGGGTTGAACCATAGTCTCTACGTTCGAATGTTCAAGTGCGACGGAACATCGAATCGACTTTTGCTACAGGACAGATTTTAAGAATAGTGTGTTTTGCCTGTGTACGTATGTCTGTGTGTATATGTCTTAAGAGAGGTTTGGGGTTTGAGATCAATAGGATAGAGAACTTTAAGATAAGTTTAGTTGTCATAATGAGCTTATGTTTTGTTATGTATAATATGTTCATGGCTCTTCAAGTTCGGGACGATGTTTCCCGTGTGACTGGGAGGTGATGATGTTGGACCTGGCCAGTCCACATGATCCAAATCTCAGTAGACGTCTTTTGGGTTGAAAACCCATGTGTTTCAACTTTCGATTGAAAAGTCAGATGGGCTCTTACTCGAGGTCATTTTGTTAGACCTTGTAGTTAATCATTTCATACCCTCTGGTCAATCTTTTGATTCTCTTGAACAATTTCTACAACACCTTGTCTTGATGTTGTGTTGAGTTTGAGCCTTGCAACTCGTGAGTTGTCATAATAGATCCCCTTGTTTGATAAGACCAAGAAGTGTTAGTCTACCGATGTAGTATACTACCCAAATTATGGCTTCGTATAATTGTGTCTCATTGTAATTAGTTGAGATTATTAGTCTTTGTCCTATAAATGATATCGACCACTCATTATGATAGAAATTCAGAGTTCAAGCTAAGACCGTAATATAGTGCTCGAGTACGAGGACTTAAGTTAATTGGTCTATGATAGTTTTAAGATAGATTCATAGGAAAGTGTTGTACATGTGTAGGTAACAAGAAATGGGTTGATGACCATTTTGGTCTTTGGAAAATAGGATACTCCGTAAATGAGCCCTAGGAATGAGGTAGGAGTAATGAACCGCCGCAAAAGGACGAGGGAACTTATTCTCAAGTAAATCTCATGTATATAAATTGGAATTAGGAATCCAATTGATATGAGGAGAGACCCGAATCTATTCTAGATCGGAAAGTTAAAGTACTAAGGAATAAGTCGATACCTTTAGTAATAGTTCTTTGGAAGCACCATGATCAAGAAGAGGCGACGTGAGAACTCGAGTTTAGCATGAAGGAGAAATACCCAGAATTATTTCCTGTGGTACAAATTTCGTGACGAAATTTCTTTTAAAGTGGATAGTATGTCATACCCCGACTTTTAATCCCTGATTAAGGGCTTAATTATTAATAATTAGGATTCGGCATCCATTTATGATAAAAACTGGTTTGATTTATCTGATGTGATTTGATCGTTATATATGTGTTTTAATGTGCTTAGTTAAAGAAAATTTTTATAAATGTGGTGCATAAGTTATAATTGGTGAGTTAAGTGTATTTATATGAGCCACATGAATTTTAAATTATGCATGAAGTCATGAATTTTATCTAAATTTGATAGTACATGTAACACCCCGTACTTTTCCCTATGTTGTGAGATAGTGTCTTAACACTATTGAGAATACTGAGATGTCAGAGAGATTGACTGTCCTATTAAGAAAATAGGAATAATGAGTTGGAAATAGAGTCGAGAAAGAAAGAGTGAAAAAAAAAAAAAAAAAAAAAAAAACCGGTCGGAGAGACGTCTAGTTTGTCTGTGTTTGTCGACTGCTTTGACGTGATATTATGTGAAATTACGTGACTGATTGATTATGTGAAGTTTTGTTACGTATGTCATTGTGAGCAAGTTATTATGATTTTTATTTGATGATTTTAGCACTTGGAATTTTAATTAAGTTTTCAAAGCAAGTGCAGTTTATTTTTACCGAGAAATCAAAGAATGCCGGTTAATGAAAATATTTCCAAGCATATATTTTGTTTTAAAATTATTTTTCCTATGAGAGGAATATTATAATTGAGTGAGTGCACTAATATTAGTGCTATAATTATTTTATGTGGTCACATGAATAATTATGTATTGGTATTTTATTAATTAGTACATTTCCATAGTTTTTGTGATTTATTTTTGATCACCCTTCTCACCCTATTACTTTAATTTCCCTACCATGTGTCTAAATACCACAATTTGCCAAGTGTAGAGATTATTGAAGAGAGTGTAGAGATTAGAGAGATAGTGTAGAGATTAGAGAGAGAGAGATCAAGGCATTAATTGCCAATATTTCCTTAAGATTACAAAATCCTCTTTAAAGATCACAAGATCATTTACAATCTTGCAAAATCCTCTCTCACTACTCACTCATCATTTTCGACCAACACCTCTCTCCCTCTTTCTCTCACTTTCCTCCATTTTCCTCCATTGAAGAGACCTTCGGAGCTTCCAAAAATTTTACAAAACACCTCAATCCACTCTAAAATCTTCCATAAACACATCCTAGCTACTTATATTCAAGAGAATCATTGAAGAAAGGCTTCCAAGCTAGAGTGAGAAATTTGGGTAAGTGGTCATGTATTCCATAAATCTTGCTTGAATGATGTTGTATGAAGAAAGAAAATCACCTCTCCCTTGTTCTTAAAATTTTCAAAAAAATGGGTCTTTACCCTTCAAAAATTTTCTTTTTCTTTCCTTGATTTGGGGAAAAAAAAAAAAAATGAGATCTATGTGGTGTTTATTGATGATTGATGTGTGTTGTGAAAGTATATGCTTTGAGATGTGAAAGTCGATTGAGTTTAGTTTACAAAAAAAAAATTGGGAAATTGTGAGTCGATGATTTATATGATGATTGATGATTATTGAGTTAATATATATGAATATCTTGATGATTAGCCATGAGATATAGATTTTTCTATTAGGTTAGTTTACCTAAAATTGGGATGTTGAGATCCTATGAATCAATTGATGTATTGATGATGGATTTGAGTTTATGAGATGATCTAGATGATTAATGATGGATGAGATTGAAGCTTGAGGTTGAGAAATGAAAAATGAAAAGTGTTAGTTTGAGGAAGAAGATGACATACATATGTATCTATATGTGATCTTGTTTTATGATGTTGATTTGTGCTAATTGGTAACCTAGGATGTTAGATCTATGATTTGATCAATAGGTTATACATGATTAGTGATATTTTCAAAAGAGTTTAGTTTAATAAAAATTAGGACTTTTTGCCTATGTGTTATTAAAGTAATTTTGGCTTAAGATATATGTATTTGAGCATGATATTAGTGTATAATTATATTTGAGTAAGTCTTTTGTTGGCTAAGAAATTTTTTGACTTAGTTTAGTTTGTATGAGTTTTTGAGTTTTCATATTTTGAGAAGTCGATGATTGATAAAATGAGGTCTAATTGCTTTATGACCATTATGTGAAAGTTTGTCATGTTTTATTAAGAGTTTTATGATGATACATGAAGTTTCATTAGAGTTTAGTACATGATAAAAGGGAATCTATATGTGTATAATGAGTTATATGATGAATGAGATCATGTTTGAATAATTGAGTAATTTTGTGCATGAAAATGAAAAGAGAATTTTAATGATGCGTTCATTGAAACGTTTTACTAGAGATTTGAGGTTATGATGTAAGAAGAGAGTCAAGATTTGAGTATGATGAGCATTATAATGTGCCTGAATGTTTGTGAGTGTTATATGTGTTTAAAATGAGCTTTGATGAGTTTCCTTGAAGGAATGTTGAGTTGAGTATTTTAAGAGTTTGAGATGAGATTTTGGTGAATTTCGTAGGTCTACTGACCTACTGTGATCGACAGTTTTTAAATGTCAAAAAGCTTTGAAAATTTTATACCAAGTCTCTACATGAGTCTTGAGAACATCGGTAAAATTTTAAGTCATTTGGACTTCATTTACTATTTTTATAAAATACAAAACCGAAACTGCATATTACTACCGAGAGTTTCAGAGAGCAGGGGAAAGAGTCATTCATTTCAGTAGTTTCCTGTGTGATCTAGCTTTCCAAAATTTTATGGTATTAACCTTATTGTGTTAGCTAGATATCCACAAAATGTGAGCCCAGTTTAACAACATTTACTATTTTTCAAAAAATCCAAGTTTTCGATTGCTCAAAACTGCCGAATATGGTAGACTGTAGTAAAACAGTCATATCTCCTACAATACTTCGAGTTTTTTACTCTACTTTTTTTTATATGAAAATAGACTCGATGACCTTTCTTTTGGTATGAGTCTCGAGTCCAGGAGGTGTCGGAGTAAGAACAAGTTAGATTTTGAAGTTGAGTCAGTGTAAAAACAGAGCATGTTTTGATAATGTTTGATTGTGTTTTCTTATGTGCCTTATGTGATTGTGTTGTCTATGTGTTGAATGAGATTAGACGAGCCTTATATGAGAGATAAATCGAGACTTAGTACCATGATTTTCTTGAAACCTATCCTTGAACTTAAGGATTTGAGATGAGTGGAGAGTTTATATAAAGTTGAGTAAAGAGATAGAATATGAGATAGAGCATGAGTTAAGGCTTTATGAGTATGGATTTTTAAAAGGATTAAAATGTTTTAAATCAATTCCATTTTAATGGAGTTTAAAATGCTTATTTAAGTCATTTATAAATGAATAATGAGAAATGAGTAAAGGAGTTCGTAAATAAATCGCGGCATGAGATTTTCAATTTCCCTAGTAAACTAGGGAGATATTATGAAAGAACAAGCAATGAACGAGACTCTCACCACCGAGTCACTACAACAATTGGAGAAGGAAAAAGTTCACGCACAAACAAGATATGTACACCACCTCAAGGTGGAGGTAAAGAAAAAAAGGAAATGGAAGGAAAGCACTAGAACTAAACTTAAGGTATAACCCAACCCCAAGGCTAGTAGGCTCAAGTTAAGAGAGTGAATGCTTTGGCTAAAGTGCCAGAAGCTACAGCAAGAATAAAGTTGGAACGCCACCACAATAGAAACTTAGAAACCCCCATTAGATAATCATTTGAAAATGAGAAAATGAGTTTACATGGCAGAAGGAGTGCCATTAATCTTTAAGTGAAAGTTACCAAGATGATGAGAAAAGTTTGATATTAGAATTCCCTAGTCAAATCTGAGAAGGTGACTTAGGACGAAGGAAACAATTAAGGTAGTTCACCACTTTACTAAGATGAAGTGGGTGAAAGAATGTTGTTAGGTCCTGAACTGGTCCAACAGATGATTGAGAAAGTCGACCACATCAAGCAAAGAATCAAAGAAACTCAAGATAGACAAAAGTCTTACGCCGATAAACGCCGATTGGAATTAGAATTCAATGTTGGGGATCGAGTTTTCCTCAAAGTTTCTCCCTCAAAGGGAGTTATACGTTTCGGGAAATAGGGGCAAGTTACGACCCCGTTATATAGGACCTTTTGAGATCCTAGATAAGTTAGGCCTTTGTAGCCTATAAGTTGGCTCTGCCACCAAGCATTGTGGATGTATACAATACGTATAGCACCTCGCAATTAAGAAAGCATGTGATTAAGCAAGATAAAGTAGTCCTAGCCAGGACCTAAGTTGTGATGAGAAATCAGTCCAGATACTTGATCGCAAGATTCAAGTTTTACGAGGCAATAATATTGTTCTCGTCATGTAGTGGAACCATTACAGGATGGAAAAGGCCACAAAAGAGATGAATGAAACGAATGACTAGTGTCACAAGATAGAATACCAGATATGCAATTCCGAGGACGGAATTTTAATAAGGAGGGAGGAATGTAATACCCCGTTTCCCTGAGTTAAATTTAGAATTTATTTTGAACTTAAGATTTAAGATGATTCACGCCGGATTGAGAAAAAGAATTTATTTTTAATTCCAACACAAATGATTTACAAAAACATTTGTAAATTTAGTTATTAAATTTATATGCATTACATATTTATTTAATTGATCATCGATCATTTACACGAACTATTTTATTTAACGAACACTGAACGATTATTACAGTTTTCATAGTACAACCCGGAAGATTTTTATTTTATTTTATTTTATTACTCCCATCTACACCTACACCCTACAACTCCTATCCGCCACTCTACTGCCATCATCATCATGACTTTTTCAATCCCTACCATCAATACCTATTATTACACCCACCTACTCCCTCCCTTCTCCCACCTACTCTCCACACCTCTCTGCCATATCTCAATTATATCAAATCATGGAGACTTTACTCATACCAAAGAGACTTTACTCATTCTACACAAAAGACATGTTGCATTTTTCTCATCTGCATTCAAGAAGGCAAGAACGCACAAAAGAAGCCACCAAGCACCAACCATCATTAACCCTCAAGGTTTTTCTTCAATTCATAGCAGTAAACACACACATATACAGCTTTATGTTTGTTCATATGTCCATCTATAACTGAGTTTACATAACAATAAAGACAACGAAATGTAAATGTTTCATACAATGAGAATACAGATAATGAGATATAAGAACTGATAGTTTGTTGCCTATGTTTTGTTTATTTGTGTACCAATCACTGCTCCATAAGAACATAAGATATGTGCATGAAATGAAAATACTGATAACTAAAACAAGAATAGAACTCGTGGGGTATCTCTGCTTGGAGAGTGTCTGCGAGGAAGGGATGTGAGAGTCGGGAGTCAGGGCGGCAACGGCGGTGGCTATTAGCTGTTGTCGGACCGAACAAAGGGAAGATGGAGGCAGTAGCTAGGGCACGGCGGTGGTGGCCGTCTGTTTTGCTCGCTGGAGACCGAAGAGGGGTGACGGCCGGCGGCCTTGCTGCCGTCGATCTGAGGAGGGAGAACCGAGTGTCGTCAGCGGCTGTCGCTGCTCCCCGGCGAGCTTCCACGGCGGTGCGGCTGGTTGTTGCTGTCGGCAGCAACCTCGTCGTTTGTCGCTGGGAGTTTGATGGGGGCGGCTGGTCATTGTAGGTGTCGGGTAGGAACAGGAGGCGGCCGTGGCATCGCTGCGGTTGCCGGAGGTGAAGGCAGCGCGGCATATAGCTGTCGTTCGCCGGAGTTCCAGGAGGAGGGAGCGGCGATCTCACCGTTTCCAAGGAGGGAGAATCGGCGGCAGCCTATCTGCTGCAGTCGCCGAGAGAGAGGCCGAGGGAGGCGGCGGCACTCGTCGTCGCCAAGGGGGAAAGAGAGAGCAGGGGGATTCGAGGGAGAAGTGACCGGAGCGGCGCTCGCCGCCGGGAGTGGTGGGCGTGCGGCCGTGAGTCCGAGAGGGAGAGATAGAGCAGTCGAGAGGGAGAGAGAGCAGTCGTGAGATGAGAGATAAGAGAGGGTGTGCGGCTGATAGGGAGAAGATAGAGAAGGGTTGGGGGTGTTGGGCTTTGGAGTGGGCTTGAGCATATGGGCCGAAAATTTTAAAGGTTGGGCTTTGTTATTTCCTTATTTGGGCCGAGTATTTGGGCCGATTTTTATGAGTGATGGGCTTCGATTTTTAAATAAATTTGGGCTGCGATTTTTAAAAGCTTGGACCGATTTTTAATTTTATTTAGCTGGGCCCGATTTATTTTATTCAGTCTGGGCCATTCATATTTTATTGAGTTGGGCCTCATCTTTTAAATTTATATGGGCTATTATTTATTTAAGCATGAGCTCTATTTCATCTATTTAAATGGCTTCCCTATTTTATTTAATTAGACTATTAATTAGTTTGATTAATTATTTTAAAGACTTTGGATTGCCTTCAATTAATTAAATTGGGCTTTCTTATTTTTAATTAATTGAACTATTATTAGTTTGATTAATTTATTTAAAGGATAATTTTTATAATAATATTAAATTATTATTAAGTGCATATTTTAAGTAATTACTTATCATATGCTAAGCATGACATGACATTTCATTTGCATCATGAAATAAAAAGTATTTATGATTTAATTGGTTTTATTTATAATTCCAATTATTAAAGAAAGATGAGTAAGAATATTGTTGGTGTTCTTAACTCAAGAGAAATGTTTTTAATTATTTATTCATTAAAAACCCGGCTAAGTGAATCATAGAATGTTAAGCACTACACCATGACTTAAGATTAGATTCAAGGAGACCTATTAAGAATAGAATTTCTTGTAGGCTTTGTGGACCAAGGGGATTAGCACTGTTTTCCCAAGACAGGTTATGTGATTATGATCTTCAGGCTTTGCCTATCCAGGTGGGCATTACTTTTACTATACGTATATAGAGATCCCCTGCGTGTCGTAGGCCTCTTATACGAATATATGCATGAGATGATTTTAACTGTTAATTTCAGTTTATTATTATGCCCAAATGATAAATGACTCTTATGAAATGAAAATGAAATGTTCATGAAATGAAATGAAATGAAATGTTTATGAAATGATTGACTGCCAAAAATGTTTATGTTTTTATATGTATCCTATCTGTGTTGGTTCGCCAACTTTAAAGGAAATCCAATTGGGATCCTATGCTAGACAAAGGTCGCTAGCTAGGGTTAACGTGTACACTCATGGAGACCGCGAGTCGCTTGCGACCGGTCTTGGCGTCCGTGGTAAGGAGGCCTCCTTCCCGGCGCGTGACAGAAAGGAACAGATATGGATCATATGAAGGAAAATGATCGGCCGATCGACTTTATGAAAATGAAAGAAATATTTTAGTAAGCGCAGGTCATTTAAGAAAACCCCTGTGTGTTACTGTTATGGCAGTTCAATTTATATATGTATGCATGAATGTATTTTCGGCTATGCCCACTGAGTATTTTTATACTCAGCCCTGCATGTATTTCTAAATGTGCAGGTTGAGCAGTTGATGGAATGGAATGATGTTGAGCGGGTGTTCCTTTGACATTTCAAGAAATGTAACCTTGAGTATACATCTTCATATGTATATCTCACACGTTTTCCGCTGCAAAACACTTGATTAGGATAGCTCTATGATATGAAGTTGTGATACGTGTTATTGGGTAACCACCTTAATCAGTTCTCAATTATGTGTATCCAAATAATCATATATGATCCTAGCATTTTATCTATGAGTGACATTTCCATATACTTTAATGTTAAGTAATTGTCCATTTCCATTTCTTATTGTTCACCCCAAGTCATAACCCCGGTTAACCCGTCATTGGGATAGTGGGCTGTGACAGTAGACCAGAGGAAAACCATGATAACCGCCGAGGGGCAGCAGAGGTTCGGTTACCTCCCTTCCCATACCGAAGAGAAGTACATATGATTTTTGGGGAAAATGGGATTCCAACATCCAATAGGGCCAAGAAACAAGTTGTACGCGCAGTGAAATCAGGGTACTATCCCAAGCACGTGATTGAGATCACTGGGCGCGGCAGAGGAGCCAGTCATCAGCTTCGGGGCAGAGGACCTGAGAACGCTTATGTATCCGCACGACGATGCGCTGGTGATCACAGTTGACATAGCCGGTTGCATTGTCCATTGCGTCTTCGTGGACTTGGGCAGTGCGGTGAACATTTTATATCTGGAGTATCTCTAGAACATGGGAGTCGAGGCCCACATTGAACCAACGAAACGCCCCGATATTTGGGTTTGGAGGAGAAATGATTATGCCGATAGGTTTTGTGGAGTTGTCGCTAAGTCTTGGCAACGCGGATGCCAGCAAAACCAGGGTAATACGATTCCTGGTAGTGGGTATGCCGAAACCATCCTACAACGTGATACTCGGCCGCCCTGCCTTGACGACGTTCAGAGCAATCATCTCCATGTTCCACCTAAAGATGAAATTCCCCATCGGTGGGGGAAGAGTGAGAGAAGTATGGGGCGACCAAAAAATGTCGAAAGCGTGCCATGTGCAGATGCTTACACACTCTTCGGGGCAGAAAAGGGAAAGAATAACAGAGGGATCAGACGCTCGGAAAAAAGGGAAAGTGTGCGAAATCACTGCTCCGGTAGAGGAGCGACAGGAGTTGGCGGAGTTGTTAAAAGATCGGGACAGTACAGAGAAATCCGCTCTGGTCTCCACTAGCGATGTTTGTAATATGATAGAATTATTTCCTGGGCGAGAAGGTTTCCAAACCAAGATTGGGTCTTCCATGAATGACCAAACCAGAGAAGAGTTAATCAGCTGCCTTAGGAGAAATGCGGACGTGTTTGCCTTCAGCACAACCGATCTGAAGGGAATAGACAGAGAGTTGGCGGAACACTACCTTAATGTGGATCCTAAGATCAAACCGGTGAAACAAAGAATAAGGCATTTCGGTGCTGAGAAAGACGCTGCGATTAGGGAACAGGTCCAAGGGCTGCTGGACGCGGGCCATATCGAAGAAGTACAGTATCCAGAGTGGATATCGAACGCCGTGATGGTGGCAAAGAAAATAAACACCTGGCGTATGTGCGATGGATTCTAGGGATTTAAATGCCGCCTGCCCCAAGGACCACTATCCTCTGCCGAGGATCGATCAGCTTATGGACTCCACTTCGGGGTGTGCCTTATTGTCAATGATGGATGCGTACCAGGGATACCATCAAGTGAAAATGAACAGAGGGGACATCGCTAAAACAGCTTTTGTCGTTTGCTGCGGGGTTTTTGGTTGGAGGAGCATGCCGTTTGGGTTGAAAAATGCGGGGGCTACCTACCAGCGAATGATGGAAAAAGTTTTCAAGGAACAACTCTCCAAAAACATATCGGTATATGTTGATGATATGCTTGTGCGCAGCGTCAGAGCGGAGGACCATGTCTCTGATCTGGAAGAGGTTTTCATGGTGATCAGAAATCATCGGCTCATGCTCAACCCGGCGAAGTGCACCTTTGGGGTTACCACGGGAAAATTCTTGGGATACAAAGTCACTCCTGTGGGAATCGAAGTCAATACCGACAAGGTCAAAGCCATTATGGATATGACCCCACCCAGAGGAATCAAGGAAGTACAGACTCTGAATGGGCGGATCACTGCTCTGAGCAAGTTCATCTCACGGTCAGCAGAACGAAGTTTGCCATTTTTCAAAATATTGAGGAAGGGTACTAAATTTCGGTGGACAGCGGAATGCCGAATAGCTTTTGAGGATCTCAAGGCCTACTTAGCGGAGCTCCCAACTCTGACTAAGCCAGTCCCGGGAGAGACATTGTACTTATACATAGCAGTGGGAAAAGAGTTAGTCAGTTCTGTGCTTATCAGAGAGGAAGAGAGTCATCAGAAACCAATTTAATTCGTCAGCAGGATCGTTCAGGGCCCTGAGTTGAATTACTCCGAGATTGAAAAGGCTGCTCTGGCAGTCATGGTCACGGCACGAAAATTGAGGCCCTATTTTTTATCATATCGGGTAGTGGTGCGAACTGCTTTACCTATCAGGCAGGTGTTGTGGCGTCCAGATTTGTCGGGGAGAATGGTGAAGTGGGCCGTGGAACTAGGGGAGTACGACGTGGAATATGAGCCAAGGATGGCTATTAAGGCGCAGGCCCTTGCAGACTTCATTCAAGAAACTACTCGTCCGCCCGGTACAAGAGTTCTGGATAGCTTTTGTGGATGGGTCAGTCACAAAGGAGGGATGCGGAATTGGTGTGTATATTGTTTCCCCAAGCTCGGATGTATACCAATTCGCCATAAAATTTACTTGCAAAATGTCCAACAACGAGGCTGAGTACGAGGCTGTGGTCAGAGGAGCGCACATTTTGTCGGAGCTGCGGGCAGAATGTGTCATCATCATAACTGATTCCCAGTTGGTGGCCCAACAATTCTCTGGAGGTTACCATATAAAAGAACATAGGATGAAAGCATACCACTGCAAGGTCAATGAACTGAAGCAAAGATTTATGGAGTTTAAAATCGAGCAGATTTCCCGGGAAGAGAATACAAAGGCAGACTTGTTGGAGCGAATGGCCAGCGCAGTGGAACAGACGTGGAGCGATGAGATTACGCTGCTCTGCAATACCAGAGAAATGAGGACTTCACAGGTCTTTTCAGTGGAAATTCGGGATGATTGGCGGGCCCCAATTATACACTTTCTTAAAACAGGGGAACGGTTGAGCAAAGAATCAAATCAAAGGGCTCGATACGAGAATTATTGCTTGATCAATGATCAACTCTACAAACGATCTTTCACCCACCCTTTATTAAAATGCTTATCTCCCGAAGAGGCTAATTTTGCTTTAAAAGAAATTCATGCAGGTTGCTGTGGTGGTCACACGGGATTTAGAGATCTCGTACGAAAAAATCATTCGGGCAGGGTTTTATTGGCCAAATATCAACAAAGATGCCAGGGAATTCTTCCGCAAATGCGAGGCTTGCCAGAGACATGCTGGGAAAATCAATGTCTCAGGAGAAACCATGGGGGTCATGTACGCGGCATGCCCATTTGACAAATAGGGCATAGACATCGTCGGGAAATTGCCCACTGACACCAGGGGGCAAGTGTTTTCTCATCGTGGCAGTGGATTACTTCTCCAAGTGGGTGGAAGCTGAGGCTGTGGCAAAAATTGACGAAGTGACAGTGGAGCGATTCATCTGGCGAAACATATGTTGCCGATATGGAGTCCCCAGAATCATCATGTCAGACAATGGAACTCAATTTACTGGGCAGAGGATCGCCGATTTATGTGATCGAATGGACATCACCCAACGTTTTGTGTCCGTGGCTCATCCCCAAGCAAATGGGCAAGTGGAGTTGGCAAACAAATCAATATGCGAGGGAATCAAGAAGCAGCTGAATCAAAGCAAAGGGAAATGGGTCGAGGAGTTGGATACTGTCCTTTGGGCCTACCGAACTAGCCCAAAGACAGCAAACGGAGAGGCGCCTTTCACCTTGATATATGGATCCAATGCAGTAATACCAGCAGAGGCCATATTGGAATCATATCGCATCAC
The DNA here is from genome assembly GCF_028751815.1 of Salvia miltiorrhiza. NCBI lineage: Eukaryota > Viridiplantae > Streptophyta > Magnoliopsida > Lamiales > Lamiaceae > Salvia > Salvia miltiorrhiza. The sequence goes on along the minus strand of NC_080394.1, from coordinate 33,661,923 downwards.
AACTTACAACACAGAGCAAAACTCGGAACTCCGCAAAGCAGAGCTTGACCTGGTAGAAGCACAGAGAGATGAAGCTCAAGTCAGAGCAGCGAAGTATAAAAGCATCATCAAGGCAGGATACGACAAGAGAGTCAAAGCAAGGAAGCTAGCTAAGGGTGATTTAATCCTCAAAAGGGCCGATGCATTGAAGCCAGTAGGGAAATTTGAACCTAATTGGGAAGGGCCCTTCATCATAACTGAGGTCTTGGGCGGCGGAGCGTACACTCTGTCGGATCCAGACGGCAGAGCTCTCCCCAGACCATGGAATATCAACACCTTGAAAAAGGTTCTATGTATAATGTTATTTGATGACATGACAAATTGTAGACCGAATACTCTTTTTCCCCACATGGGTTTTAACGAGGTTCGGGGCCATGATATCAATAAAATCGGATACGTGGTTCTAGGGAATTCCCTGATGTTGACTCATTTACTTTAAGTTATTGCTTTCCAAGTTGCATATTTTACTTAACATGTTCATGCAGAGCATTGCATATGACACCAGAGGGGGGAGTAGGGTATATACCCACAATTCACAAATTTAATACCAATTGCTAAGCAAGCTAAGGGAAAAAAGGGAAAAACAAATTCAAATTGCTACTTACCAAGTCGAGGGAAAAGCAAACATCAAAGGCGGATCAAATGAATCACTTGAATCGTAAGCCGCGAAAGTTGGTCGCACCCCCCGGGTCTTCCATGCTCCGCGCAGAGGGTTACTATTTAACCGTAACCCACGAAAGTTGGTTGCGCCCCCCGGGCCTTCCATGCTCCGTGCAGGGTGTTCTCTTAATCGTAAGCCGCGAAAGTTGGTTGCACCCCCCGAGTCTTCCATGCTCCGCGCAGAGGGTTACTGTTGAATCGTAAGCCGCGAAAGTTGGTTGCACCCCCCGGGTCTTCCATGCTCCGCGCAGAGGGTTACTGTTGAATCGTAAGCCGCGAAAGTTGGTTGCACCCCCCGGGTCTTCCATGCTCCGCGCAGAGGATTACTGTTGAATCGTAAGCCGCGAAAGTTGGTTGCACCCCTCGGGTCTTTCATGCTCCGCGCAGAGGGTTACTGTTGAATCGTAAGCCGCAAAAGTTGGTTGCACCCCCCGGGTCTTCCATGCTCCGCGCAGAGGATTACTGTTGAATCGTAAGCCGCAAAAGTTGGTTGCACCCCCCGGGTCTTCCATGCTCCGCGCAGAGGGTTTCTGTTGAATCGTAAGCCGCGAAAGTTGGTTGCACCCCCCGGATCTTCCATGCTCCGCGCAGAGTGTTCCAGTCGACAAGAAGAGAACCAGCAAAGGAATTGCTGGAAGCAAAAAGTCAGAGGAATCCCCGAAGATAAGTCAGAGAAATCCCCGCGGGAGGAGACAGAGAAAACCACAAGGGAGGAGTCAGGGAAATCATTTGGAGGGACCATCCAGAAGAATCATTCCGAGAAGCCAAACGTGAAGAATAACCAGAGAAACCACTCAAAGGGAAGCCAACCAGAGGAATCATAAACACTTCGACAAAAAATATAATAATCCTACTTCACACGGAAGAAACAACTGCCACACCTTGAAGTTTCAAAGTACAAGCTCATATTAACAGTAACAGTAAAACAATGCGAATGAGAGATTGATGCAAAGCCAGAACAAAAATCAAAAGGAGACAGAAGTCATGAAGAAAATTCATTGATAACGCCAAAGCGGCAAAAGCTGTACAGTATGATCAAAATAACATAAAGTGTTTACAAAGTTAAGATTATAAGAACTCTGAAAGCAAAAGGGAGAATAAAGCGGACGCAGTCAGGAGGGAGGAGCAGGAGCAGGGGTAGTGGAGTCCGGAGGAGCAGAGGCCGAGATGAGTGGAGCTAATGGACCAGCAGGAGCGGCAGCTTCAGAAGCCTCGCCAGAGGGACCCCCTTCTTCAAACACCGGCAAAGTGCCCGAATCCCTCACCGCAGGGAGACGAGCCTCCACGTCAATCAACTTTAACGCCTCTTGGGTATATGTTGTTTCATCTTTATACAGGGCGTAAAGCTGATCAACGGCTGCAGAGGAGGACGCACGGTCTTCGAAGTAGAAGGCCTTAAAGCCAGAGGGCAGAGGAGGCTCCAGGCCAAACTGCGAGAACCCCAGAGGACCAACACCAGCCTGGCCCCTCAGTTGATTCACGAATTTCGTCAGGGAAGCACAGAAGGAAGGCCAGTATACAGGGGCAGTGGGTGCCGGTTCAGAGCAGACCCCAAAGGCGAATTGGGGAAGGGCCTTCTCCAGGACCGGATACCACCACCCTGGCTTCTCTGGGGACTCGGCAGTGATGCCCAGCAACCTGTTCAGATCTTCATCCTTGATGTGATCCATCAGAGCTCCCATGTCCAGGGCATCGGCTTGCTCCGCTGATGCTCCCAATAACTCCGTCGTCTTCACAGATATTTCTTTTATCACGTGGGCGAAGATTTGGGAAAAGCCCTCAAGATAGTCCGGAGTCCGCTGAAAGGCCGCCAAAGTACCTTCGAACATCATACCCAGGAATTGTTGGCCCTGGGGAGAGAGGAAGAACTCCAGGCGCTGGTCCCTGGCCCCCATCACATAGCCCCGATTCTGGGCACCCTCGCAAGCTGCCTTTCAGTTGCGCCGGGATTCCCGGTGCTCCTCCAGATACCTCATTCGGAATCGGACGATATTATCATACCCCTCTTTCTTGGCCCTTTCCAGTTCAGAGGCCAGAGAGGCCTTCTCCACCTCGGCCTGGGCAAGTTTTGCCTTCAGCTCAGCCACATCTGCCTCGGCCTTGCTGTATTGCTCCACCATGCCCGCGACCTCTTCATCGCGACTCGCCGTCCGCTCCTTCTCTTTCTCCAGGTCCTTCTCCACTGCATCGTAGTCATCGATGCACTGGATGGCCTCGCCCACACGGGACTCCAGCTGTAGAGAAACGAAGGGAAAAGCGTCAGAGCAGAGAAATCAAAAGGTTAGTAATAAAATCGTTTAAACAAGGTAAAAATGCAGGGTACCTGAAGAGCCAATTGGCTGAGCTGGTTAGCCAATGTCGCCCGTTTCAATTTGCCTGTGGTCTCCCTATCCTTAGGATGGATATGAGAAAGCAAAGTGCGGACGAAGTGTCGCCCCTTTAGGGACGAGATTGGCCTGGAGCCAGAAGCCCCTGATTCCCCTGCGGGCAGGGCCGGAACCTTACTCCCCTCAGCATCCACGGAGGCAGCCTCCGCTCCACCTGCTGACCCAACCTCTGGGTCCACGAGTCTGTCGGCCTTGCTAGGGTCCTTCTTGCGTCGTTTCTCTGCAAGGGCCTGCACGGCGGCCTTCCTCTTCTGTTGGATTTGACGAGAAGCGGGAGTCGGGATGTCCCGGACCAAGGCGGAGATGGAAAGGTCGTCATCAACGTCCACCACAGGAATGGCGGACTCTCTGCCAGCTCCGCCAGAGCCAGAGCCACCAGCCCCCTGGCTGTCGGGGCTGAACAAGGTCAGCACTTCCATATTTTTCCCCTTGCCAGGGGGGAAACGCTGCACGGGCGTAGTCTCCTCGGGAGCATCAATCACCATCCGGGAGATGTCTAGCCCAGGATCTGCGGGCTGCTCAGAGCCTTGCCCCTCATCGCCAGAGGGACGATCAGACAGGAGTGTGGCTCGGCACTTTGATCTCCACGACATCCCTGCGAACAAAGACAACTTTATCAACAAGAACTAAGGTAATAATAATTTGTGCATACCTACTAACGTTTAATTTTACCTATAGATCCGCGGGGATATAAAGGAAACAAGCCGGTGGCAGCTAGGGCCTGATTATTCTCAGCTATCTCTTTACAAGGGAAGGGATCCTCTCTATTCATAGTATTAAGGGAGCTTATTATCCCTAAGTTAAAATTGCTGGGTTTTCCCGGAGCGGGGGGCTTATAACTAGTCCGAGATTCATGCCACTGCAGTTCGTGGGCACCATACTGGCGCCAGGTGCCCCTATTAGTTTTTACAAAACAATAAAAGGACATAAAGCCCTTATCATGAGAGTTGAGGGAATTAAGGAAGGAGGTGGGATAGGTCTTACGGGTAGCAAAACTATACAAGGGGTTGCCCTGCCATCTAAGGGTTTGGGTCTGGAGGAATAGTTTGGTGGTGTCTTGGACACCGTAGGCTGTGCAAAGGATGTGGAAGGCAAACAGCCTCCGAAGAGTAGAAGGGGCCACCTGGAAGAAAGGGACGTGGAAATGGTTGCAAACATCCACTAGGAGAGCAGGGGGGAAGCCTTAAACCAGCTTCTATTTGGGCTCGGAAGAGGGGGATTTTATTCATGTGTAGTTTGCTGAAAGGCTCGGAGGCCTTGGAATAAGGCTCGAAGGTTCAGCCCTCCGGACGTCTACATTTCTCGAACATCCGTTCCATCTCCGCAAAACCTAACCGGGAGGCAGGAATAGTTTTGGGAGTCCTGGGGGTAGGGGGAGGAGATTCAGAGGCAGCTGGAGAATCCCGGGGAGTGGCGGGCTCGACAGAAAGGGGAGCAACCGAGGGGTCCTGGGGAGGAGAAGAAGGCGGAGTAGCCTGAGGAGAGGGAGAGGGAGAAGGCAGGGTTGGGCGCCGGAGGTAGAGGCCATGATCGGAAAAACTTAAAAATCTTAGGGTTTTCACGCTCAATCAGAGCACCAACAATTTCAAAAATACTCTACACTAAATACAAGTATCGGGGGAGGAGGGTATGCGATTTACCTAAGTCAAATACTCTTTAGGGTCGACAGAAAGGACTGGAGCGGAAAGGTCGCAAGGTAATCGCCGGAGCAGGAGGAAGATCGCCGGAAAATCGCGAGGAAATTATGCGGAATAAAAATGGAGAAAATGAACAGTAAGGATTTGAACCGCCTAAGTATAACATACGCGGGCAATCACTAACTAGCGGGATGAGCGACACGTGGCACTGGGAAAATAATCGACGGTCAAGGATTTTTACGGGGAGGCGAAAGGACACGAGGATTAAAAAATAACCTCGAAGTACGGAAAAGCATACTGTGAAGGGACGGGCATTTAATGCGGATGACGTCAGCCACGCGGGCGAACACTATGACTAGATTACTCTGATCCAGAGCGAACTAGTCAGACCAGAGGGGGGAGTAGCTGATGAGGAGTAATATATGCAGAGCAGAGGAATGACCTTTATCAGGGAAACGGACCTCGCCAGAGGAACGGATGCCGTCAGAGAAACGGTTTTGGTCAGAGAAACGGGCCTTGTCAGAGGAACGGTCTTCATTAGAGAAATGGCCTCTGTCAGAGAAGTCACCCCCGCCAGAGGAATGGCTTTCGCCAGAGAAATCACCAAAAGAGCGGAGAAATCTCCTGACTAAGGGCAAATTTACTATTATATCCTCGACCACACGGGGCGCATGTTTTAGCAATGAATTTACTATTTTGCCATTAGCTTGTAATCTATAAATAGACATGCATACGCACTTTGTAAACTACGTTATCTTCACTTGCAATACTATAGCAATCAGACTTTCGTGCTCTCAACTTTGTTTTTCTCTCTCGATTTTCCAAACAACACTAGGTATAATTTGTAATTCGACAACAAATCACCGATTAAATCTGTATACGTTCGATTATAATTCACCACCAGCCTTTAGGTGCACAACCAAAAACGACTAACTCATTACTTTCTATCCTTGATCATTTCTTTAGTTTTGTAAGTAATTCTATTTTAGGGATATAATCATACAAGAGCGTCGTTAATTTATTGATTTTTCGGAGTTGTAAAATGTTTGTTTAATTAAAACGCAAATTCTCCTGTCAGCCCGATCTGACCGCGCCCGACCCGGTTAGCCCGGCCCTACTCAAACCCTAGACACACAATCACTCATCTTTTCCTTCTCTCTCTTATCTCTTTTTTCTCCCTCCTAAAGAGCAACAGCAGATCTCGCTACCGCCTACTTTACCGGAGAGATGCAGCACGACCTTCTCGTCACCATCATCACCTCCGACTGGTGCTGCTGATCCTCCACAACTGGTGGTGCGCACGCTTGGCGACGTCCTCATCGGGGAAAGAGCACAACAGGGCACTGCGGAGGCGGAGCTTCTCATAGTAAAGGACATGGACGACGGATTGGAGAGGGAGCCACTCATTCTGGTTGCCGCGGGATCTGCTCCGCCTCGAGTAGCCCCAGTCCGATTTCTGCACCGCCGATGTGCGCCTCTGAAACCCTCAATTGCGTCGCAGCAAAGGTTTGGTCGAGATTTCCTGTGCTTGAAGAAGCCGATTTGGCTTCCTTATTCCACAAGTGGTGCTGAATAATGGGTTGAGGGGTGGTGCATGGAAAGCTCTAGTTTGGCCATTTTATGTGGGGATTAGCGTCGTTTGGGTGGTGCCTCACGCTTTTATGATCTGTACAGGGCACACAATTATCCGGCGATTGATATTAAGGGAACATACTAATATGCTACTCCAGACGTGGGATTCTACTCGAGGCCTTGGGATGTGGTCGTCCCTTTTGGGATCATCGCCTTGGTTCTCATCATTTGTTTATGATAAATATTACTTCCGTTCATAAATTTTTTTACTTTTAATTATTTGATGAAGTAATTATTGTAATAAGAAAAAATGACTATTGATATGAATAAAAATAGTATTTAATTTTACTCGTTGGAATTTGTATTTTTAGTTATTTAGTCAAGTAAACATTGTCGTAATAAAAAGTAGTCATTGATATAATGAAATGTAATACTCCCTCCGTCCCGCTATTCATGGCACGTATTCCATTTTGGGTTGTCCCAACATAAATGGCACGTTTCCATTTTGGGAAATAATAAGGGGTCACTTAACTTAATTAATCCCTCTCTAACTATGCTAATTACGGATTTGAAGGGACCCTAAAACCATTCCCTTTTTTTTCATCATTTTCAATTCAGCTCATCATTTTTTTTCTCTCTCTCTCTCTTCGCCGGCTCATCGTCTCCACCACTCTCCCACTCTTCACAACCCCCTTAACACAGAGCCATCGGAGTGCACGACGGCGGAGTGCGCCTCCCACACCGACTCCACCGCCTCCTAGGGCTCGTAGCAGCAGCGACGGCGGAGTGCGCCGTCCACGCCGACTTCACTGCCTCCTAGGGATTGTAGCAGCGGCGACGGCGGAGTGCGCCGCCCACGCTGACTTCATCGCCTCCTAGGGATCGTAGCAGCGGCGACGGCGCGACTCCACAGACTCCAGCGACTTCACACGCCTCTCTGTACGAATCGAGACCTAGATCCCCAATTTTTCTCGCTCAATTCCCGGCGACGATAGCCACGCCCCTGCCTCTCTCTCTCTCTCTCTCCCCCTCTCTATCTCATCCTGTCGGATGGATAACAGCGACTTCACGTTATCGCCGATGCCACCGGCGCTTACGGCCAAACACCTTCCCCTCATTTTTATTGGGTGTTTGCGAATAATTTTGATTTTTATTTTGTTGATTTTATTCAAGAATCTCGTTTATTCTGAAATATGGAATTTCAATCTTACTTGGAAATTGGTTCTGAAATCTTATTTAGTGAATATGGTTCTTGAATTTCGATTTTTGGTTCTGGAATTTGTTGATTTTCGTCGATTTTTGGTTCTGGAAATTGTTGGAATTGTTGGTTCTTAAATTTATCGATTTTCGATTCTGAATTTTGTTGATTCTGGAATTTCGATATTGCTTGAAAATAGGAACAATAAACAATCCCTAAACACAAACTTAAACATATGAATAACACATCTTTTTCACCTAATTTGCTCATTCTTAATCTCCGTGCCGAAAAGCAACGTGCCATGAATAGCGGGACGGAGGGAGTATTTCAAAAATATTACATTTCATAACAATGATATTTTTTTTATTTATAAGAACTTTTACTTTTAGTTATTTGCTCAAGTAATTATTTTTTATAACAAAAGTAATTATTGATATAAAGAAAAATAATGTTATTTTTATTTGCTAGAACTTTTATTCTTAGCTATTTGATCAAGTAATTATTGTTACAATGAAATCATTGAAATGTAATGCTTCTAAATTATTACATTTATTCACGATAATTGTTACTTTTATTCATGAGAATTTATACTTTTAATTATTTGGTCGTGTAATTATTGTAATAAGAAAAAATAATTATTGGTATGACGAAAACTAATGTTATTTTTGGTTAAAAGAACTTATAATTTTAGCTATTTGGTCAAATAACCATTGTCATAAGAAAAAGTAATTGTTGATATAAAGAAAGGTATTATTTTAAAAATATTACTTGTCATCATAACAATAATTGTTATAATACAAAGTAATCATTATTATGAAGAAAAATAATGTTTCTAAATTATCACATTTGTTCACGATAATTGTTACTTTTATTCATTAGAATTTATATTTTTTGTTGTTTGATCAAATAATTATTATTATAAGAAAAAGTAATTATAGTCGTTAGAAAAAATAACCATTTATATGAATAAAGGTAATATTTTAAAAAAATAGAAAAAAAGAAGAAGAAGTAATTACTGTCTTAATAAAAAGTAATTATTCATATGAAGAAATGTAATGTTTTGAAACATTACATTTGTTCAGATTGATTATTACCTTTTTTTCATAACAATAATTACTTTTCAGCCCGCGCCCAACCCACCCAGCCTGCTTTCCCAGCCCGACCCGACCCACGCCCCCAGCCCCGACCTGACTCGGTCTGATGGTCAGGTTGGATGTACATGAGACCAACAACATCCAAGCGGTACACATTTTTAATATAAAGAGAAGGGTTTATAGTTCAATCTTCACCATTCTCCTTCCCCCAATTATAACAAATAAAAAACTAAACACTCTTTAGAGTAATTATATATAAAAAAATTATTTGTAGGGGTAAAAAATTAAGTTTTAAGAGCGAGCCAATATAAAGTTGGACGTTTGTTCAAGTGTTAAAATGTTGTGAGAAACATAAAAATTGTAGGTTTATCTTTTTGGCGAGAGACAATTAAGAGGATGTTTGGCTAAACTTATTTTAAAGAGCTTATAAATTATTGGAGCTTATAAGATGTTTTAAGAACTTATAAGATGTAATTTTAAGAGCTTATAATTTGTCAAAGTGTTTGGATAATTGAGCTTATAAGTTACAGAGAGAATTTTTTCGCTAGAGAGAGAGAAAATTGAAGAAAAATGAATTTGAATGATATATGATTAAAATAATAAATTATAGTTGAAAAATATTTGTAAAAGGATTGTTGCATATGAGATTATAAAAAAATAAGTTGGAATAGATGAACTTATTTTTTGAGGAGCTTATAAGCTCTTGGAGCTTATTTTTGAAGTTTATAAACTGTTTAAGAACTTATTTTGTCAAATACTTTGAAGGAATTTATAAACTCCTAAACAGCTTATAAGCTCCGCCAAACACCCTCAAATATGTTGTAAATTTGTTGGGCGGTACTTGTAAAGAATCACATAAGCCCTCTATGCCGAGACCAATTATGAAGTTGATCCACTAATAATTAGCGAATGCGTCTATTCATTTCAGCAGAGCAGGGAAGTTTGTTTTGGCAAAAATGAGGCCATAATGAATTGATGGGTTGATATAAACTGAATCCCAAGAATTAGAGCCACATAAATCCATCACCAAGTTACATAAACAACTAAAACAAGATAAAATTTGGGCCCAACTCAAAAGAACACACACACAGATGATGAAACTGGGTGTTTCATGGTAGGACCATCTATGAATAATCCAAGCCAACCCACATCCAAACTTGCTTAATTAACAGTTAGCACATCACTTTCTAACAATTTCCATTAAATGCGGGAACTAAAATGGTTCACTCATGGAAATAAAGTAGAATTTACTAAAGAAAATCAAGGTTCAATAAAGACAACTGTAAGAGGAAACTGAATTACGATTTGATGGTATCCCTCATTGGATTCAACTCTTGAATGTACAAACCTCCACACCAAAATTCAGATTATCAGATAGTAAAAAATTGGCTTCCTAAGAGACCTCTGGATGCGCTCTACCAGCACACTTGAGAATTTTGCTAGCGATCAATAAACGACTTGTTCATAAGATCAACAGCTGAATCCATGAACTGCCACCACCATAAAAAATAACTCTATTAATTACAACAAACGTCGTACACTAGTTTTAAGGTGTTTTTTGTTGAGAAAAACAGATATTCAACGTATCCATCTGTTCAAGAACAGAAGCTTTATTTTGACATCATGATAAGGTTGTTTATGGCTTCGCTAGGAATAATGAACAATTAGCGGAGATACCGGTAAAGCCAACTTATTCACTAATTTCCTCAATGATCAATTCCTCTACAAGCTACTCTATATAGTACTCCATATAGAATAGAGCATAAAATATGACATTCTTTCCCTTCTCTAGTATACGTCTAAAAGGAAGCTTTTGTACTGCTATCACATGAGCTAGTTCAGCTTGAACTCTTCAACTTTATGACATACATATATAATAAAAAATCATTTTTTTTTTCTTTTTTTTGTTCATGTTATAATGAAATTTAAATTACTGGAACTTACTTTGCCAATTGACCTGAGTTCTCGTCCAACCGGTTCCATAAACTTCAAGTCCACTTCTATTGGCCATACCTGCAAAAGTAAGAACAAAGGAGACCAACATATCAATGTACAAGTTCAAATGAGACGCTCAAAGAAACTCTTCGAAAAACCAAAGGACACAATGAAATATGGTTTCTCACTGGACAATAAATGTGTTAATTGCAGTAGAAATTCTAGTGATCCAAAAGGTAAATAATCATGATGTTCCTATCCAATACTAAGATATCCCCAGACAGGAGAATCTGGAGATGTTCTATCCACCCAAATCTTTGCATCAACAGCAAAAGCTATACAAAAAGAGCTGAAAGAAACACTTCAATTATATAGAATGCATATTTCTTTTCAACTAGTAGAATATCTAATTTATGCCTCTTTTCCTCAGCATATGTCCACACTCCATGTTAACATTTATGATTCTCAAGGAACTTGAGCTAGGACTAGGAAAGGATGAGTAATACATCGCTCAGGGCCCTTTGATACTCTTATGCTGAGAATATAACTTTAGCCATAGACATATCAATGCCTAAAAATAGATACGGAGGCATAGACAAAGAACTACTATATCGTCCACGGCTCATTCCACTAATTCATGAACAAGATGAACATGTCCCAATTTACTGCAAGATACTCACTCGCATTTGCACATATATCAATCAACACTAATACTATATTAAAACATTCCTCATTACTGCAACTTTTGTCATTTACGCAACAATATGACTATCACCATAATATATGTAAAGGAAGGTCTCAGCAGTAACAGGTAGAATTACTTATTTCCTTCTATTTAATCTATTGCAATCTCACATCAATTGGGTTGCACATGTGCATGCAAAATGAACGATAAAGATATATAATTCCTTTTTCGTATAAAAGGTTTAATAATTCCTTTTTCGTATAAAAGGTTTAACTTGTACTGGAAAAGCAGATGGGCAAGGATCAAGGAGGCACCTTAAGACCAAGTAATTTGATCGGTACAGTTTGCCCAGGCACAATGCAGTCTGGCCCTGCAGATTCAACCACAGCCTCTTTCCCTAGTCCACTCCCAATTGGATTGTCATGCTGAGAAATGAAATCCAAAATTCACAAGATGTTTACCCCAAGAACAAGAGTATATTAGTCTCAAAGCTACCACACCTTTCAAATTATCAAGGAGAACATACATGAAGTAAAAATAAATCACCAGCATTGCAACTTCGCAAGAAAACGCCCCATGATCTCACTACATCCTCGCCTTCCCCCTCCCAGAAGAAGGTTGTTAAATCGCTTATTGGTGAATGTCTACTAGAAAAACTGTAGGACCCTTCTAAATATATATATGAACTCTTAGTGATTGTCAGCAATTGGCCGCCTCTGTTAAATATGAATTAGAATGTTCGGATCTTCCCCTCATCCCTGCTTTCCATTATTAAAAGCATCTGAACCTTTGAATATGTAAAACCTTGTGATGTATAAGAGTTCCAATGCACATTTATAGACATAGAGGATTGTATTAAACCGTGAAAAGTTATATCTTTGTTTCTAATCAATTTCACACCTTATGAAAAGTCCAGGACTACAAGACCAAGAACTGCAAATGCAGACATCTACGAACAAAAAGGTTTGAGTCTTTACATCAAAAAGGATTGTGCCTTTACATCGAAAGAAGACCGCACAGCACAACAAAACTTCAAGAAAGGGACAAATAAATAACACATAAATATGCGCGTATTAATTAATTATACAGTAACAAACCTTCATAACAGAAAGGGCAAATTCAGAATAAGGATTCTGAGGGAGGCGAAGAATGGGAGCGTGATGAATTTTAGGAATAGGTTTTGCAGCCGAGGACGCCCTCCATGGAACATCTTTCTGTAGGGCAGCTCCTTTTACCGACATTCTTTGCGTATATATATGTTTAGAAACTCTGAATTTGTGATGAGCAATTACTGGTTTAGAATGTTTATGAATTCATAATGAAGAATATCCAGTGTGTTTTCTTTTGTGCTGTTGAAGATAAGAATTTGGATTATTTTTAATTGAAGACGAGACTGTCGATGCCTCGATGGGTAGGACTTTTTTTTTTTTTTTGGCGAGGAAGAAGCAACGAGCAGATGTCGCATTTAACTGTTAAAGAAATGAGATTACCGACTTTAGTTTTTTCTTTTCTTTTAGAGAAGGATAGCGATTTTAGCTATGATCTCACATTCTCAGTTTCGTAAACTATAAATAATACTACGGCTCTTCTTACAAAGGCTACAGAAGCACAATGTTACACCTCAAAATATATATAGAGAAAAGACAAGTGAGAACCATTATATAATGTAATACTCTCTTTGTTCCGGTCAAATAGACTTACTTCTTTTGAGCACGAAAATTAAGAAACTTACATTTTAGAAGAAAAATAGTTACTTAAAATTGGAAAATGAGCCTATTATAGTGAAACGTCCCTAAAAAAAATGAGCATATAAGAATGAGACGAAAAGAGTAATAACTAGTATGTCCTCCCGTGCGATGCACGGATCAGCACATTATTTTATACTCCAATTTTTAAAACTTTAAATTATATATATTGTCAAAATGTCATTATTTATGAGTTAAATTAATAGATAACGAAAGCAAGATTTATATTAATTTAAATATTTATTATTCAATGCAGAGTATAATAATGATATTATTAACTCAATAATTATTATATTAAATTTTCCTCTCAAAAAAATTTATTATATTAAATTTAATGAATATTGTATAATAAAAAATTAAATTGAAAGGAAAAAATTACAATTATGGTAACAGTAACACAATTTGAGATTTATATATACATTAAAGGATATAAAATAGAAAAAAAAATTATAAGCTGATATATATATATATATATATACATCAAAATTAAAAAAGTTAAATCACCTTAACGACAATCCCAAAGAAAACTCTAAAAAACAAAAAATAGGAAAGAAAAATACAATTAAGTGCGTAGGAGATCACAAAAGAATTTGAGCAATCGATTAAAAATCTTCCACTTTTTAGGTATAAGTTTGGAGCCAACTTTTGAGATCGTCATATTGAGCAATGAAACTCATATTTGGCTATCTATTTTTAAAATATAAATTTTAGTCATGTTTTACAATTTCGGATTATATTATCTTTAATTTGGGCAGATTTGATCGGGTTGGGCGCGCGAATTCGGGTGATACTTTGGACACTAATGTTATAATTTGTGCTAAAAGTACAAATAGCAAACAAAACAAAAAAATACTGAATAATTTGTATTTTTGGCACTAATATTATAATTTGTGCTAAAAGTATCAAATTAATTACTTAAGAACAAATGAGAATATTAGTGCCAAAAGTACCAACTAGAAAAAAAAAATCAAGTAATTTGGTACTTTGGTACAAATGACAATATTAGTGCCAAAACTACCAAATTATTTGGTATTTTTTTGTTTAAAGTAATTTGGTGCTTTTGGCACAAATTATAACATTAGTGCTAAAAGTACCAACCGAACCAACATCCAATCTGATCCAGTCCGCCCAAATTAAGGACAATACAGTCTAAAATTGCAAAAAAAAAATGGTCAAATTTTGTATTTTTAAGATAAAAGGCCAAATATTAAGTTCAAATCCCTAATATGACTATATGACTGCATATTTTCGTGAGTTTAACAATGCATACTTTTAAGCTATAAAATAATTAGTTGGAAACATAAGTTTTTCCACATAGTCTTTTAAAGCCAACGAACAATAGAGTATTGTTTGACGCAGAAAGGCTCCATTGTACAGGTGATGTAGTTCAGCTGTGACATTCTTTGAAAACACGTGAGTGAGTATTTTTTTAATTTACGTTGTGTGTTTTTCTTCTTATTTTTAATATAATTGATGATTACTTTGATTAATCAATTATGTTTGGTGTTTCACGAAACCAACACCTAAACTATAGAGCTGAAATCGTAAACTATACCTAGTAGAGATGATCGGAAAGAGCAAAGTAAACGATCGGAGAACTTAGTACGAGAGAGAAAATAGCTGTTGTATTAAAAACAAGAGATAGCGTAGTTACAATGCACGAGTGCGGGGCCTATTTATAGACTACATAAAGGGGCAAAATGGTAAATTCGCCTACGATGCATGCGCCTTGCGTGATCGAAGGATAGAATAGTAATTTCGTCTTCATGCGGGGGCTCTCCCGCGTTTTCTGGTGATTTCGCTGACGAAGGTAGCTCCTCTGATGAGGGCGACTTCTCTGGCGAGGGTGACTTCTCTGATGAGGGCGACTTCTCTGGCGAGGGTGACTTCTCTGGCAAGGGTGACTTCTCTGGCGAGGTGACTTCTCTGGCGAGGGTGACTCCTCTGGCGAGGGTGACTTCTCTGGCGAGGGTGACTCTTCTGACCAACATAACTCTTCTGGTGAAGATGATTCTTCTGACGAGTGTATTTCTTCTGCCATACTCGTCCCGCTGGTGAGGTCGATTCCTCTGGTTCGTATCCTTTCCCTACTTTGCACATATTACTCCTCATCAACCACTCCCCCCTCTAGTCTGGTTGAACCGGGTATTCTTCGTGTTCAACCAGCGAAGTATTGTTAAAGCTCGCACCATGCTGTTTTCCCTGGTCCCTGCAAATCATGAAGACACGAGAATTCTATTTTTGTAAGAAGATAAAGGTAAGCCCTGTTAATTGTTTTTTGGCATTTTTGTTACTCCCACCCCCTAATCTGGCTAGTTCACTCTGAAGTAGTGCAACTAGTCAGAGGATTCGCCCGCGTGGGTGGCGTCACCTGCATTAAATGCCTGCCCGATCTACAGTGCTTTTCCCGTACCCCGAGGTTACTTTTTAACCTTTGCGTCTTTTCGCCTCTCCGTAGGGATTTTCAGCCGTTGATTCATTTCCATATGCCACGTGTCGTTCATCCCGCATGTTAGTAGTTGCCCGCGTACATTTTTACTTAGTCGATTCGAACTTTCGTTTTTCACTATTCTTCTTCTCCAATTTTTCCGAACTCCTTCATCTGCAATTTTCGGTGATCATCCCTCCTGTTCCGGCGTATTTCCGCTCCAGTTTTCATTGTCAGTCTTCCCCTGACCTAGGTAACTTGCGTATCCTATTCTCCCGATATTTGTGATTAGTTGTAGAGTAGTTTTGCAATTTGTTGGTGCTCTGATTGAGCGTGATAGAAACCCTAGGTTTTGAATATTCTGACCATGGCCTCCACTTCCGCTCCCCAACTCTCGCAGTCACCTTCTCCTTCTCCCCGTGATGCCTCATCTTCTTCTTCCCAGCCCCAGAGTCTTGAACATCTTCCTTCCCCTTCTGCCTCTCATGATTCTCAAACTGTTCCTGATTCTCAAACTGTTCCCAGTCCTTCCCAACCAAAAAAGAGAACCAGAAAAACACCCCAACCCCCAAAGAGTATTCCTGAATCCTGCCTTGGCGTCGCGGCGGTGGAAAAATTAAAGAGCAAGTGTCGACACCCTGAAGGTTTAAAATTCATGGCCTTCTCTAAAGCCTCAACACCCCCCGATAAACTTCGCGACCACAAAACAATAGCCATCTGGCAGGCCTAGATAGATGCTGGCCTAAGGCTCCCTCCTCCTACCCTTCTGGTTGACGTTTGCAACCATTTCCGCATCCCTTTTTACCAAGTCGCCCCCTCTGCCATCCGAAGGTTATATGCCTTCCATATTCTATGCCGCGCCCA
The DNA here is from genome assembly GCF_028751815.1 of Salvia miltiorrhiza. Lineage (NCBI taxonomy): Eukaryota > Viridiplantae > Streptophyta > Magnoliopsida > Lamiales > Lamiaceae > Salvia > Salvia miltiorrhiza. Next base: position 33,645,679 of record NC_080394.1, on the reverse strand, counting down.
CGGTGTTGGGGACACCGCCAAACTGTTCTGTCAGACCCAATCCCTTCGTATGCAGGGCAGTCATCTGTATAGCTTTGCTGGTCTTCCAAAACGTCCTACTACCTTTCTTTCCTCTCTAAATTCTTTTGATAAGGGCTTTTTGAGCTACTATTGTTATGTGCACACTCTTGTCGGCTCCTGGCGCGATTATAAGGTTCGTGAACTGGAATGGCATAATCCACGGACTACTTATAAGCCAGCCTCCCTAGAAGCTCCCTCGACCTTTGACTTGGGGGTCATAACCCGTCTGAACGCTATGAACGAAGCCCAGCCCTTAGAATGTAGGTACCTTGCTGAGAACAATTCAGCTCTGGCATACAATGGCCTATTTCCCCTATATCCCAAGAAATCGATAGGTAAAAAATATGAATTAGAAAATACATTAACTTTTGTTACCCTGATTTAACGGTGTAGAATTCTGATTTGCAGACATGTCTTGGAGAAAAAGGTGCGGGGAAAATTTACCTGACGTTGCTCCTGTGGTAGAGGTCCCCTCAAAACAACCGACCGGGACCGAGCTGGTCACCATTCCCCCTGTGGTAGAGGTCCCAGAGGGGAATGTGGAAGCCTCACGCATATTTGATACAGAGGAGGTCGATGCAGGCGGCCTTGTTCACGGGCGGAGACGCCCCCATTCTGGTGATGCATCTGGTACTGGTGGAAAAGGTGTCCAAATTGTGGACATTACTGACGAGGTACCTTCTCCCAACTCTGCCCAGGACACCGCCACTCCCGATCTCTCGAAGAAGCGGAAGAGGGGCTCTCTGATCTCCGTGGGTGAGAAGGAGAAGCAGGAAAGCCTGAAGAAGGCTGGTAAGTCTGCGACTCCAGCCAAGAAGTCTGCTGGTGGTTCGAAAGTCCCTCCTCCTGCTGGGGGAAAGGGCAAGGGCAAGGCTGTGGTCCCTGCTGAAGATGAGTCGGAGGATATTGTCCCTGGCCCGATTTCAAGCTTGTCGGGGTAGGGGTTTATCGATGCCTTGTCCTCTCGTGTTCATTCGAAAGACAAGGAGAAAATGGAGAACTTGACACGAGGGGCTTTGGCAAGTCTGCTTGCCCAGACGGCTCTTCAGGTACTTTGCAGCTGGTATCCTTATCTAAAAATTTAAGTTATTAACCTTTTGACTGTTCTGGTGGAGCCCCTTTCTCTGAAGAAAATCATTCCTTTGGTGAAGATAGTTTCTTTGTTCTGACCTAATCCATTCTATTTCCCTGCAGGTGGAATCTCGGCTCTTGGGAGCTATCCAACGCATCCACGATTATGATGTGTTGGAGAAGGAGAGAGAGAAAGAACAGGCAGACATCGCCAAGCGTGACGACGCCGTTGCTGGGGTAGTGGAGCGCCTGAGTGGGGCTGAGGCAGAGATTGCTGAGCTGAGGGCCAAGCTGGCCCAAGTAGAAGTGGAGAAGTCGTCCCTGGCCTCTAAACTGACAAGGGTGACAAGGGAGAGCCATGAGAGCCTTATGAGGTTCAAGGCGGGGTACGAAAACGACTATAGGGAAACCAGGCGTGATTGGAGGAAGACACTTGTGGAGGGTCAAAACTGTGCTTACGTCCTGGGAGCACGAGATCAGCGCTTGGAGTATTTCTTGTCTCCTCAGGGTCAGCACTTCCTGGGGGTGATGCTGGAGGGTACCTTGGAGGCCTTCAAACGGACTCCAGAGTACCTGGAGGACTTCGGGCCCCTCTTTGCTTATGTGATAAAGCAATCCGCCTCCAAGGTGTTAGAGATGGCGGGGGCGACTCCAGAGCAACTTGCTACCCTGGATCTGCGAGCCTTGATGGATAACCTCCATGATGAGGAGATAAACAAGCTGATGAGGATCCCTGAGAATTCCCCGGAGAAGCCGGTGTGGTGGTATCCAGTGCTAGAGAAGGCTATTCCTTACTTTGCTTTTGGAGTAGGGTCTGACACATTGCCCTCTGCTCCCATGTATATGCATGCCTTCTCTGCTTCCCTGGTGGGCTTCGTGAACAAGCTACGGGATCCCACTGGCAATAGTACTCGGAAATTTTCCCAATACAGCATGAGACCTCATCTGCCCTCTGATCTGGGAGGATCCGCTTCCTCTCCTGCCGCGGTGGACCAGCTTTTCGACCTGTACAGGGACGAAAAAGCATATGTGCAAGAAGCTGTGAAACTGCTGGATATGGATTCCCGTCTCGCGAAGATGAAGGAAGCTGGCATGCTGCCGGTGTTTACGGAGGGGGCCTCTGCTAGCCAGATCCCTACAACTGCCACCTCTGCTCCCGTCTCCCCTGCCCCTGCGGAAGATTCCTCTGCTGTTGCTCAAGACTCTACTGTTCTTCCCACTTGATGGCCCTGATCTCCCTCCTGATTTATCAACAGATTTTTATAACTCCTTAATTTGTAAAACCTCAATACTTACTTTTGGGTTTTTGATATGCAACTCTGCCTTCTTGGCATGTTTATATGAAATTTCTTCCCTGCTTGTGCTACTTTTTTCCCTTCGTTCTTTGTGTTGTTTTTGTTGCTCGTTTATGTTGAATTTATATTCCCGCATCTCCTCTGCTGGTTTGATTTGGCTCGTCATGCTTGTTGTTGATGTGTCTCTGATCCTCTCCTTTGAGGTTTCTTTGATCTCTGCGTTGAGGGTTCCTGCTGATTCCTCTGGTGAGGACTTTGGCTGACTCTTCTGGGGAGGATTCCGGTATTTTTTCTGGCAGGGATTTTGATATTTCCTCTGCCGAGGATTTTGGTGATTCCTCTGGCGAGGATTTTGATGACTCATCTGCCGAGGATTTTGATGACTCCTCTGGCGAGGATTTTGATGACTCCTCTGACGAGGATTTTAGTGACTCCTCTGTCGAGGATTTTGATGGCTCCTCTGGCGAGGATTTTGATGGCTCCTCTGCCGAGGATTTTGATGACTCCTCTGCCGAGGATTTTGATGACTCTCATCCAAGCATTCCTTTGCTATTCCCCATCCAAGCATTCCTTTGCTGCTTCCCATCCAAGCTTGAACACTCTGCGCGGAGCATGGAGGACCCGGGGGGTGTAACCAACTTTCGCGGCTTACGATTAAATAGTAACCCTCTGCGCGGAGCATGGAAGGCCCGGATGGCACAACCAACTTTCGCGGCTTACGATTAAATAGTAACCCTCTGCGCGGAGCATGGAAGGCCCGAATGACACGACCAACTTTTGCGGCTTACGATTAAATAGTGGCCCTCTGCGCGGAGCATGGAAGGCCCGGATGGCACAACCAACTTTCACGGCTTACGATTAAATAGCAACCCCCTGCACGGAGCATGGAAGACCCGGGGGATGCGACCAACTTTCGTGGCTTACGGTTAAGTGCAACCTCTGCACGGAGCATGGAGGACCCGGGGGGTGCAACCAACTTTCGTGGCTTACGATTATGTGCAACCTCTGCGCGGAGCATGGAAGGCCCGGATGGCACGACCAACTTTCGCGGCTAACGATTAAATAGTAACCCCCTGCACGGAGCATGGAAGACCTGGGGGGTGCGACCAACTTTCGTGGCTTACGGTTAAGTGCAACCTCTGCACGGAGCATGGAGGACCCGGGGGTGCAACCAACTTTCGTGGCTTACGATTATGTGCAACCTCTGCGCGGAGCATGGAAGGCCCGGATGACACGACCAACTTTCGCGGCTTACGATTAAATAGTAACCCCCTGCACGGAGCATTGAAGACCCGGGGGGTGCGACCAACTTTCGTGGCTTACGGTTAAGTGCAACCTCTGCACGGAGCATGGAGGACCCGGGGGGTGCAACCAACTTTCGTGGCTTACGATTATGTGCAACCTCTGCGCGGAGCATGGAAGGCCCGGATGGCACGACCAACTTTCGCGGCTTACGATTAAATAGTAACCCCCTGCACGGAGCATGGAAGACCTGGGGGGTGCGACCAACTTTCGTGGCTTACGGTTAAGTGCAACCTCTGCACGGAGCATGGAGGACCCGGGGAGTGCAACCAACTTTCGTGGCTTACGATTATGTGCAACCTCTGCGCGGAGCATGGAAGGCCCGGATGGCACGACCAACTTTCGCGGCTTACGATTAAATAGTAACCCCCTGCACGGAGCATGGAAGACCCGGGGGGTGCGACCAACTTTCGTGGCTTACGGTTAAATGCAACCTCTGCACGGAGCATGGAGGACCCGGGGGGTGCAACCAACTTTCGTGGCTTACGATTATGTGCAGTATCTGCGCGGAGCATGGAGGGCCCGGATGGCACAACCAACTTTCGCGGCTTACGATAGCTTCCCTCCCTCTGCGCGGAGCATGGAAGGCCCGGGTGGCACAACCAACTTTCGCGGCTTACGAGCGCCTTCCTCCCTCTGCGCGGAGCATGGAAGGCCCGGATGGCACAACCAAATTTCGCGGCTTACGAGCGCTTTCCTCCCTCTGCGCGGAGCATGGAAGGCCCGGATGGCACAACCAACTTTCGCGGCTTACGAGCGCTTTCCTCCCTCTGCGCGGAGCATGGAAGGCCCGGATGGCACAACCAACTTTCGCGGCTTACGAGCGCTTCCCTCTGATTGGCAGCGTGATTCCTCTGCTTTTCCCCTTGACTTGCTGAGGAGCAATTTTTGAATTTAAAAATTGGGGATTACGGGTATACACCCTACTCCCCCCTTTGGTGACATGTGCAATACTCTGTTATGAACATGTTGGCCCAATTACTTCTTGTTCCATCTCCGGCCCATAAACTTGCGTGAGCCCGTTACCCCTTAGCCCTTTTCTTAAGCCCAATACCATCTCTATATATACCCCTCCACCTTTCATGATCTAGCTTAGAATCACTTATTTCCTTTCCGCCGCCCCAAACTGCTCTCCTCTCAAACCCTAGATCTCCCGTCCTTTTGGCTCAAGATGCCTCCTTATCTTGGTTGTAACGCCCTCAGTCGGGGGAGTGAGTCCTGTTAAGAAAGTACTCAGTGTTGGAGGCTGAAAAGGCAGGACTCTCCCCCGCCTGAGGGTTTTATCTCCAGGATTCCTGAAGAAAACTTCCTCCCTGAATCGTCCCTAGCTTGGTTATAAGGCACTCAAGTATGGGAAGTTCCCCTCAGAACACTCACATCCCTGAAGGCTCCGCTTTTCCCTCTGTGCTCCCAGTGCAGATCTCTAGCTTTGTGGTTGTAAGGAGCGGACTTCCCGTATTTGAGAGCATTATTACCGGTTTCCCGAGATCTGGACGTTGGTTGGTCTATTCCTCCATATTCTTTCCTTTTGGCATTTTGACTTGTTGCTTTTCTTGGTATTCTGCAGGCATGGGGTAGATCTGGAGTAGATCTGAGAAGTAGGGATGTTCCAGCGGAGAAGAAGAACCCGAAGTGTTGGCGCATGGAAGAGAAGTCGCCAATCCCTGATGTTTGCTTTCCCTTTGACCTGCTAAGAAGTAGTTTTGTGTTTGTTTTTCCCTTGTCCTGCTAAGAAGCAGTTTGTATTTGTTTCTCCCTTGTCCTGCTAAGAAGCAGTTTTGTATTTTAAATTTGAAAATTGGGAACTACGGGTATACACCCTACTCCCCCCTCTGGTGAAATGTGCAATGCTCTGCATGAACATGTTAAGTAGCATATGTAAAGTAAGAAAGCGATAATTGAAATAAATGAAACAACACCAGGGAATTCCCTAGAACCACATATCTGTTTTATTGATATCATGGCCCCGGACCTCGTTAAAACCCCTGTGGGGAAAAAGAGTATCCGGTCTACAAGTGATCATTCCTGCTGAGTAGCAGTTATACATAGAACTTTTTAAGCGTGTTTATATTCCATGGCCTGGGTAGAGCTCTGCCGTCTGAATCCGACAGTATGTACGCTCCCCCCTAAGACCTCTGTGATGACGAACGGTCCTTCCCAGTTAGCTTCAAATTTACCTACTGCCTTTAATGCGTCGGCTCTCTTTAGGACCAGATCGCCCTTGACCAGCTTCCGCGCTCTGACCCTTTTGTCGTACCCTGCTTTGATGACACTTTTATACTTCGCTGCTCTGATTTGAGCTTCTTCTCGCTGTGCTTCCACAAGGTCGAGCTCTGTTCTTCGGGGATCGGTATTATGCTCTGTATCGTAGGTGATGATGCGGTATGACTCCAGTCTGGCCTCCGCTGGTATCACTGCGTTGGATCCATATACCAGCGTGAAAGGTGCCTCGCCTGTTGCCGTCTTTGGGCTAGTTCGATAGGCCCAGAGAACGGTGTCCAACTCCTCCACCCATTTCCCTCTACTCTGGTTCAGCCTCTTTTTAATCCCTTCACAAATTGTTCTGTTAGCTAACTCCACTTGGCCATTTGCTTGTGGATGAGCCACTGAGACGAAACGCTGAGTGATGTCCATTCGGTCACAAAAATCCGCGATTCTCTGCCCTGTAAACTGAGTCCCATTATCAGACACAATGATTCTCGGTACTCCGAATCTGCAACAGATGTTCCTCCAAATGAAGCGTTCCACTGTAACTTCATCGATCTTGCCCACAGCCTCAGCCTCGACCCATTTAGAAAAATAGTCTACTGCCACGATGAGAAAGCATTTCCCCCCAGGTGCTGTAGGCAACTTCCCGACTATATCGATGCCCCACTTGTCAAACGGACATGCAGCGTACATGACACCCATAGGCTCCCCTGGTATGTTGATTCTCCCAGCATGCCTCTGGCAAGCTTCGCACTTGCGGACGACTTCTCTGGCTTCCTTGTTGATGTGAGGCCAATAGAACCCTGCCCGGATGATTTTACGTACAAGATCTCGAAATCCCGTATGCCCTCCACAGCAACCTGCATGAATTTCTTTCAAAGCAAAATTAGCCTCCTCTGGAGATAAACATTTTAGCAAGGGTTGAGTGAAAGATCGTTTGAAGAGTTGATCGTTGATTAAGCAGTAATTTTCATAGCGTGCCCTCTGATTTGATTCTCTGCTCAGCCGCTCCCCTGTCTTGAGAAAATGTATGATCGGAGCCCGCCAATCGTCCCTGATCTCCACTGAGAAAACCTGCGAAGTCTCCATCTCTCTGGTATCACAGAGTAAAATAATCTCATCACTCCAAGTTTGTTCTACTGCGCTAGCCATGCGTGCCAGTAAGTCTGCTTTCGTGTTCTCTTCCCGGGAAATTTGCTCGAGTTTAAATTCCATGAACTTTTCTTTCATTTCGCTGATTTTGGAATGGTACGCTTTCATCCGCTGATCTTTGACATTATAACCTCCCGAGAACTGTTGAGCTACCAGCTGGGAATCTGTCTTGATGATGACACATTCGGCCTTGAGCTCTGACAGAATGTATGCCCCTCTGACCACTGCTTCATACTCGGCTTCATTGTTAGACAACCGGCAGGTAAACTTTATGGCAAATTGATATGTCCCATAACCCGGTGAAGTGATATAGACCCCGATCCCACATCCCTCTTTTGTTACCGATCCATCCACAAAGGCCACCCAGAACTCTGGCACGGGACGACGGGTTGTTTCTTGTATGAAGTCTGCCAACGCTTGTGCTTTGATTGCCGTTCTCGGCTCGTACTCTACATCATACTCCCCTAATTCCACAGCCCATTTAACTATTCTTCCCGACAAATCCGGGCGCCCCAACACTTGTTTGAAAGGTAGAGACATGCGCACCACCACTCGGTGTGAAAGGAAATAGGGCCTCAACTTTCTCGCCGTGACCATGACTGCCAGAGCAGCCTTCTCAATCTCTGTGTAATTTTGCTCGGGCCCTTGTATGATTCTGCTGATAAAGTAGATAGGCTTCTGGTGACTTCCCTCCTCTCTGATAAGCACAGAGCTAATTGCATCCTCCCCTACTGCTATGTATAGGTACAACGTTTCTCCCGGGACCGACTTGGTCAGAGTCGGGAGTTTTGCCAGATATACTTTAAGATCCTCAAATGCCGCTCGGCATTCCTCTGTCCACAAGAATTTGGTTCCTTTCCTTAAGATTTTGAAAAACGGCATGCTACGTTCTGCCGATCGTGATATAAACCTGCTCAGAGCAGTGATGCGCCCGTTCAGAGTCTGCACTTCCTTGATTCCACTGGGCGGTGTCATTTCCATAATAGCTTTGACCTTTTCTGCATTAACCTCAATCCCTGCAGGCGTGACTTTATATCCCAAAAACTTCCATGTTGTGACCCCAAAGGTGCATTTCGCCGGATTCAACATAAGCCGATGATCTCTGACCACCGTGAAGATTTCCTCCAGATCAGAAACATGATCCTCTGCCCTGACACTCCGTACAAGCATGTCGTCCACGTATACTGAGATATTCTTAGTAAGCTGTTCCTTGAATATTTTTTCCATCATCCGCTGATACGTAGCTCCTGCATTTTTTAAGCCAAAAGGCATACTTTTCCATCCATATACCCCACAACAGACGGCGAAAGCCGTTTTGGCGATATCTCTCCTATTCATCTTCACTTGATGATATCCCTGGTATGCATCCATCATGGATAGTAAAGCACACCCCGAAGTAGAATCTACCAGCTGGTCAATCCTCGGCAAAGGATAGTGATCTTTCGGGCAAGCGGCGTTCAGATCTCTGAAATCTACGCACATCCTCCAAGTATTTGTCTTTTTTGGTACCATCACCGCGTTTGAAATCCATTCCGGATATTGCACCTCCACGATGTGCCCTGCTTCCAACAACCCATAGACCTGCTCCCTTATTGCAGCGTCCTTCTCGGCCCCAAAATTCCTTGTTCGTTGCTTTACTGGCTTGATTTTAGGATCCACGTTAAGGCAGTGCTCTGCCAGCCCTCTGTCGATTCCCTTCAAATCGGCGGTGCTAAATGCGAACACATCCGCATTTCTGCGCAAGCAAACAATGAGCTCGTCTCTGACTTGGTCACTCATGTTAGACCCAATTTTGGTCTGGAACCCCTCTTTTCCTGGGAACAATTCAATCATGTTGCAGACATCGCTGGTGGACACCAACGCAGTTTTTTCTATACAATCTCTGTCCTTCAATGAATCCGCCAACTCTTGACGCTCCTCTGCCGAAGCATTCACCTCACCCACCTTTTCCCTCTTCCGTGCATCTGATCCCTCTGTCATTCTTTCTCTTTTCTATCCCGATGAGTGCGTAAGCATTTGAACGTGGCATGCTTTTGACGCTGTCTGATCCCCACAAACTTCCCCTACTCTTCCCCCCTCGATGGGGAATTTCATTTTCAAGTGAAACATAGAGATCACCGCCCTGAACGCCGTCAAGGCAGGCCGTCCGAGTATGACATTGTATGCGGGTTTGGGCAAATCCACAACTAAGAATCGTACCATCCTCGCTCGGCTGCTAGCGGCTGCATTACCAAGGATTAATGGCAACTCCACATAACCTAACGGCATGACCATCTCTCCCCCGAACCCAAACAAAGGGGCATTCGTTGGCTCAATCTTCACTTCAATTCCCATGTTTTGAAGGCATTCTTTATACAAGATATTGACGGCACTACCCGAATCAACAAAGATACGGTGAACCATGCAGCCTGCTATGTCCGCCATGATAACCAGCGCATCATCATGCGGGTACATTAGTGTACGTATATCCTCTGCTCCAAAAGTGATCGCCGGCTCCTCTGCCGCGCTCGTAATTTCCATGACCTACTTGTGGTAATATCCTGACTTCACTGCTCTGACGACTTGTTTTTTAGCCCGATTTAATGTGGGTGTCCCGTTCTCTCCGCAAATCATATGCACTTCCCTTCTGTATGGTGGAGGAGGTGCTTGCCTCTCTACCCCTTCTCTGCTATTATCCCGGTTGTCATCAGGCCTACGATCCCTGTTGTTCCCCTGCTCCTGTCGCTGATCACGGTTATTTCTCTGATCCCTCTGATCTCGCTGATCCCTCTGATCCCGTTGATCCCTCTGATCATTTCGCCTTTGGCCCTCGTTTTCCTCTGTCAATGAACTGGTCGAGACTTCTCTGGCGTACCAGTAGCTCCAATTGGTGCTTAAGATGTCCGCAATATTTTGTGTAATGTCAAAAAGAATTGTGATACTCACATAGCTTGTTATTAGGCCCCTCCTGTGGCGGCCCATTCCGATAGGTTCCCCGTGCCCGAAAGAACGGTTGGTCTTTTATCAAATGGAAGATTTCATCTTGTGGTTTATTCAAGGGCGTGTACTCAGTAAACCGCGTAACCTCATTCACAGTGCGTTGTTGATGGGACGGCATTCCTCCCTGGGGTGGAAGTACCCTCGGAGGCAACCCTCTGAATGGGGCCCTATCTTGATGTCTCTGTCTCTCGGGTGCTTCCTCGGCCTTTTTGACCCTATGTTTATCATTTTCCACTTTTCTCGCCATCTTGGCGTCCTCTAACTGTAAGTAACCTGGCAACCTTGCCATAATATCATCGAAATCCCTTGCTGGTCAGATTTGCAATTCGTCAAAGAAGATCCCCGGCCTGAGTCCTCGAACATAGGCGCAATTTTTGATTTGTGATTCTGCCTCTGGCACTTCCAGAGCGGCAAGATTAAACCTCGCTGTGTACTCCCGCAGTGTCTCACCCTGATCCTGCTTGATGTCCATCAGCGAGAGAGTTGACTTCCCTACCCTCCGCGAGCTCGCAAACTGTCGTAGGAAGCGAGTCTGTAAATCTTCAAAAGAGTAAATAGAATTCGGGGGAAGCGTCCCAAACCATAACTGAGCTGGTCCGGTAAGAGTAGTTGAGAAGATACGGCACTTGATGCCCTCAGTGTACATATGCAGTGTGACCAATCCTTCAAACCGATTGAGGTGCACCTCCGGATCGGTAGTGCCATCATAATCCAGCGAGATGGGCTTGTAGCTTCTAGGTAAAGTGTCTGCCAAAATATCGTCAGAGAAAGGACTACGGTTGCTGATAGGATGAAACCTTGAAGTCTTGGCCCTCTTGTCCTCCTTATACCTTCCCTGCTCCCTTCTGTCCCTTGGCACGTCACGGTCATGACGTTTGTGAGCCCGGTGCCCTGGCCTGCCAGAGGAAAACTCCAGCTCCCTTTCTTCTGCTCTTTCGGTGTACCGTGATTTCTCTGGGCGGTGAGACTTCTCTGCTCTGTAGGACCGCTCAGATCTCTGTTCCTTGTCGTCCCTCCGGGATTTCTCCCTCAACGATTCTTCCAGATTCTCAAGTTGATGTTTCAGCTGCGACACTTGCTTTTTCAGCCGTGCCTTCTCCTTCGGTCTCTCTTCCTCAAACACAAGGGAGACGGATTGACTGTCAGACTCGTCAACCCGCTCTTTCCTGACAACACTGTTAAGCCTAACACGGCTCCCCTCTGGTCTAGCTAGTTCCCTGTCAGCAGCGTCCCCTTGCATTTCTCCAGGCATCACAGCCTGTTTGTTGATTGCCAATATGTTTGCCTCCTGAGCAGCGGGAGGTGGGGCCTCAGTGCCCTGCGGGTTGGCTGCTCCAACCGGGGTAGCCACAGTAGGGATGACAGACATCATCAGAGTTCCCAGTGCCTGACGCATGTTGGCATAGCTGAGCAAGGCCATCATTTGCTCTGCCAGCCCGAAGTTAATCGATCCCCCTCTAGACGCGGGGGCCAGACTTGGCAGATCAGAGCCCGGTGTTACCAAAGCAAACCTCTGGGCGTTGACATTCAACCCTGTTGTCGGAGTGGCTGAGATAGCCTGAAAAGCCGGTGGCACAGTGAAAGTGGGATTACCCTGAAGGCCATTGAGCAGTGAGGTAGGAACCTCGGTAGTGACAGCGGCCGAATCGAACTCCTTCTCCAAGTTACGGTGAGCATCAGAGGATCCCATAGTACCTACATAAAGACATAGTGAGAAGAAATCTAGATAACAAATGGATAGGGCCTCCCCTACTGATTGAAAACCCGATATGAGAAATTCCAAGCACCGGCGCAGAGGCCGTTAAAAAATTCCCCTTAAGACAACTCCATGCCCGGGGAAATAAACCCAGGGCATTGATTAGAACAATCAAAGCTCGAACAACAGAATTTCCCCTGTAGACTCTTATCAAGATCCGGCAGAAGAAAACAGGGTATCCAGAGATAGACATAAAACAAAACAGCCACCAAGAAGCTTGTTAGCACAAAACGTTAATCATGATAAATAATAAAGAATTTGCGAGAAAACGAACATGATAACCCAAAATTACCACGATCGTGTGCTATTTTAACCGGGAAAACCCAAAAACAACAGAGTTATCATGGCAATCAGCCGGATTAGTAATATAACGCGCTAAACAGGGTATATAACAAGGATTAGTCGAAGAAAACATGGAAAGCACCAATAACTATTCCTCTTGAATGAAAATCACTCGCAAATCAACAACACAAGCCTAATTGTAACAGGAACATAGTATTAATCGGCACATTATTTGTGCGAAACCCGTAAATCCACGACACCGATTGGTGCGAAGGTAAACCCGTAAATCCACGACACCGGGATAATTGGCAACAAGGTAACGATCAACATATTATTGGTGCAAAACCCATAGATTCGCCACAAAAACCCAAAATAACAGGAACAGAGCATCATTCCACAATCTAGTGACAAAACGGCAATTAACCATAGAAAACATGGAAAACACTGATAAGCATCACTCATAAACGAAAAATTCCCGCAGATCAGCAACACAAGCTAAATCACTACCAAAATAGAGTGTTAACCAACATTCTACCGAAGCAAAACCCACAAATCATCAGCAAAAGCCCAATATAAGCAAAACAAAGCAATATTCCACAATCCCCCGATACAAACGTCAGATCTATAAATAAAACCCCCATTTTATGAAGAAACCTCTCATTCGTTAACAATTGAACTGATCGAACGGTAAATAAACATAGATTCCCCCCGATTCACTATTCGTGACTCTCACCACCTTTTCCCATGCATCGAACACATAAATAGACATGGATCGTAACAGATTAACAGCATATTAGCCCGACAAACGTAATAAACTAATTAAAATCGTCTGGGTGCCCGAATTATCGGAGCAAATAGTACCGACGTACGCAAACCCGATTGGAATTTTAGATCTGCGTACGTCGGCGACCATAACCTCACATCCTAACTCAGTAGCCTTCCCACAGACGGCGCCAGTTGGTGTTTCACGAAACCAACACCTAAACTATAGAGCTGAAATCGTAAACTATACCTAGTAGAGATGATCGGAAAGAGCGAAGTAAACGATCGGAGAACTTAGTACGAGAGAGAAAATAGCTGTTGTATTAAAAACAAGAGATAGCGTAGTTACAATGCACGAGTGCGGGGCCTATTTATAGACTACATAAAGGGGCAAAATGGTAAATTCGCCTGCGATGCATGCGCCTTGCGTGATCGAAGGATAGAATAGTAATTTCGTCTTCATGCGGGGGCTCTCCCGCATTTTCTGGTGATTCCGCTGACGAAGGTAGCTCCTCTGATGAGGGTGACTTCTCTAGCAAGGGCGACTTCTTTGATGAGGGCGACTTCTCTGGCGAGGGCGACTTCTCTGGCGAGGATGACTTCTCTGGCGAGGTGACTTCTCTGGCGAGGTGACTTCTCTGGCGAGGGTGACTCCTCTGGCGAGGGTGACTTCTCTGGCGAGGGTGACTCTTCTGACCAACATAACTCTTCTGGTGAAGATGATTCTTCTGACGAGTGTATTTCTTCTGCCATACTCGTCCCGCTGGTGAGGTCGATTCCTCTGGTTCGTATCCTTTCCCTACTCTGCACATATTACTCCTCATCAATGTTGGAAATAGGAAGAAATATTCATCTTAGTTTTGATGATACCAAAACCTGTAGCTTTAACATCTCAATTGAAGATTACAGGAGAAAGAAGCAACTGAAGAGACTACAACTACAACTGAAGCTCTCAAGGACTGAAACTCAACTGAAGACTGAACAATTGAAGGAAGATACTGAGATCAGAATTGGTCGACTGAATCAAACTCAACGACTGGTCAAAAAAAAAGATGGAAGCATACTCGCCTACATTAAATGCTTCTGCAACAGCATTTAAGAAGATGTCCTTGTAACTGAGCTAGAAAAGAGACGTTATCTCCCAACGACAGGATTTGAAGAAGAAGATCTCCGCCAACGGATCTATTCCTCAAAGACGCCTATAAATAGTTCAGAAGATCTCTCAATAAAAGGGAGAGAGAGATGAGAGAAGAGAAGATTCTGATTCAATCCTCAATGCCAATGCTACATCAGAATAGAGCTTAATATTCTTTAAGTATTGAATCGAAGAAGAGAGGATTTAAATATTGTAAAATCAGTTTCACTGATTACTTAAACTCTCTTATTATAATTAGGATTCTCACATAGATAAATCACTAGCCTAGTTACCGATTACTTGAGATTATGTACTCAGTAATCCTAGTTGGTATATTACAATACCCCTTTTTCAAAAGAGTGAGAAGAGTGTTTGTAATCGAGCTTGAGACTTAGACCAAGCTCAGTGGTTGTTTAGTACCAGTAAACTAAACAGTTAGGTTACTTAGCACCCGCAAGCTAAGTGTGAAAATCCAACCCAATGAGTTGGTTGTTGTAAGGTGTTTCCTTATCAGTACAGGTTGCGTTGCACCCGTACGCATCGTAGTTAGGTTTGCGTTGCACCCGTAAGCATCGCAGTTAGATTTGCTATGCACCCGTAAGCATATGCCCAGAGTGATTGTCAGACCTGTTCTGGCCGTGGATGTAGGAACGTTGTTTTCCGAACCACGTAAAAATCTCTTGTGTTCTTACTTGCTTTTATACTTCAGTATTTGTGCATATCTCTGTTTCTATAATACTGACTAACTGAAAAGAGTAACTAAGGGATTCTCTGTGAAGAAAATCTTTCAAGGCTATTTCACTAAGTTTAATATTCCGCTGCTAGAGTTATGGGTGTAACTGATCAATATTTCGATAGTCAGTTAACTAAGTAACTCTACTCTGTTTTACTTATGACTGAAGCCTTAATTGGACTGAAGTTAATTGACCAGCTCGATTAACTGAAGTCACCCACTGAACCACTGTTTCAGTATCAGTCACCATCTCTTGTCAACTGAAGCTCGTCTTTCAAATCAGTAAAACTGTCTTTCAGTACAAAGGTGTATGTTTTAAGTAAACATTCTTGCAAAAATAGCCTGTAGGTGTATTCCTCCCCCCATACACCTGTCTTTTCAACCCTCAGGAGACCCAACAAATTATTCTCTTATTCATGCATTTGAAATTATTAATGCAGTTAAGTTCATTGCATATAGTCTCTCAATTTTTTTAATTGCTATAATTAATTATTTCTTTCTATTTACAAATGTCTAATATGAATTATATGATGGATATTGCGTGTTTGCAAAAGTTGAATCAAGATGTAAATTGTCCTTTATTTACACTAATCTTTGGATAATATATTAAGTCTTTAAATGAGAGATTGAATATTTTATAAAGAGATTTGTTCTTGTAACTAAAATATATTCTTCAAGCTTTTTGAAAATCATAATATTATAATTATATAAAATAATTTCAGAAAACAACCAATAATAAAGGTGTTTTTGGTAGACAAAAAGTTTCGTATTCTGAGAATGATGATGAGCTCCTCGAATTTCACAAAATTTATTCGATTTCAAATGAGACAATTCTATTTGAATGTTTATTTTATTAACACAATAAATAATATTTAGGGCCAGTCTCTTCCAAACGTAGGTCTATACCTACAAAAACCTATGTTCACCCATGGCCAATTGTACGTTGCGTTGCAGTCTCAAGAATCACTAGCAAAAATAGACCTCAAAATTTTAATATGTAATGAGGATGGACAGACGTACAACACATCTACTAACGTAGTGTACAATCAAGTTTTCGATTGTGACGTAATTTTTAATACCATTTTCAATTTTGTTTTTTTTTGTCATGCTAAGAAGATTTAATCATCTTTCTATGATTATTATTGAAATAATTTTATTATTAAATTTTGAAAATTTTGTATACTTTTTTTGGATTTCTTGAAGATAAAACAGATGGAATAAAAAAGATGGAATAAAAAGAGTGGATGAAAATCCTCGTTAATATACTTTTTCATTTTAGTTAGACAAAATCCCCTAAGCACTTCAACATTTTGCAGGTCATGCTCTCCTGTCACATCAAAGTCAGATGATCCAAACTCCAGCCTCATCACAAGGGCATAGTCCTTCTTGAAAAAATGTACTTTATTCCTGTTAATAAAAACACACAGTCCATTATCATTCGATTTTAAAAAGTGGGTAGTTTTCGTAGACAAATTGTTTTTTTACATAACTAATTGCTCAATATAACATTATACTTATTATTAAAAATTGAATTTAAATGATAAAAAGCTCAATGAATACACCCAGGGGCGGAGCTAGGGTTGGGGCAGGGGGGTCACTGGGCCCCCCTGGGATTTTCAAAAATACTAGGATATTTTCGTAATTTTATATTAAAAATAAAAAATATATAATTTTATCAACATCATTATCTTGTTGAGCTATTATAATGTAATTGATATGTAAGCTTTCGAGTTAAGATGTTTAGAATAAGTAAACATATAATTAATTTATGGAGTACATATCATATTTGGATTGGATTCTAGAGATTTATTTTTTGAATTTTATATTGAAAGTTACTTTGCCTTACAAAGTTTCATGGGATTTTGGAAAATAAAATCACGGACTATTTTGAATTTGTAATTTTAACGTCTTTTAAGTTTGGCGAATTAAATCATTATTTTTTCAAATTTTGCAATTTCGTCCCCCAATTTTTTTCCGATCGCTAGAGCGTCGAATTGGAGCTTACGTGGATTAGTAAAGACGACGGCATTTTTGTGAGGCCTTAAACGACATCGATCGTTTCGTACCATTTCAATTAAAAAAATTTCCAAATTAGAAAGAGATTGTATCCTGTATTTGCACTCTATATACTATTCAATATTTAGTAATTTTATTGCAAAATACATCGTAAAATGAATATGAGATTGAAAATCTGTTAAAATGTGTTTTTGTAATTTAAATAATATTATAATTGTGTTATTGATTCATTTATCTTTAATTTAATTTAATTTAATTTATTTTTTATTTTTTAATTTAATTATTAATTTTCTTTTAAAAAATTTTTTGGACCCCCTAAATCGAAAGTCTAGCTCCGCCCCTGAATACACCACGCATATTATTTAAATCTATTAGTACAGATTTTCTTAAAACAAAAGACATCCCAGTTCTAAAAGAAAGAATACTAAACAAAGCAAGTCCAAAATGTTGATGGGCTTGACTATCCATAGCAACAACTCCATTTAATTTTAAGCCCATTGAATATTACCAGCCCTAAACATATGTATTCATGCCCATCTAATTATAAGCCCATTTAATAGCACTAGATCATGAGCTTTTCGGGCCATTAAGTATTGTGTCGGCCCAACAATAGAGTGATTAATGTCAAACTTCTAGGGTTCGAGTTCATTTGCCTATT
The DNA here is from genome assembly GCF_028751815.1 of Salvia miltiorrhiza. NCBI lineage: Eukaryota > Viridiplantae > Streptophyta > Magnoliopsida > Lamiales > Lamiaceae > Salvia > Salvia miltiorrhiza. The sequence goes on along the minus strand of NC_080394.1, from coordinate 33,628,270 downwards.
ATATATTTTATTTTAAGGGCAACTTTGTAAATTATATATTATATATTTATAAGGATATATTAATTCATTAAATATTACACTAAATTTATTTGATATATATCTAGATCTCATACTATCATTATCTCAACTTCTCAATTTTGAAATCAAATCTATTTATAATCATTCAATAAGAAACGTACATTCATTAATTATAACTAAATTAATCTTTGAGGGAAATCTTATTATAGCTCTCTTTCATAAAAATATAAGTTTTATAGCCTAGTTTATAATAGATAAGTTATATAGCCATTTTAAGTTTAAAAGACTATAACACCCTTTGACTTTTTTGTACTCGATGGTGTACTCGATGGCGCCATCGTGTACACCATCGAGTACACCATCGAGTACTCGTGGTGCCATCGTGTACACCATCGAGTACTTCGATTACTCGATAGTGTTGTAGAAAATCTTCATTTTTTTCATTACTCGATGGTGTACACAATGGTTCCATCGAGTACACCATCGAGTACTCAAAGTTTCAAAAAAGTCAAAGGGTGTTATAGTCTTTTAAGCCTAAAATGGCTATATAACTTATCTATTATAAACTAGGGCTATAAAACTTATGTTTTTAACAAAAATGGCTATATGTGATAATTCCCACTTAATCTTTCATCACTACATCAAAACATATATTTGTGGTTTCACTTTACTTAATTAGTTTTTTGATATTAATTAATAATTATATATATTGTGAAATTTAATACAATTATTCAACTCTAATAATTTATCAATGTGAAGTTCATAGATTGTGTGCAATGCACACTCTCAGTTAGAAAAAATAATGCATTTTAATTAGGTCAATAATCAATAACAAGTACAACATACATTCTCTTCTCTTTGCTAAGCTATACTGCATATGGTAGAAGATTTGTTCGGTTACTGATTCTCGCCTTTTCGGGCTAATTAAATTGACAGCAACCCACCCAAATTTCTGTGTATTAACACCCACGATTTGGGATCTAATAGATCGAATATCTAAATCTTGTTCATGATTGAATGAACATTTTTACATTGTATTGAAATAAAAATGTATACATATTAAGAAAATATTTACAAAACTATCATTTTTACATAAATTAATGTATTCGTTGATGATGAATACGGATAGTAGAGTAAGTGGATTTATGGGTTACGAATCATGAAACGCTCATGGAATTTATTTATGATCCCAAATCCGAGCGAGTGTTTATAAATTTGATACACCCAAGTGGACGTCAATTCCAATTTGATAGTAGCACACCACCTCATACAAAAATTAAAACCTAAGATAGATCCATATCTACATTCCACAAGCGTTCATCAAAAAATGTTCAGTGACTCAAAAACGACCTCTCTAACCTTTTGAACAATATTCTCTCCTCCAAACAAACAAGCACGCCTACAAAGTCTTGTAGCAAGCTATCGAGTTTGGTCCCCATCAATTCATCCATAAAATGGTGTGTCGTGATTGAGAAAAAGTGGCCAAGACTAGCCCACAACTTTCACAAGGGAGGCGAAAGATTGACATGTGGTCTAACTTTTGTGGGGAGCTTTTTGCATCATACAAAGAAAAAGTCGATTAGAATAAGTAACCAATTAAGAAATACTTGTGCTCATCCCATTTTCCATCACATATCACGTTGCATGTGCTTCTACATTTCCTAACATGTGTCCGGCACTTTAAATGTTATATTCATGTACACACTAATTTAGCACTTCGTTATACTAGGATGGTGTAAGAATATGGGAATTCTCTACTTTGCGAAAAATTTCAATATTAGCATCTTTGTCCTAAAACTTTTTTACTTTTAACTCCCTTCATATATTATAATTATAGCTCTGCCCTGAAAATAATCATGTGATCAAACTAAAATTATCCATATACCCAATCTTGATAGGCCAATTCAGACCCAAAAGGAAGGAGATTCAACAATCATAATCACGTGTGAAGAAACTAAATGACACTTTGTATCTACAATACATGTTGATTATTAGCAAGCTTAAAAAGATGAAACTTGTAGATTAGAAACAGAGTACCCTGTTTCCAAGTGTTCAGCCTTCCAAAACATGCTCATCTCTGAACTTCTTGTATATATCCCCTCTATAAAACTTCCTAGTTCTGAGCACCAAGACAAAGGAAACAATGCAGCCAACCATGGTGGTGGCGGTGATGATGAGAAAGGCGAGCTTGTAACAGTTGACGCCGGTGCAGGAGAGATCCTCCCCCTCTCTCCTCCTGAGGCCTTTGGCCGCCATCTGCTTCACGGCCTCCATGTCGTACAAATGGCCGGCGATCCTCACATTCAGAATGTAAGCCCCGAGCGGGCTGGCCCCGCCGCCCAGCGTGTAGAGCGTGGAGTAATACTTGAGGCCGAAGATCTCGGAGATGATGGCGAAGATCAATGGCCACTGCGCCCCGAAGCAGAACCCCATGATCACCGACGCCACATAGAGCGAGTGGGGCACGCCAAAGGCGATCAGGAGGTGGCCGGAGCACGACACCAGCAGCACCAGCGTCAGCATCAGCGGCCGCGGGAACTTGTACTTGGCCAGGAATATCTCCGACGCGAATCCCGCCGTCACCCGCCCCAGGTAGTTCCATATGCTCACCAGCGACACGAACGTCGTGATGGTCTTCGCTGGATACCCTAACGCCCTCCCGATCTGCCCCAGGTTGTCGATGGCGGTTAGGGTTCCGCCCACGCCGAACGTGATGGCCGTGAACAGAATGATCATATCAATGCTGAACAGCGCCTGCAGTATGTTGTAGTCCTCGCCTCGCTCCGGCGGCTTCAGCACGTCTTTCCACCAAGGCGTCGCCGCCGCCACTTCTTTTGGCGGCTCGACCGTCTCGGTCATCACTCTCACGGCGGTCGGATGGTTGCCGGCGTCTGCTTTCATTTTCATCCAATTATTGAGCTCTTCTCTGAAGACGATGCCAAGCGGCGCGAAGAGGAGAATGAGGACGACGGTGGCGCTGACGGCGTATAACTTCTGGCTGTCAGTGAGCCAATTTTCCACGATGATTGCGATCATGAGGAAACCGGCTAACCCCAGGGATATGTAGAGGAGATGGTAAAAGACTCTGACTTCGCTTTCCGGCTTGTTGTCGGGTTTCATTAAACGAACGGCGGGTAGAAAAACGAGAGAGACGGCGGCGGGAAGCCAGGCGATGAGCAAGATGAGGGACTTGGAGTCGGCGCCGTAGAATGCATGAAAGAGCTGAGACATGATGGCGCCGCTGAGACCGGTGAAGCCCTTGAGGAGGCCGATGACGATGCCTCTGCTCTGGGGGAAGTTCTTGACGCAGGTGACGAGGGCGCCGGTGTTGGAGAAGGTCTGGGAGTTGGCGCCGACGCAGATGTAGAGGCAGATCTGCCAGACGCGGGGCGGGGAGATGCGGCCGGTGACGGCGAGCCAGATCATAAAGTAGCCGGAGAAGTTCATGGACATGCCGATGGCGAGGACGACCCAGGGCGGGGAGAACTCGTTGATGACGCCGGACATGACGCCGATGTTGCCGCCGAGGTCCTTGAAGAAGCCGATGAGGTTGAGCGTCGTCTGGTCGTAGCCCAGGGAGGTCTTGAGGTCGTTGGAGTAGAGGCCGAAGATGTAGGTGGCCCCCGACATCGACATGATCAGCAGGCACCCGAACACCATGAACCATCGGCTTCGAAGCAGCGCCGTGCCTAGGCCGCCGCCGAGCCCCACCGCCACCATGTTTGCAATTGCTTCCTACCGGATAAGAATGTTGTTTGGACTTTCGAGTGTTGAATATTAATTTAATTTATGAGAGTTTCTTATATACACAAGTTTGGATTCTATATATATATATATAGTTAAAATCATTTTCATTTTATTTTTGTTTTTCTTGAGGTAGTGAGTGTTTTGATTACTAGCATTGCCTATTGGTGTGAAGTGAGGTGGGGATGGAAGAAAAGATTGAGTACAAGATCTCGCGTGTTTGGAATTTTTATCCTGTTCAAACTGCCTATTTATCCATTCTTCTGTGAATATAATTGTTAATTAAAAACACTAAATATTTATTAATATACGTAGGAATGTTTCTAACCTTAGATCAAGTTAAATTTTAGTAATCTTCTTATGACGGGGCTTGTAAATCCAGATATAGTCATCTCGATATTATTTTGAACTTAATTACACTATTTGTTGTTTGGCCGACATACTAAAACAATACTCATCGATAACTAAACATGACTATTATTTTAGTTGATAAGCAGTAAATCCTAAATAACTAAAAGAGGCCAAATTTAATATAGCCATTATAAATAATACTAGGAATTAAAATAACTCATATTATTGAAATAAATCATAATTAAATAGAAAGAAAACATAATCAATACTATAAATAAATAAACAAACTGTTACCAATTACTCCAATCAAAACCTTGAAACTCTCAAAAAAATAAGCAAGAACCAAGTCTCCTGTATTTGACACCACAAGCCAGCCGCAAATCGTCTGCTCTCGTCCCCTCATTGTTAATTGCCAAAGAGAAGTCAAAGAATATATAAATATCGATCCCTATTGCCCGTCCATGGCCTAAGATAATTAATAAAAGGCCAAACTTCTATCAATACCATGCGTCTCGCTCAATGGGCCACTGAGATACTAATCTAAACCTTGCCCACTACTTAATAAAGTACTCCCTTTCTCCCGTTTCAAATGATTCAAAAAAAATTAAGCACGAATGTGTAATAAAAATATAAAGTGATGGTAGAACAATTCAAAAAATAGTGTTAAATATCAAATTTTATTTCTAAATTTTAGTTTGATCATTTGAAATGGGACAATTCAAAATAGAGATTGAACCATTTGAAGTGGAACGGATGGAGTATTAATCAATCAAAGAAATTAATTCAGAATCTCCTTTTATCTTTAAAACTCATGCGCCCGTTAGCTAGTTCTAATAGCTTTCATTTTCATCCTTCATAAATTTGAGATAATTTGAAGTTTCATAAAAACTCGTTTCTTTTGTCTTTTTTCTATTCGACTTCGTTCACATCGAACTCTTCAATTCCTGCACCAAAAATGACCTAAATATGTATATTAAATTTCATTAAAACACTAGTTAATTCAAGAATATGAACAACTAAAATACACACATCAGGAATATAATATTGTAGTCAATTTTTAAAAATTTGGATAAAATTGTCCCTATAATAAACGCGGACAAAATTATAATCACACTAGTACGAATGAGATTATTCGCACTGGTTGTTCCAACTAGTAGCATCAGTCGTGTTGCGCAGTATCATGATACGAGTCAAATAATCTCAATTCGTACAATTTGTACTAATTGTACTATCTATTTATATTCGATAGACAATTGTTTAGAGTTAAAGTAGGAATATTTAAGTTTTTTCATGTCAAAGTTGGATACAAATTAGTATTAAAATTAAGTTGGTCTAACATTTGATTTTCACCATCCATTTTGCATATTGAACAATAAGGTTATGTTCTTTTTTATTATAAATTTATCATGGAAAAATGAGGAATAAAATAAAATTCTCCAAATAAATACCTTCTTTCTTTTCCCTTTTTTTTTTTTTTCACAAAAGATAATTTCATTGTTTCTTATTTATCATATCAAAAATAGAGGGTGATGTGGACAAAAATATGCATCCCTTAAGGATCGGAAGATTAAAGCAAATCTGGTCCGATTTCCACGATAACATCGTTGTTGACCAGCAGGCAGCCCTGATTTCTCGAGCTTGACCCTATCCAAAAGAGTCCTGTGTATCTCGATTCGAACAAGATAAACGCGAAATACGAGATAATCATGAAAGAGTTAGAGTCTCATTATAAGTCTAAACGAAGTCACAATCTCTCAATTACTTTCAAGTCTTACGCTATATTCAATACAAAAGTTCTCTATATTTTCGCAATCTTCACGTGTTCTTTTGCTTTCCGTTAGAGGCGATATTTTTGGGCACAACATAGAGATATTATTATTTGTCCTTAAAGTGAAAGGATGGATGAGAAATGGTAAAATTTTCTGTTATAGAAAATGGGGGGAAAAGAAATGAAAATTTTAAAGAGAATTTTTAATTTATCCCTCATTTTTCATGATAAATTTACAACTAAAGAGAACTTACAATAATTAAAATAAAGGTTATTGGCGTATAAATACAATTTTTTTTGACAAATTCTTATTTTTAACACGAACTTCAAAAAGTGTCAAAAAATACACCAACTTATTGATTTTAGTAATTTTAACACAAAATCGAGTTTCACCCAAATTGAACTGTGTGTCACGCCGAAATACTAATGTCGACAAATCGGACGTTTACAAAAACAACATTGTGGACATATCACTCAACGTTGTCATTTCATTGAAAAAAATATTTCTCTGTTCAAATTGGACAAATATCAAAGTTGAGATGTCAACGTTGAGGTCAATCGAAATCCCGGGCGACACTATTATTATTACCCAATATGAAAGGTATAAATTTCGCTCTAATTGTTGCTAACATCATTCAAAAGATGATTTTTTTTTAGTTATGATTAGATTTAATTTATATAGTTAATTTTAGAGTTGATTCATTCAAATTTTAGAGTTAATTCATCCAAGTCAACTTTAATTTGATTAAATATAGAATTCGTGTTAAAATTATTCCAATTAATAAATTAATATAATTTTTTAAACACTTTTTCACATTTTTATTAAAATTAATTTAAAATTAATGTATTTATACACTAATAATCCTTAAAATAATTTCACAATAGATAAGCTTCGCTGCGAGGTAACTTACAAATATATGGACCCTGAATTCCCTCGGCCATTCATAGTTGGTCTACTAAATGGCCCCTAAATTATGAGGACAAATAGCTGCAAATTAGTTGTCACACTACGCATTTATTAATTTTGTTCAAAATAAATTTTTTTGTCAAACTCTTTGTCGCGTTAGAAAGTGAAAACGGGGGCCACTGATCTGGGGCCGCGGAGAATCTAGTTTTTAGTCATACAAATTACTATCACGAGTTTAAATGTCAGTAATAATTAGATATTTTTCTTATTATAAAACAAAAACCTTCATTGGGTTCGGCTTCATGATTATTGGCAAATGCATTCAACTTATGGTCAATGATATTTTTTTTAATTATTATATTGACAGTCATTTGTTGAAACATATATATGAAATTTATCACTGTCTGTGATTGTAATGATTGAAGCATACGTAGAATTTCAAAGTTGCTCTTAAATAATTATAAGGCGGCGTAAACTCGCTTCCAAACAGAAATTTTACGTCGCTGCGAAACCTTCATTTTTAATTTGTACGACTATAGTAACCGATTAAAATAGGGTCTTTTAAACTCCATGAGGCCTTTTTGGTAGGCAATACGGTATAAAATGTGATATATTCTATATTAATATTATATTTGATAAAATGTACTTCCTCCGTTCCACGAATCTTGACACGTTTGATTTCGGCACGAGAATTAAGGAGTTGTAGATTAGTGTTTTAAGTGTGTAGTTAGTAAAGTATAAAAGTGATGAAGTAAGAAAGAGAAGGCAATAAAAGTGATAAAGTATGAGAGTGAAGATAATAATTATTACCTAATTTGGAAATGTGTCAAGATTCGTGAGATAGCCTAAAAAGAAAAACGTGTTAAGATTCGTGGGACGGAGGGAGTATAAAAATATAATATATTTTTAGTATAATATATTAAAATTATATAAAATTAATAATAATTATAATTATGATTTGTATTGCATATATAACCTCAATAAGTGGTATACAAAATTTCTCAAATCAGTATAATATTTTCAGACTTTTAATTTTTAAAAGATCGTATATTTCGTATTATTTCTTACCAAACAAGAATTAGGATGTCATAATCATATTATATACCTTAATCACCCGTATCATACAAGTCACAATAGTATAATATAAATTGTCAATTGGATTTTTAACAAAACAATTATATGTGAATTATAAAATAAACCAATGAAGAAGGTGCTTATGCTATTAGATCTGCGCTGGATATCTATTCCAAAGCTTCTAGACAAATTGTTAATGTGGATAAATCAGCGGTGAGCTTTAGTCCGTGTACATCAACGGACAACATGGAGAAGGTGGTCTGCACTTTGGAGATCAAGGAGACCCCGGGACATACGGTTTATCTTGGTTTACCCACGGTTATTATGAGACAGAAGCGCCTGCAATTCGATTTTCTATGGGAACGGGTTTGCAAACATTTGAGTTCGTAGAAAAATCAGCAGTTTTCGGCTGGGGGGAAGGAAGTCCTTATCAAAGCTATTATTCAAGTCATCCCTGACGTATACTATGAGTTTTTTTTAAAGTTTCGGATGGTGTGCGGAGAGATATGGAGAAAGCTTGTGCTATTTTTTGGTGGGGAGAGGAAAGAAAATGCATTGGTCTTCATGGAAAACTTTAGGTACTAAAGAATCCAAAGGGGGCATGGGTTTTAAAAATCTTGAGGCCTTTAATTAGGCGTTGTTAGCTAAGCAGGCTTGGCGGATTACCAAACTCTCTTATGGCTAGGGTGATGAAAGGGGGATACTTCAAGGATCGTGATATAATGGAGGTTGTGCCTACCTCCAATGCATCTTATTCTTGGAGGTCAATTTGTTGGGGTAAGGATCTCTTAGCTGATGGTTTAAGGTGGAGGGTTGAAGATGGGACTCAGATTCTGGCTTTTGGAGATGCATGGTTACCTGGTGGAGGTTCGGGCGTTGCTGTGGGTAAGGGTGTGGTAGATTTGACTCTTAGAGTTGTTGATTTCATTAACTCATGACAAAGATGGGACTGATGGCAAGTTACGAGAGGCGTTTTTGCCGTTTGAGAATCAGGCTGTGCTTTCTTTGGATATATCTCATAATGGGGTGATGGATACTAGATATTGGAAGTTCGATGAAAGGGGGAAATTTACTGTGAAATCTGGTTACCTTGCAGCTGTGGGTTTCTTTCAATCTCATCCAACGACTACTTCCAATTCGCAGAAACTTTGGTGGAGTGCTATCTGGTGCGCAAATCTACCACCAAAGATTAAGGTTTTCATTTTGGCGAGTTGTTAATAACTGGTTAGCGACGAATGAAAATTTGAGGAGGCATCATGTGCCGTCTAACGGCATTTGTTCTTGGTGCAGTTGGGAGAGGGGTTCAACCGTGCATTGCCTTTTTTTGTGTTCTACTGTGAAGCTCTACTGGAAATCTTTCCCATGGTGGCAGATTCTTAAGGGTTGTGGTTCTTTTTCGATGGATGAGGTTTGTCGTCGGGTGTTGGCGGTTTGTGGGGAGGAGGAGTTCGCTTTATTCTGCGTTTGTATATGGTGGGTGTGGCGTAGATTGTGTGATATTAAGCATAGGAAGACTGTGGATGTAGGTTCTGATATGATTAGTATTTGCTCTATGTTCTTGGAAAATTTCATTGAGGTAAGAGAGAAAGTGAATTCTACTTGCCAGCTTTTGCCGAGAGAGGGAGACTCTCGATGTATCCGTGCCGCGAGCTAGTTTGTTTAGGCTTGATATGGACGTCTTTATTCAGGACTGGATGGGGGAGAGGGGGGAACTACCGGTGCTGGTTTCCTCATTCGGAATTGTACGGGCACGGCTGGTGGCGGCTGGAGCTCAGAAGATTGGCAACACAAACACAACACTGTTGGGGGAGTTGCATGCTCTTCTTCTTGGGATCGGTTTTTGCATGCAGAACGAGATAGGCCCCCTCATTATGTTCTCGGATTCGTTGCTCGCCATTCATGTGGTCCATGATGAGAGGATTGGCAAGGAGTCTTTATGTGAAGATATGTTTTTAGCTTTTTCTCATGTCAAAAAGGTTATTGTTTCGGAGTTTAGACATGTTAGACGTGAGGCTAATCAAGCCGCTCGTTGTTTGGCGATTTTCGCCTATTCGTGTGATGATGTTATGATCTGGAAGTCGACTTTCCCTCGTTGGCTCTTGGATATAACTCATCAAGATTTGAATTAATATATATAAGCTCTTTTTCCGTTTCAAAAAAAATTATAAAATAAACATATACATGATATAAAAAAGAGTTGACGGAGAGAAGATGCAAGGTGTATTTAATGAAATTTGAAATCCGGATTTAATGTCTGACAGACATGTTCCTTAAAATAGGGGATTTACTCAATAAAGCGTACTTTCTGATTAGTCAGTTGGAAAGGAAATACTGAAACTGATTTTTGAAAAAGGCAAGTTAATTTAAAGAACTTTTTTAAAAGTTAAATAATGACTTGTCCAGCAAGGATATTTCAGTTCTAGTTTCCCAACAATATTAGTTAAAACCTTTGTAACTAAAAAGTATGATTAAAAAAATATATGAATGTATATGAATGAATTAACTAATGTAGGCTATTTTTAATACAAGATAAATTAAAAATTCTCACTGGTCGACTGATCATCGTAGTCAGTTGATACCACATTTTCAGTTGAAGTGTAGAGTTCAGCTCCCCCTTGATTATAGACTCATCTTCTTTTGTTGACACATCATCGGTTTTGAGACTTCAGTTGACTGAACATCAGTTGGCCAAGCTTCAGTTGAAAGCTCATTCTCCAGTGAACTTGTTTTCTTAGAACAACGTCAATCTTTTGGATTTAGTAGTCTGATCCTTCCGCATAGATCATTGAATCTATCTTCTGGAAGCGTCTTAGTCAACAAATCCTCTCTTTCAATGTTTGTATGAATCTTCTCAACTGAAACGTCATTCTTCTCCACATGATCACGAATGAAGTGGTGACGTATAGCGACGTGCTTGCATCTGGTGTGATGAACTAGATTTTGTGAAATTGCAATAGCACTTGAGCTATCACAGTAGATGGGGACTTCTCTTTCTTCGATTCTGTAGTCCTTCAGCTGTTGGACTAACCACAAGATTTGTGAGCAGCAACTTCCAACGGCAACATATTCAGCTTCAGTTGTTGAAGTAGCGACTGAAGTCGGTTTCTTTGAAACCCACGAGATTAACTTGTTGCCTAGGAATTAACATGTGCCAGAAGTTGATTTCCGATCAATTTTGCATCCTGCAAAATCTGAATCCGAGTATCCAGATAGCTTGAAGTTGTCATCGGCTGGATACCATAAGCCTACATTAGGTGTTCCTTTGAGATATCTTAGAATTCGCTTTGCAGCGTCCATGTGAGCTTACATAGGATCTGACTGATATCTCGCACAAACTTCGACTGCAAATGTTATGTCTGGTCCGCTTGCAGTAAGATATAGCAGAGATTCAATAATTTCTCTGTACTTTGTTGATGTTACTGATTTTCCTTCAATACCCGGATCCACCTTCCAATTGGTGTTCATAGGAATCTTCACCGTCTTCATGTGTTGAATGCCGAACTTGTTAATCAGTTCCTTAGCATACTTTGACTGATTGATCAGTATTCTTTCTTTCGTTTACTTTACTTGTAGTCCCAGAAAGAAATTCATCTCTCCCATCATTGACATCTGGAATTTGTTTGTCATAATTTCAGCAAACTTCTTGCACATACGTTCAGATTTAGATCTGAAGATAATGTCGTCAACATATATCTGAACAATTAGGAGATCTTCTCCTTCTTTCATTGTGAACAATGTCCTATCCACTGATCATTTCATTATTCCTTGTTCAATCAGATACTCATAGAGAGTATCGTACCACGCTCTTGGTGCTTGCTTCAGTCCATAGAGCGCCTTCTCTAGCTTGTACACCTTGTCTGGTCCAGCAACCTCAAATCCCAGAGGTTGTTCCACATAAACTTCATCAGTGAGCACTCCATTGAGAAATGCGCACTTGACATCCATCTGGTGTACATTGAATCTCTTATAAGCTGCATAGGCTAGGAATAGTCTGACTGCTTCCAGTCTGGCAACAGGAGCGAAGGTTTCATCATAATCTATACCTTCTTCTTGACTGTAACCCTTTGCTACAAGTCTTGCTTTATTCCTGACTACATTTCCTTTTTCGTCCTTCTTATTCTTGAAAATCCATTTCAGTCCAATGACTTTTGCATCATCTGGACTATCCACTAATTCCCAAACTAAATTCCCGTTGAATTCATTTAGCTCTTCTTGCATTGGTATAACCTATTGAGTGGACCTCAGTGCTTCTTCTATATCTTTGGGTTCAGTTTCTGATAAGAAGCAACTGAAATTTTCATCTTCGTTGATGCAGTTCTGGTGGATGTCGTAGACGAGGTTGCACATTGATCTTCGAGTCTTCACACCATCTGATGGTTCTCCAATGATATTGTCCTTTGAATGCAGCTCGAACTATTTTATGTACTTCTTGATTTCTTCTGGTGAAGGTGGAGGTTCTTCAGTGAGGATAGGTTATGGTCCTTCAGTCGTTGACTGAAGTTCGGTAGTGGCTTCAGTTGCTCCTCGAGCAGGGGACTGCTGAACTAAAGGTGAGTTTGGCTCCACGTGTACTTCAGTTTCAGCTTCTTTGGGTTCTTCAGTGGGTGGAGTTTTCCCTTGACTTGATTGATCTTCTGATACTGAAGTTCTTCACTATCTTCATATTCTTTTGGTCCCCGCACTAACACCCTCTTTTGGTTCGGTGCTTTTCTTTTCAGTACTGGAAACTAGGGTTGTAATCGAATCGAATAGTATCGAATATCACCATATTCGATTCGTATTCGTGACAATATTCCAATATTCGATTCGGTATTCGATTAGGTTTCGAATATTAAATACGATTCGATATTCGATTCGAAATTATTTTTGAATTATTTGATTCGATTCAAGTATTTGATTCGTTTTCCAAATTTTTTTCTACATAAAAGTTTTTGAATATTCGATTCGAGTATTCGATTCGTTTTCCATGCTATTCGATTTGATTCGAAATTATTCGATTCGAAAATTATGAAAAAAAAATTAAAGTTGAAATCATTTCAGAGCTCTAACAAGTTTTTAGGAAATCACAATAAACAAATCACTTCCATTAATCTATATAGAGAGCATGAAGTTTTCATGGTTCAACACTCCATAAGTTCGAAGTTGCTTCAACAACTCATAAGAAAACTCAACTTATAAATTTAAATAAGCATTTCACTAACTAATTAAGGGTTTTATCTTTCTGCTTAGCTAAATAACTGGAACAACAGATCTACGCCTCACCCACCAAAACAAAATACAATCTTGAACACAAATTGGTAATAGTAAAATTAACAAGAACTAGAACAGATCTACGCATAGAGAGGAGACTTTGGAGATGAGGAACTAGAACTAGAACAGATCTACGCCGATACAGGGATGGCGGAGCTTCCAGAGATCTAAATCGGGGGGCGGATGTTGTGCGATGGCGGCAGCAAATGGATCTGGCGGTGCAGAGGTCTGCGAGATGCACTGAAGGACGATGGAGGTTGGGGCGGCGGGCTCTGTATTTTCTCTAAAGAGGGTTATGTATCTCCGCTAGAGAGAGATATGGGTTAGAGAAGTGGAGCCCTACTTACGCGTGAATCTATTCTTATTTATTTTTCTTTCTTTCTCATCCGAGGGAATTTCTTTTTATTTATTTAATTTCAAGTATATTAAGAAATACTCCTAATATTTTAGGTTGAGACTTGCATTGGGACTTGGAACCGAGAGTGATCCAATGAGTATAACTTGTTCTTTATCCAAATATATGATTAATATATATATATATATATATATATATGTGAATATTTAAATATTTAAAAATATCGAATCGAATATTTACGAATATCGAATCGAATATCATAATTTCATATTCGTATTTGAATATTAATCGAATCGAATCGAATATTTGTAATCGAATACAAATCGAATAATTTCGAATACGAATATTAAAATTTCGAATCGAGCAAAAATATTTGATTCGTTTACAACCCTACTGGAAACTCCCTCATTCTTAGCATTCTTTTCAGTTTCCTATTTCCTGTTCTTCCATATCTCGTATGGAATTTTTCCGTGTCTTTAAGTGAGGAAGGAGCGATTCTGAGTGTAGCATGAGTTGTTGACTGCTTTAGCCCAAAACTTCAGTGGAAGTTTGGATTCAGCGAGCATTGTCCTTGCTACTTCCTTCAAAGATTTGTTTCTCCTTTCAGCTACTCCATTTTGTTGAGGAGTTCTTGTTGCAGAGGTCTGGTGACTGATCCCTCGATGTTCTCAGTAGTCTCGAATTACTGAATTAAGGAATTTAGTCCCTCTGTCTGATCTGATGCTGATTATGTCCATTTCTTTTTCAACACTTAGTCTCTTCATCAACTTCGGTAGTTCCTTCAGTGTCTCACTTTTTCTATATAGAAAAACAACCCAAGTATATTGTGAGTAATCATCCACAACTACTAAGGTGTATTTTCTACCATTATAGCTTCTAGAAGACACTGGACCAAAAAGATCCATGTGAAGCAGTTGCAGAATTGGCTCTGAGGAGTGTCTTATTTTTTACTTGGATGATGCTCTGGTCTGCTTTCCTCGTTGGCATGCTTTACATTCTTGCCTCTTCTGGAACACAATAGAAGGTAATCCTTCTACCAGTTGATGCTTGGCAAGTTTGTTGATCGTTTTGAAGTTGAGGTGGTTGAGTCTTCGGTGCCATAGTCAGTTGAGCTCTGAGTTGCTCTTGCTGATGAGGCATGTTTCAGGTGGGCTATCTTCCTATGATACGACTTAGAGATTTCCTTGCCTGATTTCTCTCAACACCACCTTCATTTTGTTGTTCTTCACAGTGAATTCATCCTTCTTGATCTTTACTGAGAATCCGCTGTCACAAAATTGACTCATAGACAACAAATTATGTTTTTAGTCCAGAAACATAGCTAACATTACTGATACTGGCGTTACCCATATTGAGCACACCATAGCCTTTAGTTTCTCCTAAAGAGTTGTCTCCGAATGCAACTTTTGATCCAGTTTTTTATACATGTTGAGTTAAATACTCTTTATAGTCTGTTATGTGCTTTGAATAGGCACTGTCCAGGTATCAGATATTTCTTAGAGCTTTTACTTCTTCCTTATTTTTATGTTTCCTGGATTAGCCCTGCAAGGAAGAAACATTATAGGTACCCAATTAATGTTCGGGTCCTTGAGCGTTAGTTTGTGTTCCCTTAGGAACCCAGATCTGCTTTAGCACTCGTCGTGCCACTGCTCCTTTGTGGTTGAATGGTTGTCTGACTGAAGTTGAGGCCTCTTCAGTCGGCACATGGTCTTTTCTTTGTTAAGGACCTTTCTTCTTAGGAATCTCCTTCTTCTTGTAGTTAGGTCTTGTGTAGACTGGAGGTCTCCTTTGATCAGTAGTGTATTTCCCTTGAGATACTGGAGTAGGTCTTGACTGATGGCGTCTTGACTGAAAATATCGAGCTTCAAACTGATTTTGTTTGAGTTGAGACTGATGGGGTTCAGACATACATTGTCTTGGTTGATATTGAGCTCGTCTGGACTGTTCATTGTTTTGTCTCCATGGTTATTTCTCTCTTTTGAACTGAATTGGTTTTAGTTTCTGGTGGTTCTTGTTCTTCTCCCTGGACTGATGAGGGATGTTTTGATTCTTTGCTCCGTTGTGTTGATATTGTTTCAGTCCTGAAGTTTCCTTCCCCGTATTTTGATTGAAATTGGCTCTTCAGTCTCTCCTGGAGGATGTGTTGATTGGGTGCCTCCTTTGATCTTCTGTAGTTTTGTGGAGGAGGAACATTCTTGTTCACCATCATGTTTCTCTTCTGAATTTTTTCTATGTAAAAAATCTTTGGATTTTTCCGTCGTGTCGTCGTCTGAGACTTCAGTTACATCCTGGATCATGATTGATTTATGCTTAATTGTGCTAAATTTTGGGGTTTATATCAGCTTCATTTTAAGATAATCTTCTAGAAATTGGTATGTTTTATGGCTTGTTTGATGCTTTGCAGGAGATTTAGGTTTTTGGATGGAAGAATACAATTTTGGAGATTTCGGGGCTAAAGAGGGTGTTTTTAGCATAACTCTGTAGCAAGAGCAGAGCAGCATAGCTCTGTCGCCAAAGCCCGCGCTCCAGACCAGACCAGAGAAGTCAGCCGAAGCCCCGCGTCAGAGAAACCAATCTCCAGAGCAGTGAAATGGATAGCCAGCGCAGCGAAGTCAATCTCCAGAGCAGCGAAGTGAATCGCCAGAGGAACCGAAAGTCAGAGCAGAGGAGAAAGGTGCCAGAGCAGAGGAAGCCCCAAACTGCAGAGGAATCACTAGTCAGAGAAATCACCAGTCATCGCAGCGAAGTCAGAGCAGAGAAATAAGGCAGAGCAGAGAAATCACCATTTCTCTGGCGATAGCCATTTCTCTGGCGCGACCCGTTCCCCTGGCGATAGCCATTTCTCTGGCAAGGTCCGTTTCTCTGACGACAGCCGTTCCTCTGGCGAGAGCCGTGATTTCCGCCAGAGTGGAGATTACTTGCTGAGTACGCCAGCTGGAAGTTGCCTTATCTTGCACGATTTTATTGCCTTTAGAGTTCTACTTTGCATGGCAACTTCCATAGTGATCAAGAAGGATTTGAAATCTATAAATAGGGCTTAGTTTTCGTCTTTCAGGGATATAATTCCTTGCCCTAATTTTCGTCTTTGCTGGAGATCATCTTTCCCTTGGCAGCCGCAAAACTTTAGACTTAGACTTATTAGTTTACTTTGATTACGTTCATCCTTTTGCTTTAGTTTTGAGTGCAGACGATTTCTCTTTTCATTCCAGAGTGGTTATTTTATTTTCTTTGCAATTTAATTTATTCTCTTGTTCTATGTTTACTTTTATTTCTTTGCTTGTTCTTAATTTAAGCATGAGTAGCTAAACTTTTAATTCGGCAAGAATAATGAAACTCTAATTTAATGATCTGTGAGACCTAATTGGTTTAAAATTGATTCCTATTGATTCCGATTAATTCCTAGGTTCAATGATAATTCTGATTTTATTTAAGTCTGATCAACTTAGGTTTAATTGGATTATAGTCAATTAGCACCTCCAATCCGTAATTATTGGAATATGGCTGATTAGTGACAAAACTACCATGTTCGTAGTAGGAATTAATTGGTATATTAATTATTACTAGCGTATCTAGGATAATTGATATAAATGGGGTTCCTTCACCTTAATGCTATTAGAATATTAAATCTAAGACTGACGTATCCAGCTAGGTTATATTTTAATAAGGGAAATAGACAAGACTAGCGTATCTAGCTGTCTATCGACATAGTAAGTAGGAATTGGGGTATGTCAGTGCGTATCACGGTATCCTATAACTCGTTGGTTAATAGGGATTAATTGATTATTGCGTCGAGGATCAGAGGTTAAATTAGTGTGGATTTATTTGAGCCGAATTACCTTTCTATTGATTTATTTCAAGAGTTATTTCTATTTGATTTGTTGCATTCTTAGTTTTAATTAATTCTTCTCAAAATTAAGGCGTGGTGGCATCACCGTTTTTTATAGATTTAGGGATTTGAATGATTTTTAACTGCTCTCTGTGGGATCGACCCTGCTTACCATTATACTAATTTATTTTGGTAATTCCGCAGGAATTATTTGGTGGTTGGCGATGTCCACCAATGATTCTTTTATCTTTTGCAGCGGCGGTAAACTTTCCTTCCGATGCTTTTCACTAAGGTTGTTGAGGGAAAGTTGTGCATCAGTGGAGACTCCTTCATGCAGTTCTTGATCAACAAATCCATCTTGTAGTTGAGTCTCTTAAATTCGTGTGTGGCTTTCTCGCATTCCACATTTGATTTCTTGAGCTCAATTTTAGTCTCGTTCAGTTAAGACTGGAGTTTGCCCTGTTCTGACTGAAGGGTGTTGACACTTATCTTCAGTTGGTTGTTCTCCTTGATCAGTTCGTCAAGACAAGTCTCATCTAGATAGTAGAGCTTGATTGTCTCCTTCTTGGACTGATCTTTACCGACCTCCTTCTCCAATTTCTGATTTTGTTGCAGGAGATTCTCGAACATTGACCTTAGGAGTCGATGATCAGTCATGAGCTGATCATACTCATCGACTTCATCGATTGAGGTGCCTTTGGATTCTGAGTTATCTCCTGTAAACAGAAAGAAGTTATCAGTATTAAGAGTTCTATAGTGAGAGTTTACTTCAGGCCCATTCATTCCGTTGTCGTAGCTGTTGCAGGAGTTGTCAGCCACGCTTTCAACCTCTTCAACCATGAGGGCCTGGCTCTCATCGTCCGAACTGGTGGAGTTGTTGGATGTTGATTCAGTTGAAGATCCAGAGTCTTCAACATCTCCAGCCACTATTGTTTTCTTCTTTTCGTACTTGCGATCTCTTTAGCTCGAAGTTCTTTGTGCTCAGAGTTTGAAAGTTCAGGGCAATCTATTATGTAGTGCCCTTTCTTTCTGCATCCAAAATATTCCACATCTTTGAGATCAGGAGTGGATGATCTCATCTCTTCACTCTTGTCGTTGGTGTGTCTGGGCTTGTGCTTCTTCTCATTTCCTTTGTAGTTCCTCTTGTGGAACTTCTTGTACTTGCGAAACTTTGACTCCATCTTGTTGAATGTTTCAGTTAGCAGTGTGTATTGACTGAAAAATTCTTCTGGCTTCAGTTCAATCGATTTCTTCGACTACTTCTTGCTTTCCTTCGATGAAGCTTTCAGTGCAGCTCCCTTTGAACCTGATGGAGCGTCTTCGTCTGAAATTCTGGCCTTCTTTGTTTCTAGGTTCCTTCGGATGTCGAATTCGTTCGCCTTTATCAGTCGCTAGCATGTTGGATCCGAGCTTGCTCTGATGAGCGATTGAATAGATATGCCAATCGCCTTGTGGAAGCGCACAAAGAATCTTTAGATTGGTTTCTCGTTGAGTGTATTTATCCTTTGAGATGGACTGAACCTCAGTTCAGTATTTGATTGAACCTGTACTCCACCTCTTCGACTAATTCAGTTTTGAGTATTAGGAATGAATCAAATTTTTTACAAGCGATGGATAACTTGTTCTCCTTGATCTCCTCTGATCCGATACACAATCTCTCGAGGATATCCCACACTCCTTGGCGGTTTTGCAGTCCATGATTTTGGTGACGTGCTTGTCGGGAACGGTTTCGGAGATGATGTTCTTGGCAAGATTATCCAGCTCATCTTGCTTCCTTTCTTCAGTGGTGAAATCGGCCTTGTCTTTGATCCTTACTTCATCGTAGGGATCCCTTGTTGGGTCAAGGGGATTTCTCTTGACTGTTTCTTTAATGATGATTGGACCATTGGTGATGACTTCCCACATTCGGCAATGTTGAGCAGTGAGATAGCTCTTGATCTGAAACTTCCATACATCATTGTTGTCAATATTGAACGTAGGCAGTGATGAAGACCTGCTATAGTTAGTTTCCATGGTACATAGGAGGTATAATAGATAGAGAACGCACTTATCACGTAGGAGACGAAACGTTTTAAAACCCTCTTTAGAAAAGGATCTAGTTCAGTAGAACCGGGTCAAAGCAGTTTGTTCTTGCGAACAACCTGCTCTAATACCAATTGTTGGGTCCCGGAGGGTCACTGAACTGGTGTATGGGGGGGAATACACTAGTAGGCTATTTTTTTGAAAATCTTTTAAATAACTAAAGTAGGTATCGACTGATACTGAAGGATGTGGACTGAAGTCAACAGTCGAAGAAAGTTTCAGTTAAAACAGGGTTGTAGACTGATAGTGAAACAACTTCAGTATTTTGATTTCAGTTAGGCACAAAGCTTTAACTGATAATCCACGAAAGGTTTTAGTCTAGATTTTAGAAATCAGATGAGTGTTATGAATCTTACTGATTATCCAAAGATTTATTAGTTAGACTAATAACACCAGCAACGGAAAATAAACTTAAGAAATAGCCTTTGTGATTAGCACCTTGTCAGATTTTAAATTTCTCTTTGCAATTTATCAGTTTCAGTTAAGTAAGAATTTTGTGCACATATAAGGAAGGTAAATACTGAAAGCGATAAATAACACAAAATTTTTACGTGGTTCGGAAACAAGTTCCTACATCTACGGTAAGTTTGATCACACTGACCGCGGGCCTCTCCAACAGCTCACCCACGGTCCTACGCCGCGGTCACAGCCGTGATCGCGGGAGAAACACGGAATTGATGCTTTTAATGGGGCCCAGACGTGATTTTCAGCCTAAAAAAACCTTTTCCCCCTCTTTTCTCACATCATTCAACATACACACAAAATTCCATCTTCCCCAATCCTCCACACAAAACCCTAACCGCCATTAATGCTCACACCTACCTTTTGAAGAAGCATTGAAGAGGAGAGAAGATTGAAGAAAAGCCATTAATAGGATTTGTTATTCATTACTCTCTCTTTCATATATGTATTTCTTTGATTTAAGTATGTTGTTTGTGAACATGTTAGGCTAAAATCCCCCATTGGTTTGGGGATAGGCTAGTAGATTATGTAATGGATTGATTATCATGCTTAATATATGTCTTGATTATTTCCTTGTCATTATCTTTTCAAGCCCTAGTATTATTTGTTGTATGGATTGTTGGCCGCTTTCTATGCATTTCTCATGTGCGATTTGAATCGGGAGAGGATAATCATAGTAGATTAGGAGCTTGAAACATATTAACTCAATAAACCAGGAGGTTGAGAGTTGGGTGAGAGTTTATCGATCTTATTGTGCTTTTGGGAGTTATAGGTTAGAAGTTGAACGGGGACGGCAACTATGACCCGTAATCTACCATTTTAGTCGTCCGGGAGGAGGCTAGAACTAGTGGGGAGATCACGTACTCTAGATAAATAAGAATATCAAGACTAATAATAAGCTAATTTGAAGTCCATTGCTAATCCTTCGGTGCCTAATCCCTAAATCACCTTAATCACTTAAGTAATCCACTTTGTTTGCTTTAATCTTATTTTGACTTTGAATTAATTAGATAATCAAACCAATCACCTTATTGTTTAGTCTAGATAGCCCTAGTACAATGAATTATGATAATCACTAGAATTGAACTACTAATCCTTGTGAAATACGACCATGCTTCCTTATATTGCAACTACACCGTACACTT
The DNA here is from genome assembly GCF_028751815.1 of Salvia miltiorrhiza. Classification (NCBI taxonomy): domain Eukaryota; kingdom Viridiplantae; phylum Streptophyta; class Magnoliopsida; order Lamiales; family Lamiaceae; genus Salvia; species Salvia miltiorrhiza. The sequence goes on along the minus strand of NC_080394.1, from coordinate 33,607,288 downwards.
GCGGCGTAGCGAAAATATTCGACAATATGCAATCACCGAATTCTGATGCCATAACACTCTACTTCCCGAAAATGCAATCATAACTTGACAGAAAGAGTTAACATTGTTAACTTTTTTCTGGAAAAGAAGAAGAAGAAGAACAAAAGTTTTGAAAATCTTGGAACAAGTTTCGCGCATCTAGTCGCGAAGTGAGTGAACTTTCAGGTCAGATAGAATTTGATGTTATATAATGATTTTGTCAAATCAACGTATTTTCATTAGGTAAACGTTGAGAAATTAACTTTTTTGCTTTATTTTATTGAAGTGGTTGATGTTGCAATACCCTTAATTCTATCAAATTAAAATTGGCTCCACAACCTCTCAGGTTTAAAAAAGGAGAAAAAAAAAGAGAGAAAGAAATAAAGAAAGAAGAAAGGTTGGCTCCAGAACATCACCGTTCAGCAATCATCGACAGTCAGTGTAACACCCCGATTTTTCATAAACTTTTCAATTTAAAATCTTGAAGAACTAATAGATAAAATAAAATTTCTTGACTATCAAAGTTTAAAATATTCAAAATCAACTTGCCCAACAACTAACTATAACTACTTACTGAAAATGCGATCAACCCAAAGACTTTGATGAGAAAACTTGAAGACGAGAAAACTTATAGAGAAAGTATTTTTCTGCGTGTGTGTCCTTTAGGGATTAAAAATAGATCTTATATTTATACTACTTATGAGGAGTTTTTGATAAGGATAAAAATTATATTCTACGTATATCTCCATGGATAAAGAATAAAGATGATAAAAGAGTTCTAGTTCTAATAGAAATCGAAATAATAATAATAATAATAATAATAATAATAATAGTAGTAGTAGTAGTAGTAGTAGTAGTAGTAGTAATAATAATAATAATAATAATAATAATAATAATAATAATAATAATAATAATAATAATAATAATAATAATAATAGCCTAGATAAAATAAATAAATGGTGCATATCTATATGTTTCATGTAATTATCTAAAAAAATAAACTATAAAGGAAAATACTAATAATTCAACTTATATATAAATCTAAGTATTTGGAATGCTACAGTCAGCAAAAATTATAAAACCTCTAAAAGTACGTACACGTCATATGATAATTTAATTTAATTTCTATTAATAACATATTCTTTGTATGAAGTGGGTACTAATGAATTGCGAGTGTAGTAGATGTTCGTGTTTTATAAAAGTTTTTTTTAATTAAAAGAGGTATTTATTATAAAATCAAATAAGCAGTTCGTATACAGGCGAAATCTCTACATCATATAAAGGTGAAAATTAATCATACGCAAGTGGAATCACTATTCACATAAAAGTGACAAAATTATATCACACGCAAGCGAGATTGAACACAAGATTTGTAACACTCCGTACTTTTTCTTATTAGCAATAGTGTCGAGACACTACTGAGAGTATTTCGATAGTGAGATATATTAGATTTTTGATTATTTTAGATGAGACATAGTTTCTTTATAGATAGAAATATGAGTTGTTAGAACCAATGACGGAGTTAGAAATTGAATAGCTTTGAGAAAACAAGTTGAGTTAGAGATGCTGATTGAAATTGAGAAGAGATATATTTTATTTCTGATAGCGGATATAGAACTATCGGTGAGACTGACTGTCCTATTATGTTAATAGGAACAACGAGTTAGAAATAGAGTTGAGGAAAAAGAGTGAGAACCCGCGTAGAGAAGAGTCGATTTGAGAGATGATTCGTTTGTCTATGAATGTCGATTGTTTTTGACATGACGTTATGTGAGACTATTTGTTTGACCGATTATGTGGCTTTTTGTTACGTGTGCATTTATGATTGAGTGATTATGATTTTTCTTCAGGATGATAGCACGTGAGTTTTATTTTGAGATTTTTAAACAACGAGATTTACTTTTATCGAGAAAAGTGAAGTGCCGATTTATAAAGAAATTTTCTAACCATATGTTTCAAATTTATTATTTATTTTTCCAGAGATGATGTAAAAAAATTGATTGAGTGATTGCACTAATGATTAGTGCTATTATTTCTATCTTTGGCCACATAAGTACATATATTATAGTCCTTACTTTAATTAATGAGTAATATTACATGATTAAAAGTTACTACACACTACCACTCTCACACTTAATATTTTATTTCATAAGGCAAGTGCCTAATTAGCCAAGTGGGCAAGTGGATTAGGTGTAGAGATTTTGGGAGACAAGCAATTAATGAAGAAGATTTCATTTGATCTTGAGGATCAAAGTGTATCAAAACAAAATAAAATTTTCTCTCACCTCTCACCCTCAACCTCTCGCCCCTCTCTCTTTCTCTCTCCCTCATCTCTCTTTCCTCCATGAACCTCCATTAGAGAGACCTTCCAAGCTTCCCAAAATCACATCTATGGCATAATCCTTCACTAAATTAATCAAGCCCTAAACACTCTCTACACTTGATTTCAAAGAGATTTTAGAAGGTTTGAGCTTGAAGTTTAGAGAGAAGAAATTCTACTTTTCCTTAAAAATTTTGAGTAAGTGTTAGATATCTCTATATCTAAACATATTTGAGTTAGATATGTGTATTTATGCATGATTGAAGCAAGAAAAACACCCCCTCTCTTTTTCCCCTAATTTTCGAAAATCAAGGGGGTTTCCCCTTCAAAAAAAATCTTATTCTTTTCTTAAATTGGGATGAGATTTATGCTTACAAAGGTGTTTTAAGATGATTGCTATGTCATGTGATGCAAATTTTCACTTAGGTTAGTTTACCTAAATTTGGGATAATTTGGGATGAATTGATGATTGATAATTGCTATTGAGGATATTAATATGACATTAGATGGATTGGATTGATGATTGAGATGGATGGATGGAACTTGATGTGAGTTAGTTTGTTGGAAATTAGGGATATTTGGTTATGAGCTTCATTATATAAATTGATGATTTATATATGCTATTGAGATGTCTAATATGATGAATTATGAGTGAGATTGAAGATTGTAAGTGATTTGCAAATTTCGGTGAGAGTTAGTTTGATGTGATTTGGGTAAAACTTATTCTATGGTTTAATTGATTAATTGATTGGTTAATAATGCAATTAGGTGATTCAATTTGATTAATCAAAGGTTGGATTAATGATTTGTGCATGTGTGTAAATTTTCAAAAAGTTTAGTTTTATATAAATTAAGGCTTTTTGATTTATGTGTTAATTATGCAAATTGGCTAAGTTTAATTGTTATTAAGCATGATAGAAATGATAATTAGGGATCAATTTGGTTAATTGTTAAGAATAACAAAAATTGGTTAAGTTTAGTTTACTAATAATTGGGAACTTTTGATTAATGAGATAAATACTTGAATTGATGATGTTTATGTGTTAGTTAGACGACTAGCAAGGAGAAAGCATGATTAAATTGTTTATTTATAATGAGTTATGAAAATTTCTCGAGTTTAGTTTGCGTGCATACACGAGATCTTGTATATAAGATGAGTTATGAGTCAAGCATGTCTATATGTGGCTAAATATTAATGATAAGTTGAGCTTACATATGCGATATGAGACGAAATGAATCATCCCCTAAAAACCTATACGTTGGCCGAATGTGACGAGTATAAAGGGAAGTCGATGTTTGATTTTTCTTATGTTATATGATTTTGTATTTATGTTCTTGATTATAAGAGCTTGATATGAAATTTTGATGAGTTTTCATCGAAGAAGTCCGGAGATTCGGCACAATTGTTTTATGTTCAAGTTTGGAGTCATTTTATGACCTTTTCTACCTACTGTTTCATTGGGTTATTGATACCCAAAGACCTTGAAAATTTTATGGTAAGCATATATGAGAATCCTGAACATACTGGTAAAATTTCAAGTCATTTGGACCTTGTTTACTATTTTTCTAAAATATAAAACCCCAACTGCAATATTCTACCGAAAATGTTGAAGAGCAGCCAATAGAGTCACCTTTTTCAGTAGCTTCCCCTAACGTTTTGATTTCCAAATTTTTATGGTGAAGACATTAGTGTGTTATCTAACAACCCACTAAATTTCAAGCCTTTTCGGAAACGTTTACTATTTTTTTCAAAAATCGAAACGTGCGATTGCTCAAAACTGTCGAATGTGGTAGACTGTAAGAGAACAAGCCATATCTTTTGAACTACTTGGAGATTTTCATCCTACTTTTTTTAAAAATAAAACTAGACTCAAAGAGGATAGAAGTAAGATCGCCCAAGTACTACGAGAGTAAGCTAAGTTTATCAAGTGGGTATTATTTTGAGTAAACATATTATACGAGCTTTCTTAAATGATACTCCCTCCGTCCACGAAAGAACTTCCTATTTTTCTATTTCGGGACGTCCACGAAAGAACTTCCTACTTTTTCCTATCTTGGGACAATACCCCACCACTTAAAAAATACTCCCCTTTTAAGACAATTCCCACCACTCAAATAACATTAATTAAAACTAACACAATAAATTATTAATACTTTTTCACAATTCCCAATACACTTTACAACTTTTTCTCTACTCTCAATACACTATACAACATTTTATTAAAACCCGTGCCACTCCCTCCTAGGAAGTTCTTTCATGGACGGAGGGAGTATGATATTTAAATCTCACGAGCGGACGATGGAACCCTAGCCGCCACCTTCCATGAACCCTCCGGTCAGGTCCCCTGGCGCTTCGCCGGACCGGTCAGGTCTTAACCTCCCCCTATCTCTAACAACTTCGTCCGCTGTGATTCGGGAAACCGGCATGCCTTCCGAGACATAGAACCTTCAACTCACGAACAGCGTCTCCTTGCTGATGACGCCAGGTCCTCTCCGGGGGTCTCATCGGGTGTTGTCCGCCGGCAGAGTCACAATCCTGCCGGCTGATTCCTTGCCTCTGCTTGCTGCTCGGGGAAAGGATCTGATTTCTTCCCACGAACAGCGTATTCTAGCCACTGTCGATGCCAGATCCTCTACGGGGGTGCAACCGACGGCACTAGACACTCATCTCTCTCCGGGAAAACACGCTCTCATGCTGCTGTGACAAAGAGTAGCTGTCCTGGTGGCTCCGGTGCGAAGGGGGATTTTCTCCTGGATAATCAACGTAGTTCTTACGCGGGTTCGGTTGCTCCCCGCCTTTTGCGACGCCCAGATGTCTTTACTCATAAGTTCACGACGCTTCAGGCACAAGAATCAGGTCATGGCTTTACTCTTTCTTTGCCTTCCGAATTTTGCAAGAAACGGTTTGAGGAATATCGATACGCAATTATTGGAAAACTGTTATTGGAAAAAGGTGATACGCCTCGTCCTACCGCTGAACTTAAGCAGGAATTACAATCGATATGGAAGATTTCCTCGGAGTGGAAGTTGATCCCAATGTGTAAGGGCTTTTATATCTTGAAGTTTGATACAATGGAGGATAAGAACATTGTTAAGGCTCGAAAGTTATGGGATTTGTCGAAGGGATCCCTTCGTATGAGGGAGTGGGTGAAAGGGTTTAATCCCTATAAGGAAGTTTCTTCGTTGAGCCAACTTTGGGTAAGAATATATAATCTTCTTGTGGAGTTCTGGCATCCTAAAGTTATCACAGCTATTCGCAACGTCGTTGGCACTTCTATTAAAATTGATGGGGCGTCTGCCTATGCCGATGTTGGGCATTATGTTCGGCTGCTTGTCGAAGTTGATTTATCTCTTCCGCTGCAAGAGTCGATGCAAGTTCAAGGAGATGATATGGCTTATCACGTTGAATTCTATTATGAGAAGTTACCTCTTTACTGTACACATTGCAGGATCACTGGGCATAGTGTTGATAAATGCAAAAAGAAACAACCTCGGGTGGAGAACACGGATCAGGTTAAGGTGATTTCGGAAAAGGAAAATGTGATGACAAAGGGAGATAACCAAACTGATCCAGGGACCGGTTTTGCAAAGGACAAAAAGTTTTCCCTTTGGAAGCCTAAGGAGAGTGATTATACGGCTGCTAGTAATGCTTTTGCTTCTCTGGCTGATAATGAGAAGTTTGAGATGAATGGGGATATTCCAGGTCTGGATTTGCTTGATGTTGTTACCAAGAATTGTCATGAGGACATGGAAGAGGGGATCGTGGAGAATTATATATCTGAAGACGACGAAGCGAGTCATGTGGAGAAGAAGACTGAAACGGATATGCAGCGAATTCCCGAGAATGTGCAGCGTGAGCTTAGGCAGCTGCAGCCAAAGGACGTTGAGAATACTGTTGTGCAGAAGCAACAGACTTCGGTTGGGGCGGAGCAACGGCCTGTGGAAAGACAGTGTGTTGAGCAGGTGCAACAGCAGCATAGTCAGTATGAGAAGCAGCATGCCGTTGGAGATGAAGGTAACGAAGGTCAGCAGAATATGGATATGTCGCGCGAAAGAATAGGGATGAGTCCGACCAGAGCTGGAACGTCTTCTCCGATTATGCAGCAGTCGGAGGATCTTGTTGGTCGAATTAGTTGGATAGAGGAGCAGGTTAATCAGGGGATACAGATGCTCTCGGAGCCAAAACGAGGACGTGGTCGTCCAAAGGGTTCCGGAAAAGGCATGGGAAGAGAGCCAATGCAAGAAGCTCTGGAAAGTAGCATAAAATATCGCCTCAGAAATGCGAGTGAAATGGGTTATCAGCCGAGGGAATTTATGGTTGACCTTAGCAATAGGCCTAGTATGCGTGCAATGAATAATATCGTCCATGGTCGCTGGTCGGAAATGGACGATCATCCTGAGATTAGGTACTGATTTGGTGTTTTTGATAGTCTTCTTTTGTTTTTTGGCCTTCTTTCGAATTTCGTGCCCTTAGTCTGCTCTTTGTGCTTTCAAGGGTTGCTATTTTTTCTTTTTTCTTTTATATTAAAATTTAATTTAATAAATGATATGATATTTATGATTATGATTTGAGTTAATGTTATGCTTGAAACTAATTGACTTGCCGAGTTTTGTTGATAATGATTTGTGTGTTACCCTCTACTGATGAGACGAATTCGGTCCTGCCACAAACGGGATTTTGTGCACAGAGGTGACTGTGAGCCGTCTATCGAGTCGGCCGGTCACGGTACTTGAGAGGGAGGCCTACTTCTCAGTACCTTTAATGATGAGTTGTAGATGTGGTACATACATGCTGAGTATTTTGACTGTAGTCGCTTATTTATAATTCTTATGATTTACAACTGCTTACACAGATTCTTTCCAACTAAATCCATGTGTATTGCTTATGTGGCGTGTTCAATTTATAGCTCTAAGAGCAAGCTTTCATTTTTTTTTCGGCATATGTCCACTGAGTACAAAGTACTCAGTCCTGCATGTATTTCTAAATGTGCAGGATAAGCGAGGAGGAGGAAGATCGGTCTGCTGCTGGCGGGGACTTATTTTGGACGACGTTGTTTTTTTTACCATATTTCTACTTTATACGGTATCCTTTTGACGTTGGATGTTTATATTTTAAACTTAGTCAGGAAATACACTCTTGGCTATGTGTCTTCATACATATAGTCTGATCACGTTTTGCTGCGAAACTCTGTAAATTATAAACCTTTGTAAATTTTTAACTATGTCCGCTTTGTAAACTTTGTCGAGAATCTCTGTACTTTTGAACTTATGAAGCTGATAATATTTGTGTCTTTGAGATGATGTTATTGGTGTTCATCTTTGCATGTTTTGTTGTGAGCTTCCGCTTGTTGTTTGATCTAGTTCTTCCTTCTTTACTTCATTATTTTATTTAGTCGTATCGATACCCGGTCTACGCTATCCCTGGCTAGACGTCGGGCTGCGACAGAGTGGTATCAGAGCCAGGTTGTCTGCTCTGAGTTTATTTCTTGATCGAGTCGAAACCCTTGATTTCATCTATTCTTGGATTGAGTCTAGTCTAACTTGAATTCTTAGGCTAGTTTGAAAGTTAAGTTTGAGAGTGAGTTTGAATCCAGAACCCCAGCACCTTCCATCTCCTCCTGCTTATCGAGGTAAGAGGTAACTGTTGTTCTTATTGCTTTTATGATGAGAGTGAGCATGCATTACTAATAAGTTATGTATTGTTCTGATGGGCGGATGTGACCGAGACGATGGATCGTGTTATGTGCAAGCGATATTTCTATATGAAGGAATATCAGTGACCGTTGCCCCAATAGGGTACCAACAAGAATGAGCATGCTGTCGATGTGAGATATACCAAGTAAGTTTCGGTACCTTAGTTCATAACAATTGCTATTTCTTCCTTGCAGGAGAGAGAGCCTGACAATTGTGATAGTACGAAGAGAATTTAGAGATTTCATTAGAATTATAGGGATAACTTAGAGGAGTTTCTAGGAATCTATCACAGACATTGCAAGGAAGACTGCAGACTAGCTCAATGAAATTTTCAAGACATTAGTTGAGAGCTCCCAGCAAAAGACAGTCCGTGGAAGAAAGACAGAGGCTAGTGCAGTGGCACCCAATTATGAGCTCCAAAAGCAGATGGCCAACATGATGAGAGAGCTGCAGCAACTGAAGATGAGCAAGGTGGAAACCCCTTCTACCCGCCAACCGAATGTTGAGAGTTGCGGCATTTGTGGTGATTATGGCCATGGAGCCAACGAGTGTCATAGGATGGGCGAGCGTACTTATGAAGGAGAAGTAGAAGTCTTTGCTGCACAAGGGTATTCGAGTAGGCAGCACCAAGGTCACATGCAAGGACATGGGCAGAGTTCTCAATTTTGTCAAGTCCAGCAACCTATGGGTTATCAGAAGCCAGTAGTAATTCTGCCCACCTCTGCAGCAGTTCCCCATGCAACAAGGGAATTTCCAGCAGCCGCAACAGTTCTACCCACCTCAGCAGCACCATCCTCCAGGCCCTTTATTTGAGGATCAGGTGCAAGCTTTCATGCAAGCTAGCAAACAGGCGATGGAGGCTCGGAGTGCTACCATCAAGCTCCTCGAGACTACAGTTGAGCAACTAACGGGGGCCTTAAATCAGCTGCAGCAACAACAACCAACTAGGAAGTTTCCAAATCAGGACCAACAACCGCATCAAGCTCATGCCGTGGCGGTAGTCAAGAAAAATGCCCCAATAACCATGGAAAAATGGAGAAGTAAAACTGTGGAAGCAATCAAGGCTACCCAGTGCCTCCAGTGAGCCACTGCCACCCGTCACTAGTTGCACCAGACCAACCACCACCCAAGCAAGGAGATCCAGGTAGCTTTATTTTTTATATTATTTTAGGTGGGGTTGAAAAAAGGTTTTGGGAATGCTTGATTTGGGCATGGCAATCAATTTGATGTCGCTTGATATTTTTGAGAAATTAGGTAATAAAGAGCTGAAATGCACAAATATGAAGATAGAGCTAGCTGACGACTCTATTAGTGGCCCACAAGGACTTGTTGAGGATGTTGAGGTTGTTGTGAGGGGGATTAGAGTTTTGGTTGATTTTGTTGTCCTTGATGTGGGAAAAGGGATTAGAGAAGAGAATGAACATCTTGTTTTGCTTGGCCGACCTTTTATGGCCACCACCCATACTTGTATTGACGTGAGTACTGGAACTATAAGTATGACGGGGGAATGGAGGTCGGTAACTTTCTCTGTGTTTGACAAGAAATCTATTACTCTCACTCCCTTATTGCAAAACTGCTCGTATGTTGAGACATTTGATGTTTTGGATGAGGACTGTATTGTGCAGGATTTCCTTTATAAGTTGTAGGAGGAGGACGAGATCGTGTAGGAATTCCTTGCTAACTTGCAAGATGAAAGTGAGATTGAGTAAGAATTCCTTGCTAACTTGCAGAATGAGACTTACATTGAGCAGGAATTTCTGGATAAGCTGCAAGAGGAGAATGATATAGAGCAGGGCTTTCTGTGTGCCTTGCTACGTGAAGAGAAGCTTGATGAGGTTGTGTCACTCGATCTCCTTGGATGTGTGGATAGGAGACCATCTGATGATATGAGCATGGAGAGCTCATTTGGAGGATCCGCAGCTGCAATTCAAGAAGATGTGTTTACAAGGGCACTAAGGTAGCTGGAGCTTCAATCGGACTTTGGTTAAGGGGTCCTCTTAGTCGGGCTGGCGACTTAAAAACTAGCGCTGCATGGGAGGCAACCCATGTTTTCTTGTTGTTTCTTTTTTTCGTTTTTCTTTCGTTTTGTTTGGATTGTGTTTCTATTGTTTGGTGCAGGATGGTGCGTTGGGGATTGCCTGTTTTGTGGAAGAGAGATAGGCAGGCATCGTGGGATGCTACGGGCTCACCACTTGGATCAGTATTCAGGGAAGCTTTCCTCTTTCACCTCTCTTTTTGTGAGCACTGAGGACAGTGCTAGCTTTTAAGTGTGGGGAGGGGGGTGTTTGTTGGTATTTGTGGATCCTGTGGGTGCCTTTGTGTTATAATTTTAGGCTTTCTTGTGTGGGGCAAATGGTCCCCTTTGTCTCGATTGTTGCTTGGGTTCAAGTAATACTGCACACTTTGATGATTTGTTCATAAGTAAATTTCATGAACTGTATTGGCTTGGCTGTTATCTTTGTCTCTCATGCTATACATATTCCTTGCTTGATGTAAGTTGTTTAATGTTTTGGATGCAACACCCTTATGAGCTATTCTTGACGTGATTTGTCCGGTAGATGCTAGAGGGAGTGTTTTCATTGTGATAGCCTACGATCTTATCCCTGGAATTTGAATGTTGGTCTGTTGTGAACTTTTCTATAGCTCTGGGTCTCTGCTCCTCTGGCGGTTGTGTTATGAGCATGAGAAACCACGTGAGAACAATTTGGATTACCTCCAAAAGTGTTGATCTCACAAAATTTAGCCCACCTATTCAGAATGAAATAACATCACCTTGAAAAAGAAAGATGTATAAAATGAGAGTTGGTTTGATTGTTATCATCTTCAAGATATGTGGGATTTGATTATAAAGACAATCAAATTAGGAAATTCACCTCCAGCGGAGAATTGAGTCTGATCGGATTGAATTGTATCATGTGGTTGTTGCTTCTTAATATCTTAACAATGAACATCTCGTGAGGAATGCAAATGGCTAAGAGACTTGGATTAGTTTGAGATGTGAATGGTGAGGAAGTTTTCCTGTGAACTATCATTTGGTGTTGTGACTTTGCCTGGGGATAAGCAAATGATCAAGTGTGTGGGGGGGGAGGGGTTGTTTACCTTATTTTTTTGTTGAGATTTGCGGTTCTTGGGATGCACGTTTGAGCATGCACTGTGCATATTTGTGTTATTTTATACTTGCTCAATGGCTTTGTGTGTGTTCATGTTGTTTTGTAGGGTGTCGTGGCAGTTTTTGGCGTTTCGCGAAAGCTTTTTGTTGATACGTCTTGGATCTCCCGCTTCGCAGAGTTGTACGGGGGTCTCGCTGCCCAGTCAGCGAGTTGGGGGGTCGAGGGGGGCGAAGTCGCCCCCGGCCCAGCATTTTGAACCTTTTTTGAACGAAAGCTGTAGCCGTCCGCCGCCTCCGCGCCCACTGCCACCTCCAGCGCTCGCCGCCTCTGCGCCCACCGCCGCCTCCGGCGCTCGCTGCCCCGCGTCGCCCGCAGTGTCCTTTTTGGCGAAGGGCATAGGCGGTGCCGCCGCCTCGTGCTGCCCGCCGCCTGCGTATTTTTGGCAGTTACGTTTTGTCGGGTTTAAAACCCTTTTGCTATGGTTTTCTTCCCATTCTTGACTCAGCCAGCCCCCAGCTGCGTTTTTACTATGTTTTCTTAGATTTTTGAAGAGAGAAACACATTAGAAACTATTGGATTACGCTCGATCGTCGTTTTCTTGAATTGGTTGTAAGTCAATCTTTTGATTTACTAGTTTCTATAAGATTTCTTGGTTGTTTATTTTCCTAGATAAATGTCGCTTAGTTAACGTAGTTAGATCAGTTGTTTAATCCATTCTTGAATTCTCCATTGGTAGTGTATTAGATTTCATCAACACGTTCTTTAGGATTAATGGTGATTGGTGTTTTTATGAATTTGGATGCTTGTTCTTCTATCTTGCCTAGATAATCGTTGCTTTATTATTGTTGATTTAATTAGGGCTGGGAATCGGGTACCCTACCCGAAAAAATCGGGTACCCGATCTCGATTAAGACGGAAAATCGGTACCCGATCCCGAACCCGAAAAAAAAAATCGGTTACCCTAATACCCGAGTCGGGTATTCGGGTACTCTAAATTACCCAGTCAAAATTGCGGTCAAACTGTGAAAATCGGCTCTTTCGGGTATTAGGGTACCTGAATTACCCAATTTTGCTTAATCCCCGAAAATACCCTATTTTTTTAAAAAAAAAATTTGAAAATGTAACCCTTATTTTCATGCTTTTCCCTATATAATCTTGTACGTTTTCAATTCCCTGTATTAACAAATACTAATATATAACTTCAAATCAAAAATCAACAACCATAAATCCCAACTCCCAAGTCTAAAATTTTAAATGGTACGAACATCTAGTACCCAAGTGAATACACAAAGTGTAGTACACAAAGTCACAAACAATGAAACAAATGTCAAAGACAAAGTCTAGTACACAACTATATCACAATTCACAATCACAAAATGATGTCCATGGCTACTACTCCGTTGCACGAGTTCCACTTTGCTCCGTCTGACTCTGTGCCGTCCTCGAATCACCATGAGTATAGCTATGGAGCACTGTAAGAAATTGAAATTTAGGTAAAAACTAAACCAAACAAAGTAATGTAATAAGTAATAACATGTGAAATAATTAGAATAAAATATAATTACTCGATTCAAACTCCTTTTGTTGCTCTTCTTCTGGAACGCCTTCTTCATCTTTTTTATCAAAGTTGCTAGATCTTAACCAATCTTCAGCACAAATCAAGGCCTCAACCATTTCTGGCGCCAAAGAGCTTCTATACGGTGATAGAACACGTCCTCCTCATACTAAATGCACACTCCGAAGCAACACTAGATATGGGGAGAGCTAAGATATCTCTGGCCATCTTAGCAAGTACAGGATAGCGTGGAGTATTGCTTGACCACCACATCAAAATATCAAACTGGTTGACGTCATTCTTACCCACTTTGTATTGCTTCTCAGTGAGGTAGATAGTGATCTCATTTGTATCAAGATCATCACAATCTTGATCACTCTCTTGCAAAGCCTCAAGGCTCATTGGACTACGACGTTCTGATCTCCTTTCTCTGACTGCTATCGATGTAGAAGCACTAGCTCGTGGTCGAGATGTGGGTGTCACATGATGAGATGCCTTATAAAACTCAAATAACTCCTTCAATGCGCTCGTCACCTCACTCACCAAAACAGCTGCACGTTCCAGACCATACACTGATTTGAAGCCTTTTTCCACAAGCTTCAACTTTTGTCGGGGGTCTAACACAGCAGCAATATAAAGAAGTCGATTCATGTTTGGATTTGAATCTACTCCTTGCAACCAATATTTTCCAATCTTTTTCCTCATGTTGGTAGCCATCAAAGACACCTCAGAATTCTCATTCAGCTCTAGCTCAGCAATTAGGACTGAGCATAAACCGAACCGGATCAAAAAAACCGACTGAACCGATCAAATTTGGTTCGGTTCGGTTTTGAGTTTTCTGGTTCATTTTCAGTTCGGTTTTTAGAGTAAAAAACCGATGCTACGTCGGTTCGGTTTCGGTTTCATAATTTTGGTTCGGTTATTAACCGAACCGAACTGATACTTAATAAATATATATTATTTATTATATATTTTATATTAGTAAAACTAAAACCCTAGAAATTCTCATTTCCCAGTTCCCAGTTCCCACCCCAGCCTGGCGCCGCATGCCTCCATTGAGTCCCCTCCCCTCCCTTTCAAAATGGAAACCCTAGACTCTAGTCTCCTCCCTCCCAGTTCCAGCTGCGCCTCCATTCTCCACACTACACAGCCGAGGTTTCTTTGACCGGCGACCTCCCCATCGCCTCCATTCTCCGCGCCGCTACTCCTCCAGGGCGAGCATGAGCAGACTAGCACGCGTGCAGCCGCAACTCACGAGCAGACTGCAGACACGCCGGCAGCCGCCCGCGTCTAACTTCTCCAGGCTCCAGCACGAGCCGATTGGCTTCTCCTACGCCGGACCGCCTGCTGGAATTTATGCCATTTTAGCGACTTTTTTAGTGAATTTGGGCAGTTTTTTACACATGTTTTTAAAGAATTTAGCACATTTATTATTTTTTTTAAAAAAAAATTGTCGGGTCGGTTCGGTAACTGACCGAAACCGATCGGTTTTGGCCGGTTCGATTCTGGTCGGTTTTTAAGGTATTGTCGGTTCGGTCCACCAACTTCCAAAATTGGTTCAGTTTCGGTTTCTTCCAAATGGGTCGGTTCGGTTCGGTTTTTAACCGATGCTCAGCCCTATCAGCAATAAGATCAAATATATCACACATCTCAACAAAGAAGAGGTGTGAAGTGGCATATGAAGTCCCGGATGCAACAAGAGTGATGTCGTAGAATTTCTTGAGGTATTCTATGATCTTCTTGATGTTCACCCAATCCACCGCTTCAGGTGGTTCAATATGCCCATTCTCACATTTTTTGTTCCTCAAGTCCTCTGTATATGAAGAAAACATACTCCCACACCCCCTGAATACCTCCTCGTACGGCTCCGCTGACTCCAACATAAGATATGTTGAGTTCCACCGTGTATGGACATCCAAACATAATTGCTTCTTGGTCTCAATCTTGACTAACTTTGCATAGTCATAAAACTTTGAAGCTCTTGCTGGGGAGGCCTTGATCCACTTCACTGCTTCTCTAACTCTGTGAACCGACATACCAATCTCAAGTAAACCATCATTCACCACCAAATTCAGGATGTGGGCTGCGCAACGCATGTGGAGGTAACCTCCATCGAGAACTGTAGACTGTAGCCCATCGAGATAAGACTTCACATATTTTATTGCCCCATCGTTTGCTGTTGCATTGTCTAGCGTGCAACAAAGCAATCTCTGCAACCCCCAATCCTTCATTGCCGTCACAATAGCTTCACCAATATCAACTCCCTTGTGACTAACAATCTTGACAAAGGTAATGATCCTCTTATGTAAGATCCAATCCTTACTGATGAAGTGGGCAGTAACACACATAAAATTTATGTTGTTCACTGAAGTCCAGCTATCAGTGGTCAATGAGACCCTACCTATGCTCTTCTTGGCGAAGAAAGTCTTCAACCTATCTTTCTGATCCAAGAAGACCTTCACACAGTCAGCTCTGATCGTTTGCCTTGTAGGAATCTGGAACATTGAGCAAGCAGTAGCAACAAATTTTTTGACACCCTCTTTTTCCACATGTATGAATGGGAGCTCATCAAGGATAATCATCTCAGCTAAAGTGAGCCTAACAAACTTCTGATCAAATTTCCAAGCTGACAACGAGCTAGTTCCATCTGTGCTAGTAGGTGTGAAATGCAATACAATTTGACCTCCTGTAGCATTTTTATGCTTTCTAGAGCACGAAATAGTGTGGTTCTTGAGTCCATTCGTTCCATTATGGTATGAATCGGCGCAAATTACAGCTCCACATGTCTTGCACTTCCCCTTGCGCGTCTTCTCCGGAGGATCACCTTCTTCAACCCATATAAGTGTGTAAGCTTTCCAATGATCTGAGCGTGCATTTCATTTCATTTTCTTTGATACACCACTTTGAGATCCGGTTTCTATTGTTGCTTCACCGTCTTCGCCAATAGGAATATCCTCTAACCCATCATCATCCATATCATCATTCATATCAATATCGTCTTCCTCAACTCAATTACTATTGGGAGAAGATGCCATAACAATGTACCAAACTACAAAATAAGTAAACACACTCATTTAGTCATTTAGAAACTGAATTTATAAACAAAATAGTCATAATAGCTCAAACTAATTTAGAAACAATATTAGTAAAGCAAAGCAAACTGAATTTATAGATATGATATCTCATAATAGCTCAAACTAAGTAAACACACTCATTTAGCATATCTTAGATTTAGCAAACTAAATTTAGTGAATTAGCAAAGCAAAGCAAAGCATATCTATAGCAAAACAAGCCAACTGTACCAATCAAACCAAGCAAAGCATATCTAAAGCAATCAATAAAAAAAGGAAATCAAACTATCAAATATCAATCGCCAATCTATATCAATAAAGAAGATATAGTGCACAAATGAAATCGCCAATCTGTATCAATACAACCCCAAAATCGAAAGGAACCAATCAAACTAATCTGAACTGAACCTAAGTAAATATAGATATAGTGCACAAATCTACACATAACACATTGAGTCATTTAAAAAAAATGGAAGAAGAAGAAGATTCAGAAGAAGAAGAAGAATCGTACCTGGGGACGGCTGGCGGCGTTTGCTGGGAGCTCGGAGGCGGCGCGGCTGCTGGGACGACGGAGGTAGGTACGTGGTTGGGTCGACGACTCGCGACGGCGGCAACTGTGTGGCTGGGAGGCGGGCGGGACTCGGACCTGGCTGGGGATGACTGGGCGAAGGTCGCGACTCGCGAGAGGCTGGCGCCGCTGGGTCGTGGCGGGTGGCGGATGGGACGACGGAGGCCAGTGCCGGCGCGCTGTTGGGTGACTGGGTCGACGATGGAAGGTTTAGGGATTAGGGAACAGAGGGAGGCGGGCGGGAGTTTAGGGAACAAATGGCTAGGGATGGGAAAAATTTCAAAATGATTAAATTAATTAAATAATTTAATATATATTTAATAAATAAATCGGGTATTTCGGGTATACCCGATACCCAAATTTTAAGCGCCCTAATTACCCGACCCTGAACCCGAACCCTAATTTATCGGGTATAGGGTAACTGATACCCGATTTTTTCAGGTCGGGTAATAGGGTACCCTATACCCAAACCCTATCTTTTGCCTAGATAAATTTATATGCTTTATTTTAACTACGCATTAGTTAATCAGAGAGAGTGTGTCAGCCCCAAACTTCTGATTAGAGTGTTTAGGTTTATTTCCTATTTTTCTGTGCGTAGCATGATTAGAGCCCTATTTAGCCTTCCTTGAGAGACGACTTGGGTTAGTTTACTACACTAGGATGACCTCGTACGATTGCGAGTCAATCCCTTAGGTGTATTAGGTTGAGTCACAGGGACCTCTGGATCCAAAGCTGCTGAAAAACCCCTTGTTCTACAATCAACTGAGGCTGCTCCTCAAGAAACTGATGTTTCTGCAACACAAGCTCAACCAAAACAACCAACGACTAAACCCTTCAGTCGAGCAACTGACGAAAAGCCTCAACTGATGGATCTTGATTCGGCTAGAGCCACAACTGAAACTTCTGAACCTCAACTAGAAGTTTCATTCACTGAGATAAGAGAAGAAGCTCCTGAATTAGAGAAAATGACAGTCGCCGACCCATCAAGAGGGTCATGTCAAGGACATAACTGATGAGCCGATCAAGTCTCCCAGCCCTCTAGAATCTGATGTTGCAGACGCGATGAAAGTGGCTGGCAACACTGCTGATATTGCTACTGTGGGATTCATCCCTGACTTCCCATCTGATGATGTACAGGTTATCCCAGCAACTGGAACTTCTGTGGAAATAGCCACTGAAGCAGTTGATCCCTTTCCTAAGGCAACTCCAGAATTTATTGTCCCTGAAGCCTCGGACGTGGCCCCTGCCAATCCACAAAAATCGGATCAAGGAAATTCTGATGCAGAAAAAACTGATACTCTTGTCCCTGCTCCAATTGAAGAAGTTTCTACTCCTGCTCCCACTGACAGAGAAAGCTGTTGCAGCCATTGTTTCTCAAATCTCTGAAAAGGCAGAGGATATTCCAGTCGAGCCCCAACAATCGACTGAAGCTACAAATGCTCCCACACATACAGAACCTGCTAAGAAAGCATATGTGATTGTTCCACTAGTCAATCCACAGGTTCAGACTGAAGCTCCCACTATTCCAGCCCCTTCAACTGATTCTGCTGAGAAGACAACTGGAGCTCCAACTGAACCTCCAGTCCAGACAAAAGAGACAACTGAAGCTGCACCCTCTTCGACTCCTGGTGCATCTTCGTCCAAGAGAAAATCTAAGCTCAACCCCAGAAGCCAATTCCTATCATTGAGATTACAAGGCCGCCAATCCAAGAGTATGATTCAGATGAAGAAACTGATGCGCACCTCACTGCTTGGAAACATAAAACTCCAAGAGGAATCTCTTTCGAATTGCCCGAGAGCATCGAAGAACGGAACCAGGTGCTGCGTCTGTTGGTTTCCAATCAACATCTGAGATCGAGAATCTGAAGCACCAACTGGAGTGCAGACACATCTATGCACACAAGTATGTCAAGAAGCTCAAGGACGTTAAATCTACACTCATCGATGACATGATCAAGCACTTAGTTCAACTTGCCACCCTGAATGCCAAATTCACAAGTCTCTCCAGTAGCTTCTTTGATCATGCTCGAATGGCCCTACCAGCTGTTTCCACTCTTCCATCCCTACAGAATGCCATCCAAGTTCTCAAGGAGAAAATGAAGATCGCTGAACATCAAGCCAAGGAACGATTTATGGATGCGACCATCAAAATCGACAAACTTCAGACTAAAATGATGCAATAATATAAAACAGAAGTTGGTACGAAGTTAATTGTCGCAACTGAACTTCAACCGGTCAATGCACGTCTGAATCAACTGGAGTCCGAACTCCGTGAAGTTCGTGACTCGGACCCACCCCACAGACATCCAGAAGATGTTTAATGATCTTCAGGATATGCAAGATAAACTTGGCATAATCCCCGGTGATTAGGGGTGAGCAAAACCGGACCAAAACCGATGGACCGGACCGAACCGATCGGTTTTTTCGGTCCGGGTCGGTTTTGGTCCATGTATTGGTCCGGTCCGGTCCTATTTTCTTGGACCAAAAATATTTCGGTTCGGTCCCGGTCCCGGGGAGGCCAAAATCGATGAAAACCGGACCGAACCGAATATATATATTTTAAATATATAATTAATATTTTTATTAATATTATTAATATTTATATTAATTTCTAATATTTTTATTAATATTTTTATTAATTTCTAATATTTTTATTAATATTTTTATTAATTTCTAATGTTTTTATTAATATTTTTATTAATTTCTAATATTTTTATTAATATTATTAATTTTTTTATTAATTTTTAATATTTTAAAAATGGTCGGTTTTGGACCGAACCGGACCGAGGACCGATGGCGGTTTCGGTCCGGTTTCAGTTCGGTCCTAAGGTTTTGGTTGGTCTGGTTTGATCCAAAATTTTTTGAAAATTCGATCCTCGGTTTCGTCGGTCCGGTCCGGTTCGGTCCGGTCCGGACCGACTGCTCACCCCTACCGGTGATGATGCCAAAAGGGGGGAAGATTACTGGGGTCCATCTCAAGCTCCTCCAACCGCTGAACTCTCAGTCGAATCAATAGGAGCAACTAAAGTCAAATCAGTCGCTCCGTCCCAGTCAGGGGAGTACACGAAGAGGTCAAGGGCCAATGGAAGAGAGCAGAGCCACGAGCCAAAAAGCAACTGAAGCTCTCTGAACCTTCTGGCACTCCAGTTCCTCCTCGTGCTGCAACTGCACCTCCTCCTTCTACTGTCAAGCTGAAAGAAAGACAACTGCTAAAGCACTATATTGAATAAGGTCTTCTTGTATCCCACGAAGAGAAATTCGATCGTAATGACAAATGGGTACCAGAAGATATGAATACTTGGTAGGAAAGACTGAAGGAAATCTATACTAAATGGATAGTCTTTGGAGACCTCAAGCAAGATCCAGATTTCCAAAGACAGACCTGGAGATATTTCCTCACCAACTGGTTCGAGAAAGGTATGGTTGAGAGGTTGCTCGAAACGCAAAGAAAGGCAAAAATCACCATGATTCGTTATCCTCTGAAGAACGTCGTAAGTCCGCCGAAGTTCGGGAATTATATCAACCGTGACACTATCAAGATGGAGGTAGCTGCTTTATGCAAGATTTGGAGAGATGATGAGAGGAGACACCCAGATGAATTCAATAGCATCAAGAGGACTATTTTCAGTATTTATCAACAGAAGCCTTAGTCTTTTTCTTTCAGTTGTAATCTTTCTCCTTTTTGCTTTGGCTTTGTAATGAAAGTTTCGAGAACTAATATCTGGTTAGTTCTTATGAAATGAAAATACCTTTCCTCTTGATCTTAACTTGAAGACAATATCTCTTTCTCCAGGCTCTACTATTTACTCTTTTTTTTAGTCGTGCTATTTTTTTGTTCCTTAACTGCTTTTTCTTTCATTTCACAAGTTTTTAGGTTATATTATTAAGGAGGGATAGTATTAACCCTATTTAGTATCTTACTTTTTTGTTTGCAATCGTTGCTTGTCATAGGACTGATTGTATGGTTTTGGCATCATCAAAAAGGGAGAAATTATTGGGAAATTAATGAATATCCTAGCCCTAGTTTTGATGATACCAAAACTCTTAGATTTTCTTTTTAATAGACTATAACTTTTCGAACTCAAGTGTTATAGTTCAAGTTATCTAGTTAAACTGAAGATCTGAAGACTGAAGACTACTTGACTGAAGATCGCATGTGAAAAGACTAAAGTCAAATACTGATGTATTTAATGGACGAAGACTTCACTGAAGATTCAATTATCATAGAATAACTAATGTTGGCCACGTGGAATTTAGCGAACTGATACTAAAGTCAAGTATCGGTTGACATTATTCCTCGGACCAAAGAATTTAAGTTAAAAGAAAGCGAACACACCGAGTACAGCCGCATTAAATGCAGAGATATTGAAGATCGTCCTTTCCTTTTTGGTGCTAACTTTTCAGAAGCACCATGCTCCTGCACCTAGAGACGTCATTCCTCACCAAATTAGGAACCTCGAAGATTGAAGCCTCATCCAAAATTCAAATCTATCTCACAACGGCCAAATCCTTGAAGACCATCTTCCCAACGGATCTATTCAAGATGAATAAGGTTTGATCTTGATCCTATTCCATTCCAAAAATGGTTTTTCCAGAGTTGTTTCAGGATATCCGTTCAAAAAATACAGAGGTTAATAAGTTCCCGTCTGTAGGTGAGTGAAAGACGAGGAAATGTCGATGCCAGTGTTTCCCAGGAGGCGCTCCAGTGCGGATCAGGCCTTTGGCGATACCGTGAAGCCCGGCCACAGGAACTGTCCAGAATCTTTTAAAGAAGGCGGGGTCCGCTAGTTCATGCAAATTTGAAGAAGTTATCACGGGCGGGCCGTGCCTGAATTCAGACTGGACCAGACTCTTTTTTGTTTGAGCTGCTCCCACACACGCAGTCTCCGGTACGTGGGGATTCGCCTAAAGAAAAAGTTGGAGCTTGGGCAGTCGAATGGAGGGTATGGAAATGGAAATGACGACACACATATGGCCATAACATTCATAATATCAAGTCGCACGGTGGCATACCAAGGACTATTACTGTCCTGGACCCATTTAGCGAGTCCCTGGCGACAAAGGTTGCAACCTAAATTTAACATCAAATCGCATTGTGGCATACCAAGGATTGTGACATCCTGGACCATTTAGCCAGTCCCTAGCGATACCTCATTTATGAACTGTAACACCCCGTATTTTTACCTTGCTATTAATAGTGTCGAGATACTATTGAGAGCACTGAGAGTTTTGCACTAGCTTATTAAGGATGAGAGGAAGTTATCGATAGACGGAGATGTGAGTAATTTAGAAGCTGATGATGGAACCAGTGAATGAATCACTTCGTTAGATTGAGAAAGAGATTAGAATTGACATAGAGATGCTGATTGAATTGAGAAAAGAGATTAGAATTGAGTTAGAGAGGCTGATTGAATTGAGTTGAGATAGAGATGCTAGAGATGGAGTCGAGGTAGTGAATGAGAGTCACTATAGAGAAGAGTTAGTTTCGAGTGATGATTAGATTGACGATGAATGTTGTTCGATTTTTGATGTGACATTTGTGGGAACTATTTGATTGACCGTTATGTGATTTACTTGATACGTGTGCACTTATAATTGAGTAATTATGATTTTTTGTGTGAATGATAGCATACGTGATTAATTTTGAATTCTCTTAATGAACGAGATTAATTTTAATTGATGGATAGTAATGTCAATATTGATACTATCATTTCTTAACGAATTTCTCAAAATTTATTTTCTGAGATAAGTACGAGCTTGATTAATGAATGCCTAAGTGATAATATTATTATGGCCACATGAGTGCATACTGTATAGTTTTGATTTAATTAGATCATAATAGTACATGATTAAATGTTACTACACATTCTCACACTCACACTCATTATTTTAATCAATTCCACATGTGATATTTAACAAGTGGCCAAGTGGATGGATTAGGCATTAATTGAGCATTTAATGCACTTTTAGCTTAGGGAGTAAGTTTTGGTTTCAAACAAAATATTTCTCTCTCTCCTCTTTTCCCTCATTTTCGCCCCCTCCCCATCTCCCTCTCCCTCACACTATTTTCTCTCACAACCTCCATTGGAGACTAATCTCAAGCTCCGAAAATCAATCCTATACTTAGAATCTTTCATAAATCAAAGCATAAACCATCTATTCATGAATCAAGACAAGAGTTGATGAGATTTTAGAGAGTGGAGCTAAGGAAGATTTTACTTTTCTTTTAAAGTCTTTGAGTAAGTGTTCTAATCTCATGAATCTAGACTCTATAGTGAGATATATGTGTGTATATGGATGATTGAAGCAAGAAAACTCCCCCTCTTCATTTTTCATAATTTTCGAAAATTAGGGCCCCTTGCCCTTCAAAATTTTTTCTCTTTCTTTTCTTAAATTGGAGGGAGATTAATACTATTTGGAGAGTACTAAGATGATTTCTATGTGTTTTGATAAGCTTTGGAAAGATTTATGAAATTTCCTTTGAGTTAGTTTATCCAAATTTGGGAATTTTTGAGATTATGGCTTAATTGATGAATTGAGAGTTGATATGAGCTATTGAGATTGTTATTGTGATAATTGATGGATTGGATTGATGATTGGAAGTGATTGATGGAAATTGGATTGAGTTAGTTTGATGGAAATTAGGTATTTTTTCTTATGTGTGCTTGAAATGGATAGGTGATAGCTTATATTTGTAATTGAGTTAACTAAATTGCTAGATCTAGGCTTTAATTGGTTATTTAAGCATGATTAAAGATTTTCTAAAAAGTTAGTTTACTTAAAATTGAGACTTTTTTATTTATGAGATATATGCTTGAATTGACTAAGATTAATTGATTAAAAGCATGACTAGACTAAGTATTCATGATCAATTTGATTAATTGTTGCATATATATATATATATATATATATATATATATATATATATATATATATATATATGTGTGTGTGTGTGTGTGTGTGTGATTCTACATGAGTTTAGTTTACTAGAATTTGGGTGTTCTTGATTTATGAGATCCATACTTGTGTTAATGATGTCTATATCCTAATTGGAACCTATATAGGACCATGACATGATTAGTTTGTGAATTTTTAAGGAATTGTGAAATTTCACTGAGTTTAGTTTGTGCGTTTACATGAGGTCTCTCATATGCGATGAGTTAAGTGTTAAATGTGAACATATATGGCTATGTGATGATTAATTAAGCCTATATATGAAAGATGAGACGAAACGGATCTTTCCCTAATTTTTTTTGTGATGACGGAAAATGATGAGTCAAATGGGAAGCCGAGTTTGATTTTTTTTCAGTCGTATGATTGAATATTGATGTTCTTGGGTAGATTGTGAGCTCAAGTTGAAATTTTGAGAATTTTCCGACGAAGGAATTCCGAGTTTAGTTTGTCAAGAATGCTATTAATTGAGATAACTTGTTTATGTGAATTATTTATGAATGATTGATTCAAGAATGTTTGATAATATGATCTTGGCTTTCTAAAACAATTTTTTGGGAATTTTCCCCGACTGTAAATATTTTTCCGATTTTTATAAAAGTTTTTAAACATGATTGCTATATAGATTAATGAACTTGTTTAGTCTTCCATATACTAATGTGAATCTATTTTGCTTGTATATGTGCTTTGTCTATGTGTTGGTTGCTAATGTGATTAGTTTTATGGGAGCGATAAAGTTGAGAATAGGGTAGTGTTTATTGACGTAGCATTAAGTTTATAAGATTGAGATAAGTCAAGTGTGATTATGATGAGTGTTATAATAGGACTAAGGATAGTTTCTTAGTAAGGAAGTTTCTGACTAGTTCCTCTAACTTGTCTCATGAACTACTACGATGTGATGATATCTGAAGATACCAGTCGAGGACGCAAGTAAGATCACCCCGTGTACCACTTGAAGTAAGCTAAGCTTGTCAGGTGGGCATTACTTTCACTACTACTATTATGTGGGCATTATTTTCTATAATCTATTATGTGAGTTCTCAATGATGATGAATTATGATTTGAACTTATTGACTTGTCGTTTATTTTGATGATGAACTTGCCGTGATACCCTCTACCGATGGGACGAATTCGGTTCTGCCACAAGCATGATTTTGTGCACAGAGGTGGCTGTGAGCCGTCTATCGGTTCTGCCGGTCACGGTAATTGAGAGGGAGGCCTACTTCTGAGTACCTTTGATGATGAATTGTAGATGTGGTACATACATGTTGAGTTTATTTTGATTGTGCAATCGTTTATTATGATGCTTATGATTGAGATTCGGCTTTCACAGGTTTATTTATACTAAAACCCTCTGTGATCTGCTTAAAACTGTGGCAAGTTCAATCTATAGCTCAAATGAGCAAGTTTCATTTATTTTTTTTCGGCTTATGTCCACTGAGTATTCTGTACTCAAGCCTTGCATATATTTCTAATCATGCAGGATAAGCAAGGATGGAGGATGGCCTTGTGTTGGCAGGGTTGTTGTTTCGAATGTTTACTATCTACCGTATTTTCATTTCATATGGTTGCATTTTGATTTTGGAGTTTGTTTTAGACTTAATCAAGTGATATACTCTCAGCTATATGTCTTCATACATATAGTCTAATCACCTTTTGCTGTGATACTCTGCATAATATGAATCTTTGTAAATATTGAGCTATGCCTGCTTTGTAAATGTTGACGAGAATCCCGATACTTTGGCTTTTACAAAGTTGTTGATGCTTATGTCTTGAAGGGTTATTATGTTGCTCGAGTTAGTATGTTTTGTTATTTGCTTCCGCTTGATGTTGAGTTTAGTTTTTCCCCGTCTTTATTCCTTCCTTTTATTTAGTCATATTGATACCCGGTCTACGCTATCACTGGCTAGACGGCGGGCTGCGACATGAACACATATAGCCAGCATAATATTAAGATGGACAATAATTAAAATTCATGGCATGAATTAAATATATCCCTTGACATGAGTCAAATAAATCCCACACCTTCAACTTTGAGAATCCAAATCAAAATCTATGTCTTAATCGTCCTGCCTCAGGGTCTTATTAAGAAAATGGTGAAGGACGTATTCTTATAGCTAGTGATTCGTTTGTTTTGGTTGATGCTGAAAGGATCTCATAATTCATCTATTTATACACATAATTTGTAGGTATAGGTTTGCTGAATCATTCACTGAAAAGATACGTGGGATTGGTTGTTAAGTGTCTAATTCCTCCACCTGAGTGCATAACAATCTGCCACGCATAAACTAAATTATAGCTATGCTTAGTTGTTTAATTTGCATGCAAGTTGGCTACGTAGCTACACTTTACTTATTAGCCATATGAATATATATATAGGGTTAGGTTCAATGAAAAAGGCCTAAATGTAAGAAAGAAGAGAGAAGTAATCTCATCCGTTGATCTTATCTAATCTAACGGACATGATTTGTTCACGCCATGTTCAACGGATTTTTTCGTTGAACATTCGTGAACATATACAATATTTTTGGGGGTTATGGGTTTCGATCCCCCATATGTTCAACGAAAAAATCCGTTGAACATGGCGTGAACAAATCATGTCCGTTAGATTAGATAAGATCAACGGATGAGATTACTTCTCTCTTCTTTCTTACATTTAGGCCTTCTTCATTGAACCTTGGCCTATATATATATATAGTAGTCTCATGCATGGGTATGAATAATTTATTAAATAAGTAGTAGACGTATAAGTTAAAAAGTAAACATGCAATATATATATACAAACCCATTCATTAGTTATTTATGTAAACCCATGCATATATATATATATATAGTATTAGTTATGTGTATATACATTTAATATACACACTTGAGTTTTCAACTAGGCAGATATATAAATATATATAATATTATTATATATATATATATATTAAGTTATTCAAAATTATTCAATTACTTATAATAAAAATTTATTTTAAAAACTAATTCTTTATTTCAAATGTCATTTTTCTATTTAGGGTACGACTTGGTTAGTCAAAAGCTCAATAAATAATATATATACATATATATATATATGAAATATTTATATCTATTTATATATATTTATAAATATCATAAAATAAATAATTATTTGATTTCGAGCTGTCACAACCTTATCCCTCTAAAAGAAATTTCGTCCTCGAAATTAAACTTACTTTATTCTAAATGAGGATAACGAGCAAGTATTTCTTCATCGCGTTTCCATGTAGCTTCATCGGGTCCGTGCCTAGTCCACTGAATTTTAACTAAGGGTATTTCTTTACCTCGCAAGACCTTTACCTTTCGATCAAGTATGACACTTGGCTCTTCTTCGTACGTGAGGTCCTTGTTGATTTGGAGATGTTCATGACGAACAATGTGATTGGGGTCGTGCAAGTACTTTCGTAACATTGAGACGTGGAATACGTTATGTACCGCAGATAGCTCGGGTGTGAAAGCTAAGCGATAGACGGCGTCTCCTACTCGTTCCAAGATTTCAAATGGTCCAATAAATCGGGGTCTCAACTTCCCTTTCTTTCCAAATCGCAAGACTCCCTCCATAGGTGCCACTTTAAGGAATACTTTTTCACCCACTTCAAAATGTAAATCTTTTCTTCTTTGGTTGGCATAAGATTTTTGACGATCTTGAGTCATTTTAATTCTCTCCTTTATCCTTTCGACTATCTCAATAGTTTTCTTGATAATTTTCGGACCCAACAATTTTCGTTCACCCACTTCGTTCCAATATAATGGCGACCTACATTTTCTCCCATACAATGCTTCGTATGGAGCCATGCCAAGAGTCGTCTGAAAACTGTTATTATATGCGAACTCAATCAATGGTAGATGAGTTTTCCAATTTCCTCCCACATCCATGATACAAGTTCGTAACTGATCACTAAATTATTAGCAACAAATTACCGCAACTAACACGGTGCAATTGTAGCACAAACTGGTAACCAAGTATCGTATCCACAGGGACTGACACAACGAAACTACTCTAGCTATCTCCTAAACAGACTAAAACAGTAGACAGGCAAACGAAAGTAGAGATTGATTTACTTAAACTAAAACGCAATTAACGATAAATAAAAGTATGTAGACGAATTCAAATATGAAAGACAACTGATCCTAGGGCAGTAAATTCATTAACTAAATCTATGCAATAAATCTATTAATCCTATGTACCAGTTTAATCCAGCTATGATGAGAGATCACACAACTATTCACAAGCTTCTCTAACGAACACCTATGAAAGTAGATTAATTTACCCCCCTTCACATTCAAGACTCCAAGGAATAAATTAACTCCCAAGCGTACACAAAGAATAGCTCCCTATAGCTTCACCTATCGCATTCAAGACTCAAGGCTAACACTATATCATGCATTCCTGAATCGGCTGAACAATTATCGCATTCAAGACTCAAACTGAACAGCTAGACATGTAAATTATTGGCCAAATAATTCACAAGAAATTAAGCACCAGGAATCATGAATCATAAACTGGAAGGCACAAAGGTATTAACAAATAAATCACATAAATTCAATCAACTATTTACAAACCCTAGAATCAGCTAAAGGAAATTAGCCAAACATAGCAAAATAAAACTTAAACATAATTAAAAAGAAAGCAATAATAAAAACTGAATTAAATAAAAATTGAATTAAAAACGATTGTAACGACTTGAATCTTCAATCTTGATCCAAGCCTTTAAAACTGGAAAGCTAAAATATTCTAAAGCTATAAAACTGTAAAATAAATGTTTGGAACTGAAAAACTAAAGCTGGGAACCATGAATAGGTGCAAGGAAGACCTATATATAGTGTCAGGGTAAAACTACAGAGTTTGAGCTCGAAAAGACTTCAAAAAACGAGAAAAAACGCAGAAGAAACGAAACACGCGCCCCGTTCGGCGACCCGTTCGGCGATCGCCGTCTGGGTCGCCGAAAATCAGCCTTTTTACTCTAAGATTCGGCGATCGCCGAATTTTCCACCGGAGGCCAAAATTGAAACAGGGAATTCGGCGACCTGGCCGGCGGTCGCCGTTTGGGTCGCCGTTTTGCTTCTTTAAAATGCCAAAATTCGGCGGTCGCCGTTTAGGTCGCCGAATTTTGACTGCTGCGCGCGACGTTTTTGTTTCGGCCATAACTTTCTCGTCCGAACTCCGATTTATGATCCGTTTGCGCTCATGAACTCGAATCGAGACGATCTACAACTTCTATTTCAGCACAGTTCTCCAAATTCGAACTCAATAAACTTGAAAAATCCTTCAAAGTTCGAGTAAGAATCATGTTTCACAAGATAAAGCAATTTAAGCACAAAACAATCATTCAACACTCAATTTCCTATAAAATTAACATCATATGAACATTAAAAACCATGGAAATATGAGTGTTATCAACTCCCCCAAACTTAAGCCATTGTTCGTCCTCGAATAATGAGAAGAACACAATCAATAACACGAATGGGTAAGAAATCTAGCTCATCGATGCCTCCGAAAGATAAAGGATAATGGAATTCTCAAATCTTCAATAATCAAGCACAAAATTCACCAATAAGCATAACCTATAGCAAAATCAACCTTGACATTCCAAACAATTGAATCTCACAAGGTATGTGTATCCCTCAACTCTCAATTTGATGGAATAAATAGGACGTGTATGCTCTCATCGAATTCAATGCAATGCAGATCACTTACCATAGGCTTGCCAATCGTCTACAATCTCCATCGCTAAAAGTGTGCCAGGACTAAGATCAGAAAGGTCTTTTTCTTTGGGTTATAATGTAGGGACATTGGTTAAGGTAGGGAAATATAGGCTAAGTGACTCAAATAGATCAAGAACACCAACCTTATAGCTTCACAAATCAAGTATGGAATAAATTCCATCTTCCTCCCAACTATGCCACCATAAACAACACAACTCAAGGGATTTAATCATCACAAAATAGAACTAAACACTCTTTTATGCTCTCCATTTATTTCCAACACACAAAGTCGATTTTCAAACAAATATCTCAATATACACTCGACTTTATACTTTTTTCTCTTTTTTTTTTTTTTTTTTTTTTTCTTTTCTTTCCACAACTTTTCTAGAGCTTATAAGAGTAAATAGTATCACAATATCATCCCTTCTTCTTCATGAACCACTATGATATTCACCACACAAAGATTCCCATATACTACATCACCCCCTATCATCCGGCTAAAGAGTAAAAGCTAAATAGGCTCAAAGTGGATAACAAAGGATAATTTTTTCAATAAGGACAGTGTTTGGGAAAATAATGTGGCTAACAAAAGATGGCCTAAAATCATCTCCTAATCCTGGGCACAACAGCAACCTCGACACAGAAACCATGGCAAGTTCTAGAAGATCACCACATATGCATGACAAAACTCACAACAAAGAATAAACTGTGTATGATAAACAGTTATGGCTCAAAATCTCACAGGTTTATTCAACGTCCAAAAGTCAAGGTTAAAATCACTCTAGAATTATGCAAATTAGTTCCAGTTATACTTAAATCATCAAAGAAAATCAAACTCCAAAATTTTTTTTTCACAGAAATCATCATTGGCATCTCACCAGAAATCTAATGGAGCAATAATCATCTCAAAAAAAAACAATCACACACCACCAACCAAGTAGGATAAAACAATAAAGCTAACAAAAAGATAAAAGTGATACACATATCTACTCTCATCTCATTGGCATAAATAGGACGTGTATCACTTTTATTTGATATGTGTATCACTTTTATTTTTATTTTTTTGTTGGCTTTATTGCTTTATCCTGCTTGGTTGGTGGTGTGTGTTTGTTTTGTTTTTGAGTTAATTATTGCTCCATGAGATTTCTGGTAAGATGCCAATGATGATGTCTGTGGAAAAAAAAATTGGAGTTTGATTTTCTTTGATGATTTAAGCATAATTGGAACTAATTTGCATAATTCTAGAGTGATTTTGACCTTGACTTTTAGACGTTGAATAAACCTGTGAGATTTTGAGCTATAACTGTTTATCATACACAGTTTATTCTTTGTTGTGAGTTTTGTCATGCATGTGGTGATCTTCTAGAACTTGCCATGGTTTCTGTGTCGAGGTTGCTGTTGTGCCCAGGATTATGAGATGATTTTAGGCCATCTTTTGTTAGCCACAATTTTTCCCAAACATTGTCATTGGAAAAAAAATTATCCTTTGTTATCCATTTTGAGCCTATTTAGCTTTTATTCTTTAGCCGGATGATAGGGGGTGATGAAGTATATGGGGATCTTTGTATGGTGAATATTCATAGTGGGTTGTGAAAAAGAAGGGATGATATTGTATTACTATTTACTCTTATAAGCTCTAGAAAGTTGTTGAGAAAAGAAAAAAAAAAGAAAAGAAAAAGAAAGAAAAGAAAAGTGTGAAGTCGGGTGTATATTGAGAAATTTGTTAGAAAATCGACATTGTTTGTTGGAAATAAATGAAGAGCATAAAAGAGTGTTTAGTTCTGTTTTGTGATGATTAAATCCCTTGGTTGGGGTTGATTATGGTGACATAGTTTGGTGGAAGATGGAATTTATTACATACTTACTTTGTGAAGTTATAAGGTTGGTGTTCTTAATTTATTATAGTCACTTAGCCTATATTTCCCTACCTTAACCAATGTCCCTACATTATAACCCAAAGAAAAAGACCTTTCTGATCTTAGTCCTGGCACACTTTTAGCGATGGAGATTGTAGACGATTGGCAAGCCTATGGTAAGTGATCTATATTGCATTGAATTCGATGAGAGCATACGCGTCCTATTTATTCCATCAAATTGAGAGTTGAGTGATACACATACCTTGTGAGATTCAATTGTTTGGAATGTCAAGGTTGATTTTGCTATAGGTTGTGTTTGTTGGTGAATTTTGTGCTTAATTATTGAGGATTTGATAATTCTATCATTCTTTATTATTCGGAGGCATCTATGAGCTAGATTTCTTACCCATTCGTGTTATTGATTTTATTCTTCCCATTATTCGAGGACGAACAATGGCTTAAGTTTGGGGGAGTTGATAACACTCATTTTTCCATGGTTTTTTAATATTCATATGATGTTAATTTTATAGGAAATTGAGTGTTGGATGATGGTTTTGTGCTTAATTTGCTTTATCTTGTGAAACATGATTCTTACTCGAACTTTGAAGGAATTTGCAGATTTATTGAGTTCGAATTTGGAGAACTGTGCTGAAATAGAAGTTGTAGATCGTCTCGATACGAGTTCGTGAGCGCAAACGGATCATAAATCGGAGTTCGGACGAGAAAGTTATGGCCGAAACAAAAACGTCGCGCGCAGCAGTCAAAATTCGGCGACCTAAACGGCGACCGCCGAATTTTGGCATTTTAAAGAAGAACAACGGCGACCCAAACGGCGACCGCCGGCCAGGTCGCCGAATTCCCTGTTTCAATTTTGGCCTCCGGTGGAAAATTCGGCGATCGCCGAATCTTAGAGTAAAAAGGCTGATTTTCGGCGACCCAGACGGCGATCGCCGAACGGGTCGCCGAACGGGGCGCGTGTTTCGTTTCTTCCGCGTTTTTTTTTACGTTTTTCGAGGTGTTTTCGGTTTTGAACTTTGTTTTTCACCCTAAGACTATAAATAGGTCCTCTTTTGACCTATCTAGGGGGTCCCCAGCTTTAGTTTTTCAGTTCCCAACTTTCATATTTCAGTTTTATAGCTTGAGAATATTTTTGCTTTCTATTGTTCAAGGCTTGGATCAAGATTGAAGATTCAAGCCGCTACTCTCGTTTTAATTCGGTTTTATACAATTTAGTTTACGAAATTGCTTTCTATTTAATTATGTTCATGTTTAATTTTGTGATGTCTGGCTAGTTTTCTTTATCTGAACCTAGGGTTTGTATATAGCTGATTAATTATGTGTTTTTGATTTATTGATATCAATTTGCCCTCCAACTTGTGATTCATGATTCCTGGTGCTTAATCTCTTGTGAATTATCTGATCAATGATTTACATGTCTAGCTGTTCAGTTTGAGTCTTGAATGCGATAATTGTTCAGCCGATTCAGGAATGCATGATATAGTGTTAGCCTTGAGTCTTGAATGCGATAGGTGAAGCTATAGGAAGCTATTCTTTATGTGCTATTGGGAGTTAATTTATTCCTTGGAGTCTTGAATGCGAAAAGGGATTTATTAATCTACATTCATAGGTGGTCGTTAGAGACGCTTGTGATTAACATAGTGATCTTTCATCAGGGTTGGATTAAAATTGGTAATTGAATCAATAGGTTGAATGCATGAAGTTGATTGGTGAAAATACATCCCTAGGGTCAGAGTTTTTATCTTATTTAATTTAGTAATCGTTTTTATATGCTCTTTAGTTTAAGTTGATTTATTTTAGTTCGTGTTTCATCCTCAGTCTTGTTTACCTGTTTACTGTTAGAGTCTGTTTAGTGAATAGCTAGAGTAATTTCGCTATTATAGTCTCTGTGGATACGATACTTGGCTTGCTAATTCTATGCTATAATTACACTGTGTAGTTGCAGTTTTTGTTGCTAAGAAATTAGTGATCAACTTTTTGGCGCCGTTGCCGGGGATCAACTTTTATGTTAATTTTATAGGAAATTGAGTGTTGAATGATTGTTTTGTGCTTAAATTGCTTTATCTTGTGAAACATGATTCTTACTCGAACTTTGAAGGATTTTTCAAGTTTATTGAGTTCGAATTTGGAGAACTGTGCTGAAATAGAAGTTGTAGATCGTCTCGATTCGAGTTCATGAGCGCAAACGGATCATAAATCGGAGTTCGGACGAGAAAGTTATGGCCGAAACAAAAACGTCGCGCGCAGCAGTCAAAATTCGGCGACCTAAACGGCGACCGCCGAATTTTGGCATTTTAAAGAAGCAAAACGGCGACCCAAACGGCGACCGCCGGCCAGGTCGCCGAATTCCCTGTTTCAATTTTGGCCTCCGGTGGAAAATTCGGCGATCGCCGAATCTTAGAGTAAAAAGGCTGATTTTCGGCGACCCAGACGGCGATCGCCGAACGGGTCGCCGAACGGGGCGCGTGTTTCGTTTCTTCTGCGTTTTTTCTCGTTTTTTGAAGTCTTTTCGAGCTCAAACTCTGTAGTTTTACCCTGACACTATATATAGGTCTTCCTTGCACCTATTCATGGTTCCCAGCTTTAGTTTTTCAGTTCCAAACATTTATTTTACAGTTTTATAGCTTTAGAATATTTTAGCTTTCCAGTTTTAAAGGCTTGGATCAAGATTGAAGATTCAAGTCGTTACAATCGTTTTTAATTCAATTTTTATTTAATTCAGTTTTTATTATTGCTTTCTTTTTAATTATGTTTAAGTTTTATTTTGCTATGTTTGGCTAATTTCCTTTAGCTGATTCTAGGGTTTGTAAATAGTTGATTGAATTTATGTGATTTATTTGTTAATACCTTTGTGCCTTCCAGTTTATGATTCATGATTCCTGGTGCTTAATTTCTTGTGAATTATTTGGCCAATAATTTACATGTCTAGCTGTTCAGTTTGAGTCTTGAATGCGATAATTGTTCAGCCGATTCAGGAATGCATGATATAGTGTTAGCCTTGAGTCTTGAATGCGATAGGTGAAGCTATAGGGAGCTATTCTTTGTGTACGCTTGGGAGTTAATTTATTCCTTGGAGTCTTGAATGTGAAGGGGGGTAAATTAATCTACTTTCATAGGTGTTCGTTAGAGAAGCTTGTGAATAGTTGTGTGATCTCTCATCATAGCTGGATTAAACTGGTACATAGGATTAATAGATTTATTGCATAGATTTAGTTAATGAATTTACTGCCCTAGGATCAGTTGTCTTTCATATTTGAATTCGTCTACATACTTTTATTTATCGTTAATTGCGTTTTAGTTTAAGTAAATCAATCTCTACTTTCGTTTGCCTGTCTACTGTTTTAGTCTGTTTAGGAGATAGCTAGAGTAGTTTCGTTGTGTCAGTCCCTGTGGATACGATACTTGGTTACCAGTTTGTGCTACAATTGCACCGTGTTAGTTGCGGTAATTTGTTGCTAATAATTTAGTGATCAACTTTTTTTTGGCGCCGTTGCCGGGGACTGATTAGAAGTTTCTTTAATATCTCTGATAGGACGTAGTAGTACTTCAGGCTTTTATTTTTATTTTTTTTTTTTTTTTAATTCTCATTTTTTTAGGCACTGCTTACGATGGCTACCGATGAACAAATTCGTGCTCTCCAGGAGCAGCTGCAACAGCTGTTGGACGCTCAAGCTGCTAAAGAAGCTCAGAATCAGCCTCCGATTGCAGAGATGTTCGTTCCTCGGTATATTTACCAGGAACCTCCACGTATTAATGCCAATAATTTTGAGCTGAAGACTGGTTTGATCACGATGGTCCAGCAGAACCAGTATGGAGGACACGCTATAGAGGATCCTAATGCGCATCTGGCGCAATTTCTGGAGCTTTGCAGCACCGTAAAGATGAATGGAGTATCTGATGATATTATCCGTCTTCGTCTTTTCCCTTTCTCACTGCGGGATAAAGCGAAGTCGTGGTATCATACATTGAATTTGAGTGCAACTACTACGTGGGAAGATGTAGCTCAAGCTTTCCTACGCAAGTTCCATCCTCCTGGCCTGACCCTGAAATTAAAGATGGACATTGTGCAGTTCCAGCAGTTTGAGGGAGAAAAGCTGGCAGATACGTGGGAGAGATATCAAGAGAAGTTGAGAAAATGTCCGAGCCATGGATTTGATGAAGGCACGCTCATTATCATGTTCTACAATGCTTGTGGAGAGCGTACAAGAATGCATTTGGACACAGCTGCAGGAGGTTCTCTGCTTCAGAAAGGCAGTTCAGAGGCTTGGAACATCATAGAGAGTATGGCCGCTACAAGCTATCAATGGCCAGTAGAAAGAGTACAATTGCAAAGGGTAGCAGCTGCTTCCAGCTCTGATCCTATGGCAGCGATTGCTACGCAGCTGGCAGAGCTGACTACTAAGATTAATGCTTTGACCATTGGAAATCAGGAGCGAGCTGTGAGAGATCCCATATGCATAGAAGACGTAAATTTTGTCAATGGCCAAAACTTTGGAAATTTTCAGAAGGTGCAACCAGGAATGTACAACAGAGGGCAGCAGTTTCAGCAGCAATATCAGCCAGGAGCACGCCCGCATCCTAACCTTTTTTACGGCAATCCGAACAATGCTTTGCAGCCTCCACCTGGATTTTCTGTGTCTAGCGGAGGAGTTATAAATGATCCGAAGAAGGTATCAATGGAGGATATGATGCAGCAGATGTTAATGAAGATGACTGGGATAGAGACAACTGTTAATACAAGGATGACCAATTTGGAGTCTCAAGTGGGTCATATTGGAAATAATTTTTCACAACTTTCCAAGCAAGTACAGATGTTGGAGACTCAAGTTGGTCAGATGGCCAACCAAGCAGCTGCGCAGCACAAACCAGGGAAGTTTCCTAGCAACACTGAAATAAATCCCAAAAATCAGTGTAATGCGATCCATCTTCGAAGCGGGACTGAGTACCAGAATTTTCCAGAGCTGCAGAATGACAAGGGAAAAAGCAAAGTAGTGGAGGACGATGATGATGACTTGGAGGAGCTTGCAGCGAAACAGACTCCTCCCCCTAAGAATGATTCGAGCTCTTCTGTTGTTAAGAAGCCTGTTCCTACCCCTTCGTTCCCTAGACCGGAGTACAAGCCTGTAGCTCCGTTTCCAGGGCGTTTGCTAAAGCCGAAGTTGGATGAGAAGATGGGCAAGTTTATGGAGATATTTTCAAAGTTACAAATCAATATTCCATTACTTGATGCGCTGAGAGATATGCCAGGGTATGCTAAGTTCCTCAAGGATGCAGTTTCCAATAAGAAAAAGTTGGGGAAATATGAGACGATCAATTTATCAGAGGAGTGCAGTGCAGTACTACAGAAAAAGCTGCCGTTGAAGCAAAAGGATCCTGGCAGCTTTACCATCGCTTGTATGATGGGAGGACAGAATTTCGCTCGTGCTCTTTGTGATTTGGGGGCTAGCATCAATTTGATGCCTCTCTCTATTTTCAACCGGTTGGAGATTGGAGATATCAAGCCTACCTCCATTGCATTGCAGATGGCAGATCGTTCCATCACATATCCCAAGGGAATTGTGGAGGATGTCCTAGTGCAGGTGGAGCAGTTTATTTTTCCTGCAGATTTCGTAGTCCTGGACATGCCGGAGGACAAGAATACTCCATTGATCTTAGGACGTCCGTTCCTAGCTACCGGCCGTGCTCTTATTGATGTGCAGGATGGAGATCTCACATTTAGAGTCAATGATGAAAAATTGACTCTATCTATCTATGATGCTATGAAAAAACCAGCCGAGCCGCCGCTGGATGAGTGCAACATGATCGACTCTCTGATAGCTTTTCCTGCAGCTGTAGATGATCCTTTGGAGGAGTGTATCACACAGAAACCTCCACCAAAGGAAGTTCCCCAGAATGAAGAGATTAATTTGGCTGACAGTTTTCTAGCAAATTTGGAGGATGAAGAGGTTGAGAAGAATGAACTCCCCAAGCTTGAAACCAAGAAAAAAACTCCAAAACCAAAAGAAGTTCTGACTTTTGAGAAGTGTATGTTTTTGGAGTATGATGGGGGGTCTTTGAAAACCCATACCCCCAAGAAGAAGAAAGTGAAATTCCGGATTTTTCGGAACAAGAATGAGAAGGGGGCAATGCTTGTGGAGGATGTCCGAGCCAAGAGAAGTGTTTTGGTGGAGAGGGCACCCAAGAGTAGAAAAGCTTTCCAATGGTTAGAGTGCTGTTTCCGACCTCCATGAGTTTTTGAGGTATCGTCGAGCTCTAGACGTTAAATTAAGCACTTGTTGGGAGGTAACCCAACTGTTTTTCTTTGTTTTGTTTTTCTTTCTTTTAGTTTCGTTTTGTTTCGTTGTTTTGTTTGGGAGTTTAGTGCAGTGTTGAGCTTGGAAGATGCGGGAACTCGCGCTTGGTTCATACCACCACCATGGAGCATGTATTTCTGTGAGTAGTGACACACATATCATCATCCCTCCAAACTTATTTTCGAACTTATGTTCTGTAATAAGTTTGGGGGAGGGGGGTGAGAGTAGATATGTGTATCACTTTTATCTTTTTGTTAGCTTTATTGTTTTATCCTACTTGGTTGGTGGTGTGTGATTGTTTTTTTTTGAGATGATTATTGCTCCATTAGATTTCTGGTGAGATGCCAATGATGATTTCTGTGAAAAAAAAAGTTGATCACTAAATTATTAGCAACAAATTACCGCAACTAACACGGTGCAATTGTAGCACAAACTGGTAACCAAGTATCGTATCCACAGGGACTGACACAACGAAACTACTCTAGCTATCTCCTAAACAGACTAAAACAGTAGACAGGCAAACGAAAGTAGAGATTGATTTACTTAAACTAAAACGCAATTAACGATAAATAAAAGTATGTAGACGAATTCAAATATGAAAGACAACTGATCCTAGGGCAGTAAATTCATTAACTAAATCTATGCAATAAATCTATTAATCCTATGTACCAGTTTAATCCAGCTATGATGAGAGATCACACAACTATTCACAAGCTTCTCTAACGAACACCTATGAAAGTAGATTAATTTACCCCCCTTCACATTCAAGACTCCAAGGAATAAATTAACTCCCAAGCGTACACAAAGAATAGCTCCCTATAGCTTCACCTATCGCATTCAAGACTCAAGGCTAACACTATATCATGCATTCCTGAATCGGCTGAACAATTATCGCATTCAAGACTCAAACTGAACAGCTAGACATGTAAATTATTGGCCAAATAATTCACAAGAAATTAAGCACCAGGAATCATGAATCATAAACTGGAAGGCACAAAGGTATTAACAAATAAATCACATAAATTCAATCAACTATTTACAAACCCTAGAATCAGCTAAAGGAAATTAGCCAAACATAGCAAAATAAAACTTAAACATAATTAAAAAGAAAGCAATAATAAAAACTGAATTAAATAAAAATTGAATTAAAAACGATTGTAACGACTTGAATCTTCAATCTTGATCCAAGCCTTTAAAACTGGAAAGCTAAAATATTCTAAAGCTATAAAACTGTAAAATAAATGTTTGGAACTGAAAAACTAAAGCTGGGAACCATGAATAGGTGCAAGGAAGACCTATATATAGTGTCAGGGTAAAACTACAGAGTTTGAGCTCGAAAAGACTTCAAAAAACGAGAAAAAACGCAGAAGAAAACGAAACACGCGCCCCGTTCGGCGACCCGTTCGGCGATCGCCGTCTGGGTCGCCGAAAATCAGCCTTTTTACTCTAAGATTCGGCGATCGCCGAATTTTCCACCGGAGGCCAAAATTGAAACAGGGAATTCGGCGACCTGGCCGGCGGTCGCCGTTTGGGTCGCCGTTTTGCTTCTTTAAAATGCCAAAATTCGGCGGTCGCCGTTTAGGTCGCCGAATTTTGACTGCTGCGCGCGACGTTTTTGTTTCGGCCATAACTTTCTCGTCCGAACTCCGATTTATGATCCGTTTGCGCTCATGAACTCGAATCGAGACGATCTACAACTTCTATTTCAGCACAGTTCTCCAAATTCGAACTCAATAAACTTGAAAAATCCTTCAAAGTTCGAGTAAGAATCATGTTTCACAAGATAAAGCAATTTAAGCACAAAACAATCATTCAACACTCAATTTCCTATAAAATTAACATCATATGAACATTAAAAACCATGGAAATATGAGTGTTATCAACTCCACCAAACTTAAGCCATTGTTCGTCCTCGAATAATGAGAAGAACACAATCAATAACACGAATGGGTAAGAAATCTAGCTCATCGATGCCTCCGAAAGATAAAGGATAATGGAATTCTCAAATCTTCAATAATCAAGCACAAAATTCACCAATAAGCATAACCTATAGCAAAATCAACCTTGACATTCCAAACAATTGAATCTCACAAGGTATGTGTATCCCTCAACTCTCAATTTGATGGAATAAATAGGACGTGTATGCTCTCATCGAATTCAATGCAATGCAGATCACTTACCATAGGCTTGCCAATCGTCTACAATCTCCATCGCTAAAAGTGTGCCAGGACTAAGATCAGAAAGGTCTTTTTCTTTGGGTTATAATGTAGGGACATTGGTTAAGGTAGGGAAATATAGGCTAAGTGACTCAAATAGATCAAGAACACCAACCTTATAGCTTCACAAATCAAGTATGGAATAAATTCCATCTTCCTCCCAACTATGCCACCATAAACAACACAACTCAAGGGATTTAATCATCACAAAATAGAACTAAACACTCTTTTATGCTCTCCATTTATTTCCAACACACAAAGTCGATTTTCAAACAAATATCTCAATATACACTCGACTTTATACTTTTTTCTCTTTTTTTTTTTTTTTTTTTTTTTCTTTTCTTTCCACAACTTTTCTAGAGCTTATAAGAGTAAATAGTATCACAATATCATCCCTTCTTCTTCATGAACCACTATGATATTCACCACACAAAGATTCCCATATACTACATCACCCCCTATCATCCGGCTAAAGAGTAAAAGCTAAATAGGCTCAAAGTGGATAACAAAGGATAATTTTTTCAATAAGGACAGTGTTTGGGAAAATAATGTGGCTAACAAAAGATGGCCTAAAATCATCTCCTAATCCTGGGCACAACAGCAACCTCGACACAGAAACCATGGCAAGTTCTAGAAGATCACCACATATGCATGACAAAACTCACAACAAAGAATAAACTGTGTATGATAAACAGTTATGGCTCAAAATCTCACAGGTTTATTCAACGTCCAAAAGTCAAGGTTAAAATCACTCTAGAATTATGCAAATTAGTTCCAGTTATACTTAAATCATCAAAGAAAATCAAACTCCAAAATTTTTTTTCACAGAAATCATCATTGGCATCTCACCAGAAATCTAATGGAGCAATAATCATCTCAAAAAAAAACAATCACACACCACCAACCAAGTAGGATAAAACAATAAAGCTAACAAAAAGATAAAAGTGATACACATATCTACTCTCACCCCCCTCCCCCAAACTTATTACAGAACATAAGTTCGAAAATAAGTTTGGAGGGATGATGATATGTGTGTCACTACTCACAGAAATACATGCTCCATGGTGGTGGTATGAACCAAGCGCGAGTTCCCGCATCTTCCAAGCTCAACACTGCACTAAACTCCCAAACAAAACAACGAAACAAAACGAAACTAAAAGAAAGAAAAACAAAACAAAGAAAAACAGTTGGGTTACCTCCCAACAAGTGCTTAATTTAACGTCTAGAGCTCGACGATACCTCAAAAACTCATGGAGGTCGGAAACAGCACTCTAACCATTGGAAAGCTTTTCTACTCTTGGGTGCCCTCTCCACCAAAACACTTCTCTTGGCTCGGACATCCTCCACAAGCATTGCCCCCTTCTCATTCTTGTTCCGAAAAATCCGGAATTTCACTTTCTTCTTCTTGGGGGTATGGGTTTTCAAAGACCCCCCATCATACTCCAAAAACATACACTTCTCAAAAGTCAGAACTTCTTTTGGTTTTGGAGTTTTTTTCTTGGTTTCAAGCTTGGGGAGTTCATTCTTCTCAACCTCTTCATCCTCCAAATTTGCTAGAAAACTGTCAGCCAAATTAATCTCTTCATTCTGGGGAACTTCCTTTGGTGGAGGTTTCTGTGTGATACACTCCTCCAAAGGATCATCTACAGCTGCAGGAAAAGCTATCAGAGAGTCGATCATGTTGCACTCATCCAGCGGCGGCTCGGCTGGTTTTTTCATAGCATCATAGATAGATAGAGTCAATTTTTCATCATTGACTCTAAATGTGAGATCTCCATCCTGCACATCAATAAGAGCACGGCCGGTAGCTAGGAACGGACGTCCTAAGATCAATGGAGTATTCTTGTCCTCCGGCATGTCCAGGACTACGAAATCTGCAGGAAAAATAAACTGCTCCACCTGCACTAGGACATCCTCCACAATTCCCTTGGGATATGTGATGGAACGATCTGCCATCTGCAATGCAATGGAGGTAGGCTTGATATCTCCAATCTCCAACCGGTTGAAAATAGAGAGAGGCATCAAATTGATGCTAGCCCCCAAATCACAAAGAGCACGAGCGAAATTCTGTCCTCCCATCATACAAGCGATGGTAAAGCTGCCAGGATCCTTTTGCTTCAACGGCAGCTTTTTCTGTAGTACTGCACTGCACTCCTCTGATAAATTGATCGTCTCATATTTCCCCAACTTTTTCTTATTGGAAACTGCATCCTTGAGGAACTTAGCATACCCTGGCATATCTCTCAGCGCATCAAGTAATGGAATATTGATTTGTAACTTTGAAAATATCTCCATAAACTTGCCCATCTTCTCATCCAACTTCGGCTTTAGCAAACGCCCTGGAAACGGAGCTACAGGCTTGTACTCCGGTCTAGGGAACGAAGGGGTAGGAACAGGCTTCTTAACAGCAGAAGAGCTCGAATCATTCTTAGGGGGAGGAGTCTGTTTCGCTGCAAGCTCCTCCAAGTCATCATCATCGTCCTCCACTACTTTGCTTTTTCCCTTGTCATTCTGCAGCTCTGGAAAATTCTGGTACTCAGTCCCGCTTCGAAGATGGATCGCATTACACTGATTTTTGGGATTTATTTCAGTGTTGCTAGGAAACTTCCCTGGTTTGTGCTGCGCAGCTGCTTGGTTGGCCATCTGACCAACTTGAGTCTCCAACATCTGTACTTGCTTGGAAAGTTGTGAAAAATTATTTCCAATATGACCCACTTGAGACTCCAAATTGGTCATCCTTGT
This sequence comes from Salvia miltiorrhiza, assembly GCF_028751815.1. NCBI lineage: Eukaryota > Viridiplantae > Streptophyta > Magnoliopsida > Lamiales > Lamiaceae > Salvia > Salvia miltiorrhiza. The sequence goes on along the minus strand of NC_080394.1, from coordinate 33,565,152 downwards.
ATTAACAGTTGTCTCTATCCCAGTCATCTTCATTAACATCTGCTGCATCATATCCTCCATTGATACCTTCTTCGGATCATTTATAACTCCTCCGCTAGACACAGAAAATCCAGGTGGAGGCTTGCAAAGCATTGTTCGGATTGCCGTAAAAAAGGTTAGGATGCGGGCGTGCTCCTGGCTGATATTGCTGCTGAAACTGCTGCCCTCTGTTGTACATTCCTGGTTGCACCTTCTGAAAATTTCCAAAGTTTTGGCCATTGACAAAATTTACGTCTTCTATGCATATGGGATCTCTCACAGCTCGCTCCTGATTTCCAATGGTCAAAGCATTAATCTTAGTAGTCAGCTCTGCCAGCTGCGTAGCAATCGCTGCCATAGGATCAGAGCTGGAAGCAGCTGCTACCCTTTGCAATTGTACTCTTTCTACTGGCCATTGATAGCTTGTAGCGGCCATACTCTCTATGATGTTCCAAGCCTCTGAACTGCCTTTCTGAAGCAGAGAACCTCCTGCAGCTGTGTCCAAATGCATTCTTGTACGCTCTCCACAAGCATTGTAGAACATGATAATGAGCGTGCCTTCATCAAATCCATGGCTCGGACATTTTCTCAACTTCTCTTGATATCTCTCCCACGTATCTGCCAGCTTTTCTCCCTCAAACTGCTGGAACTGCACAATGTCCATCTTTAATTTCAGGGTCAGGCCAGGAGGATGGAACTTGCGTAGGAAAGCTTGAGCTACATCTTCCCACGTAGTAGTTGCACTCAAATTCAATGTATGATACCACGACTTCGCTTTATCCCGCAGTGAGAAAGGGAAAAGACGAAGACGGATAATATCATCAGATACTCCATTCATCTTTACGGTGCTGCAAAGCTCCAGAAATTGCGCCAGATGCGCATTAGGATCCTCTATAGCGTGTCCTCCATACTGGTTCTGCTGGACCATCGTGATCAAACCAGTCTTCAGCTCAAAATTATTGGCATTAATACGTGGAGGTTCCTGGTAAATATACCGAGGAACGAACATCTCTGCAATCGGAGGCTGATTCTGAGCTTCTTTAGCAGCTTGAGCGTCCAACAGCTGTTGCAGCTGCTCCTGGAGAGCACGAATTTGTTCATCGGTAGCCATCGTAAGCAGTGCCTAAAAAAATGAGAATTAAAAAAAAAAATAATAAAAATAAAAGCCTGAAGTACTACTACGTCCTATCAGAGATATTAAAGAAACTTCTAATCAGTCCCCGGCAACGGCGCCAAAAAAAAGTTGATCACTAAATTATTAGCAACAAATTACCGCAACTAACACGGTGCAATTGTAGCACAAACTGGTAACCAAGTATCGTATCCACAGGGACTGACACAACGAAACTACTCTAGCTATCTCCTAAACAGACTAAAACAGTAGACAGGCAAACGAAAGTAGAGATTGATTTACTTAAACTAAAACGCAATTAACGATAAATAAAAGTATGTAGACGAATTCAAATATGAAAGACAACTGATCCTAGGGCAGTAAATTCATTAACTAAATCTATGCAATAAATCTATTAATCCTATGTACCAGTTTAATCCAGCTATGATGAGAGATCACACAACTATTCACAAGCTTCTCTAACGAACACCTATGAAAGTAGATTAATTTACCCCCCTTCACATTCAAGACTCCAAGGAATAAATTAACTCCCAAGCGTACACAAAGAATAGCTCCCTATAGCTTCACCTATCGCATTCAAGACTCAAGGCTAACACTATATCATGCATTCCTGAATCGGCTGAACAATTATCGCATTCAAGACTCAAACTGAACAGCTAGACATGTAAATTATTGGCCAAATAATTCACAAGAAATTAAGCACCAGGAATCATGAATCATAAACTGGAAGGCACAAAGGTATTAACAAATAAATCACATAAATTCAATCAACTATTTACAAACCCTAGAATCAGCTAAAGGAAATTAGCCAAACATAGCAAAATAAAACTTAAACATAATTAAAAAGAAAGCAATAATAAAAACTGAATTAAATAAAAATTGAATTAAAAACGATTGTAACGACTTGAATCTTCAATCTTGATCCAAGCCTTTAAAACTGGAAAGCTAAAATATTCTAAAGCTATAAAACTGTAAAATAAATGTTTGGAACTGAAAAACTAAAGCTGGGAACCATGAATAGGTGCAAGGAAGACCTATATATAGTGTCAGGGTAAAACTACAGAGTTTGAGCTCGAAAAGACTTCAAAAAACGAGAAAAAACGCAGAAGAAACGAAACACGCGCCCCGTTCGGCGATCGCCGTCTGGGTCGCCGAAAATCAGCCTTTTTACTCTAAGATTCGGCGATCGCCGAATTTTCCACCGGAGGCCAAAATTGAAACAGGGAATTCGGCGACCTGGCCGGCGGTCGCCGTTTGGGTCGCCGTTTTGCTTCTTTAAAATGCCAAAATTCGGCGGTCGCCGTTTAGGTCGCCGAATTTTGACTGCTGCGCGCGACGTTTTTGTTTCGGCCATAACTTTCTCGTCCGAACTCCGATTTATGATCCGTTTGCGCTCATGAACTCGAATCGAGACGATCTACAACTTCTATTTCAGCACAGTTCTCCAAATTCGAACTCAATAAACTTGAAAAATCCTTCAAAGTTCGAGTAAGAATCATGTTTCACAAGATAAAGCAATTTAAGCACAAAACAATCATTCAACACTCAATTTCCTATAAAATTAACATCATATGAACATTAAAAACCATGGAAATATGAGTGTTATCAGTAACATGTCTTCCAAAATTTTGATAGTTCTTTCAGATTGCCCGTCTGTTTTAGGATGATAAGCTATTGAAAAGTTGAGCATTGTTCCCATAGCTGCATGTAGGCTTTTCCAAAATCAGGATGTAAATCTTGGATCTCGATCAGAGACAATGGATACTGGCACTCCATGTAGTCTCACCACTTCCTGAACATATAGTCTCGCCAATTGGTCCATTGAGTATGTCATCTTCACAGGAAGGAAATGTGTTGATTTAGTAAGTCGATCTACGACGACCCAAATGGCATCATGACCGCGTGCTGTCCTTGGAAGTCTAACCACGAAATCCAACGTAATGTGTTTCCATTTCCATTAGTAATCCAGATGGTCTTTGATGTTCGGCCTTTACTTGTTGAAACATCATACATTTTCCAACATATTCATCTATTGTTCTCTTCATGCTTCTCCACCAAAATATCTCGCGAAGATTGATCATGGTACATTTTAGTGCTTCCAGGATGTGCTGCATAGGTCGTGCAGTGTGCCTCATCCAAAATCTCCTTTATCAGCTGCTTGTCTTTAGGGACACAAATTCTGCCTGCATATGTAAGCATCCCGTCGTTTGTTAATGAGAAACTCATTTTATCACCTTTAAGCCCCTTACTCTTCATTTTCTGGAGAAAGTCATTGGTTTCTTGGGCTTTCTTAATTCGATCTCGTAGTGTAGGCCTAACAACTAGCGCTGCGAGTATTGTTTCCTGGGTAACTGGAGTCACCACTTCGAGTTTCATCCTTTCAAATTCTCTTATTAGAGTCTCCTATTGAGTTATCATCGAAGCTAGTTGTCATTCGCCCTTTCGGCTAAGTGCATCTGCCACCACATTAGCCGTTCTCAGGTGGTACTGTATGGTATAGTCGTAATCCTTCACGAGTTCTAGCCACCTTCTCTGTCTCATGTTCAACTTTTTCTGCGTAAAGAAATATTTTAAACTTTTGTGATTGGTGAAGATTTCACATTTTCCACCATACAAATAATGTCTCCAAATTTTTAGCGCATGAACCACAGCGGCTAGCTATAGATCGTGTGTAGGGTAGTTATGCTCGTGTGTCTTCAATTGTCTTGATGCATAGGCAATAACTTTCCCTTTTTGCATTAGAACACACCCAAACCTTCCTTCGAAGCATCCATATAAATGATGAAGTTGTCTGATCCATCGGGTATGGTTAATACTGGTGTTGTCGTCAATCTTCCTTTCAACTCCTGAAAACTCTACTCGCACTTATCAGTCCAATTAAACGTAACTCTTTTCCTTGTTAATTGTGTCATCGAACCCGTTATCTTTGAAAATCTCTCGATGAATCTTCTGTAATAACCAGCGAGTCTTAAGAAACTCCTCACCTCACTAGCATTTGTAGGTGTCTTCCAATTATTTATGGCTTCAACCTTAGCTGCGTCTACCTTAATTTCATTAGCAGTCACCACGTGACCAAGAAAAACTACTCGGTCCGGCCAAAATTCACATTACTTAAATTTGGCGTAGAGTTTCTCACCCCTCAATGTTTCCAATATTATCTTAAGATGTTCTTCATGTTGTGCATCATCCCTTGAGTATATCAGGATATCGTCGATGAAAACTATATCGAACTTGTCCAAATATGAGTGATAGACACGATTTATTAGGTCCATGAACATAGCTAGAGCATTGGTTAAACCGAAAGGCATAACTACAAATTCATAATGACCATATCTCGTCCAAAAAGCTGTTTTCGAGATATCATTTCCCTTTATCTTGAGTTGGTGGTAACCCGACCTCAAATTGATTTTTGAAAATACCTTTGCACCTTCTAATTGATCAAATAAATCTTCTATCCTTGGTAGAAGATATTTGTTCTTGATGGTAAGTCGATTAAGCTCACGATAATCGATACACATGCGCATGCTTCCGTCTTTCTTCTTAACAAATAAGACCGGCGCTCCCTAGGGCGATACGCTTGGTCGAATGTACCCTAGGTCCAAAAGCTCTTGTAGTTGTGTTTCCAATTCCTCCAATTCTTTTGGCGCCATCCTATATCGTGCTTTTGAAACAGGTGCTGCTCCAGGTATTAAATCAATCGCAAACTCCACTTGTCTGTCTGGCGGTATTCCAGGTAACTTCTCGGGGAAAATATCAGGGTAATCACGTACAACTGGGACACTTTCGAGAGTAAGCTCTTCATTTTCTTTGCCTACAATGGTTACGAGATAAGCCTCACCAAAGTCTTTGTTCAATATCTTTCTCGCTTTCATTGCAGATATCACCGTAGGCATTCTTACTAACTTTGATCCTCGAAACGAAAATTTTTCCTCTCCCGGCATTTTGAAAGCAACTTCCCTCTCGTGACACTTAATTATCGCAAAGTTTTGACTTAGCCAGTCCATTCCCAAAATTATATTGAAGTCGTGCATCTCTATGAGGTACAAATCGGCTTCAAGCTTTTTACTTCTAAAGTTCAAGAAAATTCTCCGAGCAATCCTATTCGTCTTAATACATTCTTCAGAAGGGACGATTATATTCAAGGCTACGTTTTCTACTTCACAAGTGATATGATTTTGACAAAACTTAGCAGAAATGAATGAGTGCGAAGCTCCAGAATCAAATAGAACAACAGCAGGTGTGCCAGAATGGTTAACATACCAGTCATTGTATCGGTGTCACTTGTTCTGGTTCCTGATGTGCTAAGGCAAATATACGAGCATTCCTTTTCTTTTCTGGCTCCTTACCTTCTCCCAAGTTTTTTTGCCCCCTTGGTGCTTTGTTCTTCTTTTTTGGACAAAAATTTACAGTGTGTCCGGGCTCACGACAGTAAAAGCAGATTCCCTTGCCCAACATACACTTTCCATGATGATTTTTGCCACATTTTTGACATTGTGGTTTTATTCCTGTTGGACCATTACTAGTGCTAACTCCAAACTTTTGTTTCTTGTCCCTGAAGTTCTCCTTACTTTGATTATTGTTCTCCCATCTTCTTTTTACAATAGGGTTTGCAGGTTTTGGTGTCGGGTTACTGACTCCCAGAGCCATTTCAACTTCTTCAGCTCTTTTGACCAACTCGCTGAAGTCTACAATCACATGTGCGGCCATGATTCCTTTGATGTTAGTTCCGAGCCCCCTTTTGAATTGGGCAATCATCATTTCTTCCGTATCAACCAAGTGGGGTGCAAAACGAGCCAGTTCGTTAAATTTCCTCTCATATTCTTCAATGGTCATTCTTTCTTGTTTTAATTCAAAGAACCCAGTTTCTTTCTTTTCCCTGTAGGAGATAGGGAAATACTTATCCATTACTACCTTCTTGAAAAGATCCCAATTCAAGACATTGCGATCTTCCTCCCCAAGTAAGTGATAAAAATGTTTCCACCATTGTCGGGCGTCTTCCATGAGTTGGAAGGTAGCATAGGCTACTTCTGCTCGTCAGTACAATTGATGTGTGTGAAGACTCGTTCGAGTTCCTCTAGTTACTCTTCCGCTGGTAAAGGTCCATCACGCTCATTAAAACGTGGTGGATTGTAGCTTCGAAACCGTTTCACTGCTTGATCAGTTAAGCTTGTTACTGGAACTTAAGTAGGTAGCTTGGTAGCATGTGTTTGTTGTTGAACGAATCCCTGCATAGCACTGATAAATTGACTTATCAAATCTCCTCCATTGGTTGGATGAGTTTAGTCTTCTACTTCATCGAAATTTGTATTTGTGTTTTCGCTATTGTTGGGGCGTCCACGCGTATTTCTCATGGTTCTATATTAGAAACACTATTAGTTTATAGATTTACTCCATAAACATAAATTATGTTTAGTACTTTTTGTCAAGTGCACAATTTGAGGATAATGATAAAGAGAGAACAACTTTATAAGTCTATACATACACACGTAAATGTACCCAAAAAATATTGTACACACACACATATATACATACTAAATACTGAAATAAGTTATGGCCTATTTCCCAGGGTTGCAAAATTAAGGTTAGCCTAAGTCACACATGCTATTACACATAGGATATTATTGCACTTATGGTTCTGCTGGTGGGTTAAAACTATCTTGACCATCTCTTTCGTCTGCAACATCACTAGGTGGCAACCACCCACGAAGACCATCTTGACGTCTTGATAACCACCAGGAATATGCTTCTGCATCAAACCACTCCATCGGATCTTCATCATCATCGGGAATTCTCATTCCTTCTTTTAAATGACTAACAATTTCTTGATAATTTTGCACCATCTCTTAAGCAGTTCTGATTCTTTCATTATAGATGTTTAGTTGTTTAGTGTATAAATCTATCTGTTCCACACAACCAAAAACTTACCCCTCATTTAACTTAATTGTATCAGTAAGAAGACATATCTCTTTTTCATACTTCTTTAACTCGAGTTGGGTTTGCTGCCACTCTTGCCATGCTTTGAGGTATCTGCTACAAAATTCTTGATAATCTATTTTCGGATCTCTATATGAACATATTTCTATCATGTCATTATATACCTTTTCTGCCAGGGGCTTTAGTCGAGTCCTGACAGAGTTCACTATTCTTTCGCAAGCCTCTCAATCGGTTATAAGATAATCATAGCTTAATAGTTCATTTATTTGAAGGGTCAAGTCGTTTATATAGGTATCAAGAGATAGGTGTCCTTGCATCTGAGTCAGATATTCCCAATATTTTCCATCCAGGTAAGCTTTCCAAGTATCCATCCTAATGATAAGAGAAAAATATTATTTTTAAGAAATAATCAAATTCGAAGGTCGTGCTTAAGAGATTGAAATGTTTATATGATTCAAAAGAGTAACATAAAATAGAGGACACGTTTACCTAGAGGTTGGAGTGCGTAGAGGTCGCATAGCTTTGTTACACATAACTTTTAAATTTTCCATACATAATTATTTTTGCAGAGTCTACACCCGAACGAGAGGGATTTCGATAATATGCAGGTATGAGACTTTCTTGTAGACTCTGCAAAAATAATTATGTACGGAAAATTTAAAAGTGATGTGTAACAAAGCCATTCGACCTCTACGCACTCCAACCTCTAGGTAAACGTGTCCTCTATTTTATGTTACTCTTTTGAATCATATAAACATTTCAATCTCTTCAGCACGACCTTCAAATTTGATTATTTCTTAAAAATAATATTTTTCTCTTATCATTAGGATGGATACTTGGAAAGCTTACCTAGATGGAAAATATTGGGAATATCTGACTCAGATGCAAGGACACCTATCTCTTGATACCTATATAAACGACTTGACCCTTCAAATAAATGAACTATTAAGCTATGATTATCTCATAACCGATTGAGAGGCATGCGAAAGAATAGTGAACTCTGTCAGGACTCGACTAAAGCCCCTGGCAGAAAAGGTATATAATGACATGATAGAAATATGTTCATATAGAGATCCGAAAATAGATTATCAAGAATTTTGTAGCAGATACCTCAAAGCATGGCAAGAGTGGCAGCAAACCCAACTCGAGTTAAAGAAGTATGAAAAAGAGATATGTCTTCTTACTGATACAATTAAGTTAAATGAGGGGTATGTTTTTGGTTGTGTGGAACAGATAGATTTATACACTAAACAACTAAACATCTATAATGAAAGAATCAGAACTGCTTAAGAGATGGTGCAAAATTATCAAGAAATTGTTAGTCGTTTAAAAGAATGAATGAGAATTCCCGATGATGATGAAGATCCGATGGAGTGGTTTGATGCAGAAGCATATTCCCGGTGGTCAGCAAGACGTCAAGATGGTCTTCGTGGGTGGTTGCCACCTAGTGATGTTGCAGACGAAAGAGAAGGTCAAGATAGTTTTAACCCACCAGCAGAACCATAAGTGCAATAATATCCTATGTGTAATAGCATGTGTGACTTAGGCTAACCTCAATTTTGCAACCCTGGGGAAATAGGCCATAACTTATTTCAGTATTTAGTATGTATATATGTGTGTGTGTACAATATTTTTTGGGTACATTTACGTGTGTATGTATAGACTTATAAAGTTGTTCTCTCTTTATCATTATCCTCAAATTGTGCACTTGACAAAAAGTACTAAACATAATTTATGTTTATGGAGTAAATCTATAAACTAATAGTGTTTCTAATATAGAACCATGAGAAATACGCGTGGACGCCCCAACAATAGCGAAAACACAAATACAAATTCCGATGAAGTGGAAGACTAAACTCATCCAACCAATGGAGGAGATTTGATAAGTCAATTTATCAGTGCTATTCAGAGATTCGTTCAACAACAAACACATGCTACCACGCTACCTACTCAAGTTCCAGTAACAAGCTTAACTGATCAAGCAGTGAAACGATTTCGAAGCTACAATCCACCACGTTTTAATGAGCGTGATGGACCTTTACCAGCGGAAGAGTAACTAGAGGAACTCGAACGAGTCTTCACACACATCAATTGTACTGACGAGCAAAAAGTAGCCTATGCTACCTTCCAACTCATGGAAGACGCCCGGCAATGGTGGAAACATTTTTATCACCTACTTGGGGAGGAAGATCGCAATGTCTTGAATTGGGATCTTTTCAAGAAGGTAGTAATGGATAAGTATTTCCCTATCTCCTACAGGGAAAAGAAAGAAATTGGGTTCTTTGAATTAAAACAAGAAAGAATGACCATTGAAGAATATGAGAGGAAATTTAACGAACTGGCTCGTTTTGCACCCCACTTGGTTGATACGGAAGAAAATATGATTGCCCAATTCAAAAGGGGGCTCGGAACTAACATCAAAGGAATCATGGCCGCACATGTGATTGTAGACTTCAGCGAGTTGGTCAAAAGAGCTGAAGAAGTTGAAATGGCTCTGGGAGTCAGTAACCCAACACCAAAACCTGCAAACCCTATTGTTAAAAGAAGATGGGAGAACAATAATCAAAGTAAGGAGAACTTCCGGGACAAGAAACAAAAGTTTGGATTTAGCACTAGTACTGGTCCAACAAGAATAAAACCACAATGTCAAAAATGTGGTAAAAATCATCATGGAAAGTGTATGTTGGGCAAGGGAATCTGCTTTTACTGTCGTGAGCCCGGACACACTGTAAATTTTTGTCCAAAAAAGAAGAACAAAGCACCAAGGGGGCAAAAAAACTTGGGAGAAGGTAAGGAGCCAGAAAAGAAAAGGAATGCTCGTATATTTGCCTTAGCACATCAGGAACCAGAACAAGTGACACCGATACAATGACTGGTATGTTAACCATTCTGGCACACCTGCTGTTGTTCTATTTGATTCTGGAGCTTCGCACTCATTCATTTCTGCAATTTTCGTATGTAATTTGGTATGTAATTTTGGGAATGGACTCGCTAAGTCAAAACTTTGCGATAATAAAGTGTCATGAGAGAGAAGTTGCTTTCAAAATGTCGGGAGAGAAAGAATTTTCGTTTCGAGGATCAAAGTTAGGAAGAATGCCTATGGTGATATCTGCAATGAAAGCGATAAAGATATTGAACAAAGACTTTGGCGAGGCTTATCTCGTAACCATTGTAGGCAAAGAAAATGAAGAGCTTACTCTCGAAAGTGTACTAGTTGTATGTGATTACCCTGATATTTTTCCCGAGAAGTTACCTGGAATACCGCCAGACAGACAAGTGGAGTTTGCGATTGATTTAATACCTGGAGCAGCACCTGTTTCAAAAGCACTATATAGAATGGCGCCAAAAGAATTGGAGAAATTAAAAACACAAATACAAGAGCTTTTGGACCTAGGGTTCATTCGACCAAGCGTATCGCCCTGGGGAGCGCCGGTCTTATTTATCAAGAAAAAGACGAAAACATGCGCATGTGTATCGATTATCGTGAGCTTAATCGACTTACCATCAAGAACAAATATCTTCTACCAAGGATAGAAGATTTATTTGACCAATTGAAAGGTGCAAAGGTGTTTTCAAAAATCGATTTGATGTCGGGTTACCACCAACTCAAGATAAAGGGAAATGATATCTCGAAAACAACTTTTCGGACGAGATATGGTCATTATGAATTTGTAGTTATGCCTTTCGGTTTAACCAATGCTCTAGCTATGTTCATGGACCTAATGAATCGTGTATTTCACTCATATTTGGACAAGTTCGTTATAGTTTTCATCAACGATATCTTGATATACTCGAAGGATGATGCACAACATGAAGAACATCTTAAGATCGTCATGAAAACATTGAGGGGTGAGAAACTCTACGCCAAATTTAAGAAATATGAATTTTGACTGGACCGAGTAGTTTTTCTTAATCACGTGGTGACTGCTAATGGAATTGAGGAAGACCCAGCTAAGGTTGAAGCCGTAAATAATTGGAGGACACCTACAAATGCTAGTGAGGTAAGGAGTTTCTTAGGACTCGCTGGTTATTACAGAACATTCATCGAGGGATTTTCATAGATAGCGGGTTCGATGACACAATTAACAAGGAAATGAATTACGTTTAATTGGACTGATAAGTGCGAGCAGAGTTTTCAGGAGTTGAAAGGAAAATTGACGGCAGCACCGGTATTAACCATACCCGATGGATTAGACAACTTTGTCATTTATATGGACGCTTCGAAGCAAAGTTTGAGATGTGTTCTAATGCAAAAAGGGAAAGTTATTGCCTATGCATCAAGACAATTGAAGACACACGAGCATAACAACCCTACACACGATCTATAGCTAGCCGATGTGGTTCATGCGCTAAAAATTTGGAGATATTATTTGTATGGTGGAAAATGTGAAATCTTCACCGATCACAAAATTTTGAAATATTTCTTAACGCAGAAAGAGCTGAACATGAGACAGAGAAGGTGGCTAGAACTCGTGAAGGATTACGATTGCACCATACAGTATCACCTGGGAAAGGCTAATGTGGTGGCAGATGCACTTACCCGAAAGTGCGAAGGACAACTAGCTTCGATGATAACTCCACAGGAGACTCTGATAAAAGAATTTGAAAGAATGAAACTCGAAGTGGTGACTCCAGTTACCTTGGAAGCAATACTCGCAGCACTAGTTGTTAGGCCTACACTGCGAGATCGAATTAAGAAAGCCCAAGAAACCAATGACTTTCTCCAGAAAATGAAGAGTAAGGGGCTTAAAGGTGATAAAATGGGTTTCTCATTAACAAACGACGGGATGCTTACATATGCAAGCAGAATTTGTGTCCCTAAAGACAAGCAGCTGATAAAGGAGATTTTGGATGAGGCACACTGCACGACCTATGCAGCACATCATGGAAGCACTAAAATGTACCATGATCTTCGCGAGATATTTTGGTGGAGAAGCATGAAGAGAACAATAGATGAATATGTTGGAAAATGTATGATGTGTCAACAAGTAAAGGCCGAACATCAAAGACCATCTGGATTACTAAATCCATTGGAGATACCTGAATGGAAATGGAAACACATTACGATGAATTTCGTGGTTAGACTTCCAAGGACAACACGCGGTCATGATGCCATTTGGGTCGTCGTAGATCGACTTACTAAATCAACACATTTCCTTCCTGTAAAGATGACATACTCAATGGACCAATTGGCGAGACTGTATGTTCAGGAAATGGTGAGACTACATGGAGTGCCAGTATCCATTGTCTCTGATCCAGATCCAAGATTTACATCCAGATTTTGGAAAAGCCTACATGCAGCTATGGGAACAAAGCTCAACTTTTCAACAGCTTATCATCCTCAAACAGACGGGCAATCTGAAAAAACTATCCAAATTTTGACGGATATGTTACGAACTTGTATCATGGATGTGGGAGGAAATTGGGAAACTCATCTACCATTGATTGAGTTCGCATATAATAACAATTTTCAGACGACTTTTGGCATGGCTCCATACGAAGCATTGTATGGGAGAAAATGTAGATCGCCATTATATTGGACTGAAGTGGCGAACGAAAATTGTTGGGTCCGAAAATTATCGAGAAAGCCATTGAGATAATTGAAAGGATAATGGAGAGAATTAAAATGGCTTAAGATCGTCAAAAATATTATGCCAACCAGAGAAGAAAAGATTTACATTTTGAAGTGGGTAAAAAAGTATTCCTTAAAGTGGCACCTATGAAGGGAGTCCTGCGATTTGGAAAGAAAGGGAAGTTGAGACCCTGATTTATTGGACCATTTGAAATCTTGGAACGAGTGAGAGACGTCGTCTATTGCTTAGCTTTAACACCCGAGCTATCTGCGGTACATAACGTATTCCAAATCTCAATGTTACGAAAGTACTAGCATGACCCCAATCACATTGTTCATCATGAACATCTCCAAATCAACAAGGACCTCACGTGCGAAGAAGAGTCAAGTGTCATACTAGATCGAAAGGTAAACGTCTTGCGAGGTAAAGAAATACCCTTAGTTAAAATTTAGTGGATTAGGCACGGACCCGATGAAGCTACATGGGAACGCGATGAAGAAATACTAGCTCGTTATCCTCATTTAGAGCATCCGCAATGGGCTTACTTGATAGCCTACTTGATAGTGGGGGACCATATTGAGTAAGTAGTGCTGCATTGGGGTTACTTGATAGCCTACTTGATTTTTTTAGTTTTTAAAGAGGAAAAGATGATTAAAAAAAATTAGATCGCTCGTGTATATCCGAAGGCTCGAGTAAGGCCCCCCCGCAACGCCCTACTCGAGTGCAACGCTCTACCTGAGTAAGCGCTCGAGTAGGAGCGTTGTAGATGCTCTTAGAATCAAGTAAGTTTAATTTCGAGGACGAAATTTCTTTTAGAGGGTAAGGTTGTGACAGCTCGAAATCAAATTATTTATTTTACGAAATTTATAAATTTATATAAATATTTCATATATATATATATATATATTTGTAAAATTAAATTTTTATTTCAATGCAATATAAAATTAAATCTTTATTTCAATGTCATTCTTCTATTTAGAGTACAACTTGGTTAGTCAAAAGCTCAATAAATAATATATATATATATATATATATATATATATATATATATATATATATATATAGGGGAGGGCTAGAATAAAAACACTCTTAAGTGTATAAAATATAAATGATTTTCAGCCCTTAGATCATCAAGATCTACGGTTGATTCGTAACCCTGTTGGATGAATTCGTGGTCCTGAGTTCGAATCTCAAAGGTAACAAAATTTATTTTTCGCAATTCGTAACTCTATTGGATGAATTCGTAACCCTGTTGAATAAAATTCGTACATTAAAAAATGTTTATATTTATATTTTAAGAAGTGTTTTCACTGTAGCCCTCCCCATATATATATATCATTCCGCATGCATGGCTTTCCAAAATAAATATAGTATATATTTGCAAGGCTATTAAATAAGCCTATGGCTACGTATCCAACATGCAGCTTGCCTACAATTTAGGGTAGCTACGTGGAAAAATATTAGGCATATTCAGTAGCTTAGCTACGTGGTCTTAGTAACTCAGCAAACTTATGTTGAAGCCATGGGTATAAATAGACCAATTAGGATTCTTTTAGCATCAACCAAAACAAACGGATCACTAGTATAAGAATATACCCTTCATCGTTTCTTCATAAGACCTTGAGGCAGGACGACTAAGACATAGATTTTGACTTGAATTTTTAAAATTGAGGTGTGAGATTTATTTGATTCATGTCAGGGATATATTTAATTCATATATACCATGAATCTTAATTATTGTTCATTTTAATATTATGCTGGCTATATGTGTTTATAAATGAAGTATCGCTAGGGGCCCATTAAATGGGTCCAGGATGTCACAATCCTTGGTATGTCACAATACGATTTGATGTTAAATTTAGGTTGCAACCTTTGTCGCCAGGGACTCGCTAAATGGGTCCAGGACATTAATAGTCCTTGGTATGCCACCGTGCAACTTGATGTTATGAATGTTATGGCCATATGTGTGTCGTCATTTTATTAACATGGACAATTATTGCATGATGTTCCACACTGGGTATACTTATATGCTCATCTCATATTTTTATCGTTTCAGGTAAATAAGGCGTTGGAGAGTCGAATGGGCATGTCAAGGAAAAACTTTTGCATCTAGTTAAAATATATATAATGTTTTTGTGTTACGTAAATTTTGAGTTTAAAAACTACTCCTAAATTATGTAAAAATTGGTGTTGTCTTGACTTCTTAAAATCGTGTAGATAGGAACTTTAGTTTTGTTTAAATATTTATGCAAATACTTTATCTCTTATAAACTATTATTATTATTATTATTAAAAAAATTATTATCACACTATTATTATTATCTCCAAGGACTATTAATGTCATGGACCCTATTTACGAGCCTCTGGCGATAATAGTTGCAACTATAATATCAATATGTAATCGCATTGTGGCAATTCAATGACCTTTCGTCCTGAACCCTATTTATTGGCCCTTAGCGATACATAATAACCTCAAATCGCATTGTGGCATACCAAGGACTATGACGTTCTGGACCAATTATGCTGACCCCTAGCGATAAATGTAATTCATAATATATATGGTAAACACATAATATTAAAATAGACAATAAATAAATATGGTATGTATTTAAATAAATCTCGCACCTGAAACTTGAGCTTGAAAATTGACTCGAACAATTCAAAATAAAAACCACAAATGAAATCGAAACTACTGTATTTGCGGCAAATGTTTGTGCGTCGTTGGGATTCAAATAAACGTGCATAGGTGCATATAATATATAGTGAAAAATATAGGTTTGCTTACTCATGTTTATAGGCTTGGTTTCTAGCTTTACAGGTTTGCTTTCAAATTCGTAAAATGTTTACACGTACACCTTCTTTTAGTATTTTAAAATAGCTAGGTATTATCCTTTTATTGGACACATATGCATACTTATATATCTGTTATACGCATATATATACATATAAATAAATATTCCTACTATTCTATATATGAAAATAAAATTAGCTCTTCCTTCTCAAAAAAAATAAATTAAAATTAGCTCTTTAGGTAAAAATAAATGAATAAATAAAGTATTCTTTATAAAATTCAAAAGCAAATTTTCCAGTTAGGGCATAATTACATCAATTGCAGATTAATACAAAATAAATATTTTTTAAACTTCACAGCCTGAATATTAAAGATATGCTATTAAATATTTTTAAAGAAAATAAATGGTTTTGGGCTATGACAAATCTACCCACTTAAAAAAAAATTCGTCCTCGAAATTTAATAAATCATGGTTACATTAAATTTTGACATAATAATCCCAAAGATCACAATAAAATCAACATATTTCGTTCATAAAGAGTTTTTACTCATCCCCTTGAAAAATTTTTGAAAATACATTTACCTTGAAGTTGGAACGTGTAGTGGTCGAATGACTTTATTACACATGACTTTTAAAATTTTATGTAAAATATTTTGCAGAGTCTACAGGAAAGTAGACCTGTTCAGATACCACATTTAACAGCCCGGTTCTAGACTTGACGGTTGTCCTCACAGACCAACACGAGTCCTTTCTAGCGTGTTTTGTCCTCACTCGCACGCTCCCCAAGAAACTTCCCAGGGGGTCACCCATCCCTAGTCTTATTTTACGTTCAAATCTCACAAATAATAACAATAATAATAATATATAATATATAATATATAATAATAATGTTAGGAATATAATAATAAGATAATAATAATAATAATAATAATAATAATAATAATAATAATAATAATAATAATAATAATAATAATAATAATAATAATCATATAATAATCATACTAATAATAATAGTAATAATTTATAATACTACTACTAATAATAATAATAATAATTTATGAGAGATAAAGTATTTGCATAAATATTTAAACAAAATTAAAGTTCCTATCTACACGATTTTAAGAAGTCAAGACAACACCAATTTTTATATAATTTAGGAATAGTTTTTAAACTCAAAATTTAAGTAACACAAAAACATTATATATATTTTAACTAGATGCAAAAAAATTCTCCTTGACATGCCCATTCGACTCTCCAACGCCTCCAACATTATTTACCTGAAATGATAAAATATGGGATGAGCCTATAAGTATACCCAGTGTGGGACGCCATGTAATAATTGTCCATGTTAATAAAATGGCGACACACATATGGCCATAACATTCATAACATCAAGTCGCACGGTGGTATACCAAGGACTATTAATGTCCTAGACCCATTAAGCGAGTCACTGGCGAAAAAGGTTGCAAACTAAATTTAACATCAAATCGCATTGTGACATACCAAGGATTGCGACATCCTGGACCCATTTAGCGGGTCCCTAGTGATACCTCATTTATGAACATATATAGTCAGCATAATATTAAAATGGACAATAATTAAAATTCATGGCATGAATTAAATATATTCCTGACATATAAATCAAATAAATCCCACACTTCAACTTTGAGAATCCAAATCAAAATCTATGTCTTGATCGTCCTACCTCAGGTCTTATTAAGAAAATGGTGAAGGACGTATTCTTATACTCCCTCCGTCCCGCCCAAGATGCTACATATTCCTTTTCGGACCGTCTCAACGAAGATGCTACATTTCTATATTTGGCAAAAATAAGGAATTTTAAACACTTAATTAACACTAATTAAATATTTCTTTATTACCTTATCTCTCCTACTTTATCACTTTATTACCTTCTCTTTCTTACTTTATCACTTTATTACTTTCTCTCTCCTACTTTATCACTTTATTATTACATACTTAAAACATTAATCTACAACTCCTTAAATCCCGTGCCGAAAAGCAAAAGTAGCGTCTTGGCCGGGACGGAGGGAGTAATACACATAATTTGTAGGTATAGGTTTGTTGAATCATTCACTAAAAAGATACGTGGAATTGGTTATTAAGTGTCTAATTCTTTCACCTGAGTGCATAACAATCTGCCACGTATAGCCTAAATTATAGCTATGCTTAGTTGTTTAATTTGCATGCAAGTTGGCTACGTAGCTACACTTTACTTATTAGCCATATATATATATATATATATATATATATATATATATATATATAATAGTCTCATGCATATGTATGAATAATTTATGAAATAAGTAGTAAACGTATAAGTTAAAAAGTAAACATGCAATATATATATATATATATATATAGGGTGCGATTATAGTGAGAACCACAATTATCGTGAGAACATAAGAACCAATAAAATTAATGCATCTGCTATACAAATTAATGCATCCGCTATTAAATTTAATGCATCCGAAAAAAATAAATTTTTTGCTCCCTTCAGGATTCGAACCCAGCACCTGCATCCATCCATCAAGATGATGCATCCACCGTAGATCTTGATGATCGAATGGCTTAAAATAGTTCTCCGTTCTTATTTTATTAGTGGTTCTTATTTGAACCTCTCCCTATATATATATATATATATATATATATATGCTAAAGTTCAATGAAGAAGGCCTAAATGTAAGAAAGAAGAGAGAAGTAATCTAATCCGTTGATCTTATCTAATCTAACGGACATGATTTATTCACGCCATGTTCAACGGATTTTTTCGTTGAACATATGGGGGGTCGAAACCCAGAACCCCCAAAAATATTGTATATGTTCACGAATGTTCAACGAAAAAATCTGTTGAACATGGCGTGAATAAATCATGTCCGTTAGATTAGATAAGATCAACGGATGAGATTACTTCTCTCTTCTTTCTTACATTTAGGCCTTTTTCATTGAACCTAACCCTATATATATATATATATATATATATATATATATATATATATATATATATATATAGGAAGAGGTTCTAATAAAAACCTCTGTTAAAATGAGAACTAGGAACCTAATCTTGACCTTTTAAATATTAGATCTAATGGTTAGGATTTAGTCAACAAAAGAAACTGTGCATCTATTATATTTTACTGTGCACTTAAAAAATATGCAATTGAAATCAACAATGCGAAATACTCAAGCAAATCGAAATTGTGCATCTATGCAATTGAAACTGTGCATCTATGCAATCGAAATTGTGCATCTGTAGTTTAATCTCAGCGCTCTATTTTATTTAAATCAATAGCTTTAAATTGGTTCCTAGTTTTCATCTTAAGAGGGGTTTTTATATTAACCCTACCCTATATATATATATATAGTATTAGTTACGTGTTACGTGTATATACATTTAATATATACACTTTAGTTTTCAACTAGGCAGATATATAAATATATATAATATTATTTATATATATATATATATATATTAAGTTATTCAAAATTATTCAATTACTTATAATAAAAATTTATTTGTAAAACTAATTCTTTATTTCAAATGTCATTTTTCTATTTAGGGTACGACTTGGTTAGTCAAAAGCTCAATAAATAATACTCTGTCCCCAAAATAAGTTTCTTTTTGGGGACGGCACGAATTTTAAGGAAAATGGTAAAGTGTATTGATAGTGGAGAAAAATATGTTATAATTAGTATTGGGAGTGGTGAAAAAGTGAAAAGTAAGAATAAATAAAGTATTATTAATGGTGGGGTAGTTGTCCAAAAATAGAAAGAAAGAAAGAGAAACTTATTTGGGGGATGTCCCAAAATGGAAAAAAATGAACTTATTTCAGGGACGGAGGGAGTTTATATATATATATATATATGAAATATATATATATATTTATAAATATTGTAAAATAAATAATTATTTTATTTCGGGCTGTCACAGTTAAACTCCATTGTTCCACGAATTCTAATTGAAATCATGCATGTATTTTTATGTATACTATTTATTACTCTCTTTGTCACACTTTTATTGTAGTGTGTTATAAGTGGAATTAAAAATCACACTTTTATTATAGTTTTAAATTGATTAATTTGATTGAGTGGTGGGTCAAAATAGCAAATATTAACAACAACAACAAAAACGTAATGTTGAGGATTATAATTAAGTAGGTTGTGTGGGAGGAATAATGGTTTCATTTTTATTGTAGTTTTAAATTGATTAATTTGGTTGAGAGGTGAGTCGAATTATGACAATATTGATGAATAAAGAGCAATATTGAATGTTATAATTAGTGGAGTATACTTTAATAAAGAATGAAATACAAATAAATATATTTTTTGTGGGCGGATCAAAATGCAAAATGGGTATGTTCTTTTTGATAGACGAAATGAGTATTAATATCTAAATATTTGAGTTTATTGAGACAGATAATCAAATTATATAACAACTTATATTTATAAGTTCAAATGAGTTCGGGGAACCAACGAGATTATTAAGCGGGCTTGAGATGAATGTGTAATTAACGAGTACTTATACTATGTATTATTGATGCTTACATTATACTCGCGCCGTCCACAAAAAATATGCATATTTTGCCATTTCGATCCATCCACCAAAAATATGTCTAATCATTTTTTAAAGGGAAATTTGCGTGTAAATACACCAACTATGGAAAAATTCCATTTTTAACCCCAACTTAGGAAAATCCAATAAAATACATGAACTTAGAGTTCTGTCCATTTTTGACACGCCCGCTTTTCTTTAATTAGAATTTTGCCCCTCTTATTAACCAAAATAACACAAAACCCCAAAAATGTTTCTTTTCAATGCAATACAATCCTTATGAGCTTCAAAAATTATATTGTATGAAAACAAATTATCAGGCCCAACATGCTTCCGTAACACTTCAAAATAAATCTTAAATTAAACCAACATTATACCTTTGTCGACTGGTCTTCTTCAGGAGTCGGTCTTGTTGCGTTTTACGGCTCGTCTGCCCACTTGGCACGCACCAACCACGCACTCGCAAATGATGGTTGCAACCCTTCCCCTTCACTAAGTGTCGACTAAATAATATGTTGGAAAAATAAAGAAAATATTTTTACTCAACCCGGAATAGTTGGACAAAATCAAGCGTTTATAGAGGAATTATATAATAATTAATTTATTTCATAAAACTCTTCCCAAGGGAGGAGACAACTTGTTTTAGCTACTCATAGTAGCCAATACTTGTGTACATAAAAATAAAAAAAAAGGAAATAAAACTTAAAAGAAAACAATTTAAAACTGAAAAAAAACAAAGATAATTTCTAGAGAGATGATTGTGGTGTGTGAAAATGTTGTGAATTTTCGGATGTCGTTCTTCTCTCCAGCTCTTGTGATTTTATAGAGGTCTGATACCCTCTATTATTGCTTGGTGGTTGGCCTTGGATGCAATCTTCGTGGCCAGCTTGCTTGAAATTGACAGCCACCTTCTTTTGTTGGCCATTATTGCCGACACCTGTTGGTGTTGTCACATGTGCTGGGCCCTTGCTCTATCACTTTGTGATAATGCTGGTAGGGGCCGGCTGCTTTCTTTCCACTCGCATTTGTCTTAGAGTGCTGAGTGGTCTTCCTGTCATTCCACCCACTTTTGTCGTTTTTGTGGGTGCGATCCTTGCTGTGAATCACATGATTCACTTTGCTTTGTCGGCCACCTTACTTTTTTGGTGCCCGAGGGGTCCTCCCCTTTGGAGTCTGATGCTTGTCGTGTTCATCAGACCGGAACCTCCTTCTGTCAGGTTTCGGGAAGAAACCTTTGCCGAATTCTGGTTCCTTCTGCGACGAACATTGATCGCAGATTTTCTCGATCCACTGGCCCGAATGTGCCATGTTGCAGAATTTGCGACGAGTCTCTTTGCTCCCCGCCATCTTGTTGTCCCAAATTGTTTGCCGTTTTTTCTCGAAAGATTTTTCGGCAAACTCGGTTGTTGTTCCTGTCATTGTGTTAACCAGGAACGTTCCCAGATCTGAACTCTGAAAGAATTTAAACCTGGACTTCATTTTGTCCATCTCTGTGAGACAGACCCAAAGACCCCATGCTCGTCTCGTGGAGATTTGATCCTCCGTAAATGTTGAGGCGATTGGGACTTGAAAATCAGGAACTTTGATCCGGTTCAAGGCTCCTGTATCTGGTCTCCGAAGCTTGATGAAATGAAGAGCTTCATAGACCCCTTTTCCGACGGGTTCTGGAGCTGCACTAAAGAAGTATAGTTCCAGAACATCTCCCCGTTTAAGGGACTCGTTGTTCTCCCAGGCTTCAAACACCGTTCTCTGGATCCACTTGGGTAGACCCTTGATTTCGTTGAAGGCTGGAGCAGTGGTATAAACTGAGGCCAAAGCCCCAAACTCATACCATTCCTTGATGTGATTTGGATTGGCTCCCGGAGTTGTCCAAATCCTAGGGTATCTCCCTGCAACATCAACCCGGCAATTTCCCGGATTAATGCCCTTTCTCGTGATGAGTTTCTCCCACCTGTCTTGGTACATCTGCCAGGAAGGAGAAATATCAATAAAATTAGTATCAACCTTAACTTGGCCTGTCATGGGCCTAAGATTGATCTCTTCATCTTTTACCCCAGATGCGGAGGGTTGACATGTTGATTCAGGGTGTGACCCCTTAACAACATCTTTTCCTCGAGCGTCCGGCTGTAAAGCCATTCTCTCAGGACTTGTGCTAGGGGTACTTGAATCCCCTGCTACAGGTAATCCGCCCTGTACGGAAAGCATTGCTTTAGCCCGGTTTTCACGGACAACGCGCAAGAGCGGCTTGTTGAGTACTTCCTGAAGATTGAACATCTTCATGAAGCAATTATCGATTTGGTTGGATACTTGGGCTTCGTCAGCCGCTTGTATCTTTCCAGCTTGTTTAGTGTGTAGTACACACTTCTGCCATTCTTGTTGTAGCAGCTCTAGACTTGCAAAGAGCTGCCCCTGTATTGCCTCGATGGCCTCCACTTCAGGGAGCTCCATCCCTTGTAAGGAAATCTGCAAGAACATTCTGATCAGATTTCAAAACGACAATATCATAATCATAATATTGGCATTCTGCTTGCCATCTAATTAATCTAGCCCTTTCAGGTTTAGATTCAAACTTTTTTGTTAAGAAAGCTTTAACGTTAGTGTTATCAACTTTCAAAACGAATTTTTTAGCAAGTAAGAAGAGCGGCCATTTTTTAAACGCCTTCCGCACTGCAAAGAATTCTTTCTCGTTGATGTGCCATCGCACAGCCTCGTCGTCGGAGAAAAGACCACTACAGTATCTGCAAGGTTCTTCTCCATACGGGGTGATCTTTGTGAGTACTGCTGCCCACCAGAAATCACTCGCGTCCGTGTAGAGGACCAAATCATCCTTGTCTTGTGGTATTGAAAGCTTTGGGAGATTCTTACAAATCTCTTTCAACTTCTTCATACCCACTCGATGTTCTTCCTTCCAGATGAATGGAACATCTTTCTTTAGTAATGGACTAAAGATTTTCCTGTACTCTGCAAGATTTTTAATGAACATTCCTGCAAAGTTAACAACTCCGAGAAAGCTTTGGAGCTGCTTCTTTTCCTTGAGATCTTCTGGAAAATTCTGGACTTTTTCCACAATGTGATCTTGTAGAATGATTCCAGATTCATCGATCTCGATTCCCAGAAACTCCATCTTCTGGGTGGCTATGACTGCCTTCTTTTCTGACAGCACCAGTCCTTCTTGTTGGCAAACATCCGCAAAGATCTCCAGATGTCCAACATGTTCATGAATGTTTTTTGATGCAATAAGGATGTCATCAATACAAACATAAACGAAGAATAATCTTTGAAGAGATTATCCATCTTTCTTTGAAATATCTGAGGCGCGTTTGCTAACCCCATTGGCATGACATTCCAGACATAATGTCCCTGTGGAGTTGAGAAGGCTGTGAACTTCTTACTCCCTTCCTCCATGCGAATCTGGTAAAATCCTGATTTGCAATCGAACTTTGAGAATACCTTTGCACTTCTAATGCAGTTGATAAGGTGTTCTCTGCTCGGGATGAAATATCCGTCAAACTCAAGAATGTCATTAATCCCTTTATAATTAATGACTAATCTTGGTTTTCCTCGCTTGATCTCCCCATGATTTCTCACCAGAAATCCAGGACTGCTGTAGGGTGATCTTCCTCCTTCAATAAGCTTTAAATCAAGATGTTCCTTGATTATACTCCTCATATCCTGTTGATCTTGCGGGTTCATCAGGATAGGTTTGAATCTAACGAACTCATGCTCCTTTCCAGTTTTAACTTTCAAGGTTGCTCTGAGCTGGTTCTTGTCCCACCATGCCAAAGGATCCTCGTGGTAACACTTCTGGATTCTCCTTTTGACGTCGGCAATTGACACCTGTTCTTCTTCTTTGATATCTTTGTGTGATATCAAAGATGCTTTGAGGATTTGAGTTTCTTCCTCAGAGAGATTTGGGAATCCCTCAGTTCTGCATTTGAGCAAAACCTCTCCAAATCTCCTTTGATCCTTCATTTGGGGTCTCCGGAGTCTGCCATCATCACCACGCTTGCTGCGAAAGTTAATTGGCATCGAACGATGAAAAGCTCCCTGGAGCCTTTGCACAATGATCTTGTGATCACAATTGGTTGTGAACACTAGCCTCCTGGCTTCATTGTCCTGTATGTACCTCTTGAAGCTTTGCAGAAAATTATTTCCAAATAATATATCTGCTCTGGTATCATGGAAATAAATTGGTGGAGTCTTCACCTTGTACCAAGGTGTTTGTCCTGCTCCGCCGATCAATATCTCCGTTTGTTTTACTCCTTTTGATAAGAGTAAAATCTTCTTGGAGAAATCCCTTCCTGCAATTCGAGGTAGATCTTCTTCCACTTCTGCCGGGAAGACTCCTCGTTTTGTTGTGCAGATTCCTGCTCCTGAATCCACATAAGCAGCAAAATATTCTGCTTTGTATTTCTCATATAACATCCCAACAGAGATGTATATTGAGAATGGACTTGTCATTGGATCATCACTCTTTGGCGCCCAATGGTGATCTCCATTCCTCCTTCTTTCCATGACCATGGTTTATATTTGTCAAGGAAATTTCGTCCTAAGATCAGGACATCTGCTTCTTGTCCGGCTTGGCCTTCGGTCTGAATTTCAAAACCTCCAACCTCCAGAGTTCCGATGTATCGGTTGTCGCCTGGATTCGCCAGATAATACAACATACTACAAGGAAACTTGTTTTCCATGCTTGTTGTATCAAATCTTGTGGAAACCCGTCTCCATCCTTCGGGACATTTGAGTTTGACCCTCATGTCTAGGACTGGTGTTTCCTGGATCGCCTTTCTCTCATACGAATGAGAGAAACTTCTTGTAATAGGCCCTGAAGTAAGCCTATTTCCTTGGAATGATAGCCTTGGTGCTCCCAGTCTGAGACTCTGGGTGTGGCTAAGCACTGGTTTGTCTCCTACATCGATATCGATTTCCCTGGCTTGGGGAATTTCCACTCGGTTTGGAGGGGCTGCCTTAGCAACTTCTTTGAATATTTCTGGAATTTCAATAAATTCTTTTCCCAGAAATAACTCCGTATGATGGGAATTTGATAAGGCATACGAGACTTGATAAGTCAGTGAGTATGGCCTATTTCCATCTATCATGTACTCTTTCTTTTTGTAGTCCTGATAGAGAGTCAGGGCTCGGCTGAAAGATGAATCCTGTAGATTATAAGCGATCTGTGGGTAGAACTCGGTTATAATCTTCTTGGCATAGAGATTGCCCGAAAAAGCTCCAATAACTGATTCTCTGGCATCTCTGACTCTTTTATCGCATAGTGCGACGTCAATTGGCTGGTCTGTCCCTGGGAGAAGGGATGATTTGAGTACCAATTGAATTGCTCCAATATGAATCCATTTCATCGTACTTGCGACTTCTGGCTTCATTTTCTTGAGATCCTTCCTAATATCTTCGGCCGGAACCAGCTGGATTTCCACCTGGTTGCTTGTGATCTCAATTGGCAACGCCGTTTCTTGGCTTGTGACGCCAAAATAGACATGATGCTTCCTCTTAGTTGGAATCAAGCTATTTAAAACTCGATTCAATCTTCCATTAGAAAATCCTTGGTAGGTTTGAACCTCCTCGGTTTCTTTCTTGAGTTTTTTCACGAGCTGCTTCACCACTTCTTTTTGTGGGATCAAAAAATGGCTGGTAAATCCATTCTGATCTTCCTGCTGGGTGTGGTGAACCTCGTGCTCTTCTTTAGTCTGACTCGGCTCCGGTTGATCCATCGGACATCTCCGAATCTTCAGAACTAAAGATTTCCTCTTGCTCATATATACTCTCATCAGAGGATAGATTTTCGAATTGATACACGGGTATCAAATCCTGGTGGTAGATGGCGTCTTCGATATCCGGTGTGGATTCGAATTTCCTCATCTTGTTGTCTGGGCAATTTGTAGAGATATGCCCCTTTGCACCGCACGTCCAGCAGTTACAATCCTTAAAACTTTCATTGGCTTTGGCCTGAGTGCGCCTGAAAGTTTTTCTCGCCGGGATTCTTTTTTGATTTAAGAATCGGTTTCTTGATGGTCCGCTCCGTTGGCCTGATTTATAGGAACGTGCCTTCTGTCTGGTCCACATAGTTCTTGGCTTCCAAGAACTCCTTCTGGACTTTCTTTCATAGGGTTGGTACCTATGTTTCTTTCGGCTCCTTTTTTGATACAGCAACTCAGCACCAATCTCTGTTGGAAGATCAATGTTGTCGCACATCAATGGAGATTTCTTGTTGAGCTTCCTCAATCTCTTGAGATTTCTCAGGTCCGCCGCCTTTTGGCACCATTCGGACAGCTTCTTGTGAACATAGGACATCCTTCTTGATGCACTATCAAGTGGATATTCTCCTGGTGACACGTACTCGTTGATGAGCATTTCCCTCCATGGACTTGGGAACTTTGTAAAAAAGAGGTCCTTGGCGGTTTGAGCATCAACTACCCCCATATGAACATATAGAGTATAAAGACGTAGAAATTCATCAAGAGCTTTTGGCTCCAGCACCACTAATCTTAGATTATAGAGTGCCTGATGATATTTCTTGCGTTTCTCCTCTGCAGAACCTTCGAAAAAACCCATTCCCAAGAAATGGATTTTAATCTGCTTAGTAGCCTCCTTAATGATGTCATAAGGTTTTGTGCTAGTAAACAGTTCTTCCCTTGCTGAGATGTCGATTTTATCCCAGTATTGTTTTGCCATTCCTGCCAGACTTGCTTCGAAGATTTTGGCAAACTCCTTTTTATCGTACTCTATAGTGGTGACTACGATATTCAATGATGAAGCCCATTCATCGATCAGATCCTCCCAATCTTTGAAGCTGGCTTCGTCGATGTTGAGAATCAATCCATAGGGATGGATTGGTTCGAGTGTGGCCTTTCCTACAGGAGTATCCCGCATCTGTGGCCTGCGTCTTTTAGTTCGCTGGTAATGGCTGGCATCATCTGAAGCCCCACCCTTCTTTGACGAACTTTCTTCTTGGTGCTCAGGTTTGGGCACCTCATCTCCTTGGTTCATCTTTAGATCAACCATGTTGAGGTTAGCAAAAGATTCTGCTAACTCCTGTAGATCTTCTAATCCAATTCTGTCAAGGCTATTCATGATATTTGCCTTTCATGATTTGGATTATATCCTTCGGCTGCAACTCCTTGGGTGCTGCATCAAATATAGGGGAATTCGTCGGGTCGTTAGACCATTGCTTCCGCATTTTCCCGGAACATGGTTTTCTCCTTTCGATTTCCTCCATTCTTTTCTGGATATCACGCAAGAGGGTAAGAATTTCCTCTTGTTTGAGTGATATTCTGCTTATCTCCATCGGTAGTTCATACAGCTTGTTGCCGTAATATTCCACCGTTTTCTGAATCTCCCGCAAGTTGACGTTGTCGGAAGAGTCTGGCTCGATCTTGTGGTAGCTCGGATAAACTATTCCCGTCTTGTCTTTTTGTTCCATCAATCGTGGGATTGATGGACCTCCTCCATGCGTTGTTCAATCCTTGTTCTGGCTGCCGCCATTCTCATGAGGTGCTCATGATAGAATTGAATACTCGCGATAATATCGCGAATTAGCTCGATATCTCCTCCTCGTCGTATATTGGTAACGAGGACTCGATTGTTCCACCTGAGGTTACTTAAAAAGTGACTGGTTTCTATCTCCAGATTTTGGAGAGAGTTCCTGTAGTGTACACATCTCGGACATTCGTCCGGATCCATAAACTTTTAATGGAGTCTCCTCCCACATGGGTTAATAATAAAATAAACTAAAAATTATATAATTCCTCTATAAAAACCCGCTCTGATACCATTTTCGATTAGGATCTTTTGCTCATCTTTTTGTTTGAAGGTACGTGGCATTGTCTCACAGTCCAGACCCAGATTACAAAGTAATCTATCGGGTACGAGGAAAGTTTCCAACCGATATACCATTCAAACCATAATTAGAAGAAACATCATAAGGATATAAAGTTTTTTGGGCTAGGATATCCCAAATTAAAACATAAGTGGGTCTTTGTGTAATTAGTTTCAAAAAGGGGTCATTTTTCGCATTTTAGAACATTGAGCCGTGTCAAATTTGGACAGGATTGGAAGTTGGTGTATTAAATTGGAAAATCTTAAGTTTGCGTTAAATTTGGATTTTGATCAAAGTTGGTGTTTTTTCATGCAATTATCCCTTTTTTAAAATATGCCCCACAAACACTTTCTACTATTACACTCACAAAAAATGTGGGACCCATATTTCACTTACAAACATTCAACAAACACTTACCACAATTCTTAAAATCCGTGCTAAAGCCAATGTGACATACTTTTGGTGGACGGAGGGAGTACTGTTTATTGATAAACACTCATTTTATATTGTTTTTATCGGTATATTATTGCTTGAAGTGTTAGGAGTATACTTGATTGTATATCATTTGTTATGAGTTTCATATTCTTTTGTGATATTACGTTTGTGTGTAGCTTTGGTACAAGTTTGAGTGTTTTAGAAACACAACGTTGATAATGAAGGTCCGAGCTTCGAGTTTGAAGAGTTTCAGGCTCAAGAATTGAGGAAACGAACTCGAAAAGAACAAGATGCGTCAAAAGAAAGATGCGGATAAAGGGTGAGTCCAGCAACCGCCATGGAGGTCGCCGAGATCCTTGTCTGATTTTGGGCATATCGGCGAGGAGCTCGGCGATATATGAGTTGTTGCTTGGTGACCTGCCCGGCAATCAGAGCCAAGGTCGCCGCCATCCTATTTCTTTTCCCTCTATTTTTGCAATGTCTTCTGTATTTTCGGATTTTTGGACTGGATTTTTCTTTGTGTCTATAAATAGGTCTCATTGTTGACCTATTTAAGGGTTTTGCATTCATATTTTCTTATTCCCAGACGCAGAATTTTATTGCTTTCTAATTTTCAAGAAGTTGGATCATAACTTGTAAGATTGAATATTCAAGTTGTTCATGCTATTTTTATTCAGAGTTTTATTTAATCCATTCTTTTGAATAGCTTTCTTTTTAATTACATTTTTTTAATCTATTTCGTTATGCCTAACTAGTTTATTTTCTGATTCTAGGGTTTGTATGTAGTTAATTGAATATATGTATTTGATTTATTGATATTAATACGCCCTCCAATTTGTGATTCATAATTCCTGGTGCTTGATTTCTTGTGAATTTCCTGATCAATAATTTGTATGTCAAGTTGTTCAGTTTAAGGCTTGAATATAATAATTGTTCAGTTGATTCAGAAATGCATGATATAGTTTTACCTTGAGATTTGAATGTAATAAGTGGGCTATAGGAAGTTATTCCTTATGAGTTATTTGGAGTTAATTTATTATCTTGAGACTAAAATGTGATAAAAAAAAATTATTAATCTACTTTCATAGTTGTTCGTTAAAGAAAATTATGAATAGGATAATGATCTTTCATCAAGATTGGATTAAAATTGATAATTGAGTCAATAAATTAAATGCATATATTTAATTAAGGATAATACATTTCATAGGGTTAGTGCCTTTTCTCATTTGGTTTATTTCTTTGAATTCATTTGTTCTTTGTTGAATCTAGTTTTTATTCTCCACCATATTTCTGTTGCCTGGATATTGCGTTAGAATTCATTGAAATTATTCATAGCATTTTCGCTTATCAGTCACTGAGAATTACGATACTTGGTTTACTGTTAATACTTCATTTACATTGTGTTAATTGTAGTATTTTTTGTTACTAATAGATTATTGATCATTTGCTTAAAAATGTTTGGGTTGTTATTGCAACAAATATTTAACTAACAATTATATTTACACATTCAAATGAGTTTAGATACTTAGTAATGTTATATACAAATTTAAGACTAAAAGGAGTTATAAAATCACTTTTTAATTGTGTTTGAAATGAGTATGAGTACATATATTTATACGAATGTAAATGGCTTAATTATATTAGCCTCATTGATGAGTTCGTTAAATATATACTCCCTCCGTCCCTGAAATAAGTTCATCTTTTTCCTTTTTGGGACGTCCCTCAAATAAATTCCTCTTTCTTTCTTTCTATTTTTGGACAACTACCCCACCACTAATAATACTTTATTTATTTTTACTTTTCACTTTTTCATCACTCCCAATATTAATTATAACATTTTTTCACCTTTTCATCACTCCCAATACTAATTATAACATATTTTTCTCCACTATCAATACATTTTACCACTTTTTCTTAAAACTCGTGCCGTCCCCAAAGAGGAACTTATTTTGGGGACGGAGGGAGTATTAAGGATTAGAGTTGGGTGTTTCACCTGTAGTGAGATTATCGACGACAGACTTAAATAGATGACCAGAGATAAAGAGAAAATGTTGTATACTTCATGTTACCGAAGTTTACAATAAGGGAAGGAACTCCTATTTATAGAGACACAGGAGAAGGGTAGACGGGTCTTTTAACGTCATTGTACATGCTTTGATTTAGCTAATGGAATAGCCCTATGCAAGTAGTCGTCGAGTGTGTCAGCAGTTTGTCGGATTTTGTCTGTTATGCAACGTTGTAATATCTTTGCTCAGCCATGACCTCCAGTGCTGTAATATCCCTGCTCAATTGTGACCTCCAGCGTTGCCCGCTCACTTAGGAGAAATACCATTGGTCGCTCGCCAAAGCCCTCGCTGGGTAAGAATGCCTTGAAAGACATTGATTTGGGGTAATCCTTCTCTGCCAGGCTCCAGCTCTGCTCCCCGATCATACATACTTTACTCCTCATCACTCATCCTTTTAATTTATTGTCATACTTCATCACGATTAACGTTTTCACATGATAGATCCTATCAAAAAATAAAATTATTTTTTTTATAATATTTAATTTATAATGTAAAGTAATATTTTGTTGATGTTCGACGAATTATAAAGTACTTTCTCCGTCTCATTACAAATGTCTCACTTTTCATAATTGGATGTCCCATGACAAATGTCTCAATCCTTTTGACAATATATTTTTTCTCTATATTTAATATTTAAATAATTTTTATCAATCTAATTTATCTATTTTTTTATATATTTTTTAATTTTTGTGTTCAAAAGTAATGGAACGTTTACAATGAGGCGAAGGAAGTAATTATTATAAAAATGAATATATAAAAGTTGATGAATTAAAACCTTTTAACGTGATCGTCTCTATGGCTGTAAATTCGGGTACCCGCGGGTACCCTACCCACAAAATGCGGGTACCCGCGGGACAAAATTCACTGAAATCCCTACCCTCACCCGACCCTCTTGCCCGCAGCGGATACCCGCTGCGGAATGTTGTTTTTATTGTAATTTTGCGGGTTTTTGGTCCCGTTGGAGGGTATTTCGTCCTGCGAGAGGGTATTTTGTCCCGCATTTCACAAAAGAAATTGAAAATATCCTTTCTATTTCATCGATTATCCATAAAACCTGTGACGAATAAAGATCAATCCAACAGCTTTATGGTTTTGCATTTTTTATTTCTCAAATTTTCCTTATTTCGATTGATTAAAGATTTACATATTCTCTTCTAAGATCTTGGGAAAGTCACTCTACTCTTTTCATTCACACTATTCCTAATTTCCTATACTCTGCATTTGCTCCATTTTCAGCTACTTCAAAGAAATCATAAGAGCTCGAAACAATGGCGGCTTATGCATCTCTCATTTCTCTTATGAATTAAACCAAGAACCAGTTTTTCAATATACTTCACATAGTTTCAACCACAGCTTTCGATTCCTCGGTTACAATTCACTATGAACAGCAGCACAGACAATGATTTTAATATCTCAAATCTATTTACAATCATTAGTAAAATCGATTTTAATATGAAATTGCAGTTGGTAATTACATGAGTTGTGGTGAAGATGGAAACTAACAAGTTGAGAGATGGAAACAAACACAAACTGACAAAGATGGAAACAAGTTCAGAACCCAATACTCACCTCTAAATAGGGTTGTAAAATCGGTGGCGAACTGGCGATAGAGGCTCTAAAGGCGGGCAGCGGTGGCGAATGGTGACCGGTGGGCGGTGGCAGACGAGCGCAGATGAAGCAGCCGACGAAGTGAGAACCTGGCGCAGACGAGGCGTGGACGAAGCGGCGAACCTGGCGCAGACAGACGTCCGCGGACGAGGAGGCGGCGAAACGCGGATGATGCGGCGGCGGACGAAGTAAAGGTGGGTGGGGACTACCGGACTGTGGGTAGAGTCGTGAATCGTGAGGGAGAGAGACGAACTAGGGCTGGGTGGGCGGGGGTTAATTGAAATTATTCAATTTTAATCGGTAATTCCTAATTTTCTATATTTCCTAAATCCTACTAATTCCTAGTTTACATCTCAAGCATTTGATAACTATTGTATGACTCTTGGATATGACTCGTCACATTTTTCAACCATACACATTCTCGACTTGTTTCGTAGATTGCAATGATTTCAGAATGATTTGAGGATGTTACAGTCAAGGTTTGCTTCACAGACTTCCATGATATTGCAGTTCCACCACATGTGAAAACATATCCAGTTTGTGACTTAGCTTCATGTGGATCGGATAAAAATCCTGCATCCGAATACCCCACTAGAGTATTATCAGAATTTTCTTGATAATATAATCCAAGGTCAATGGTATCCTTTAGATAACGTAGAATGTGCTTAACACCATTCCAATGTCTCAAAGTGGGTCCAGAGCTAAATCTTGCTAGAAGATTAACAGAAAAAGCTATATCCGATCTAGTATTATTAGCCATATAAGTCAACGCTCCAATTGCACTTAGATATGGTACTTCAGGACCAAGTATCGTTTCACCCTCTTCAATTGGTCGAAATGGATCTTTCTTAGTATCAAGAGATCTAACGATCATTGGTGATGCTAATGGATGTGCATTATCCATATAGAAGCGTTTTAACACTTTTTCTGTATATGTGGATTGATGGATAAACGTTCCTCCACGGATACGTTCCATTTGCAAACTAAGACAAAACTTTGTCTTTCCCAAATCTTTCATCTCAAATTCTTTCTTCAAATATTCAGCAGTTTTATTAAGCTTTTCATGAGTCCCAATTAAATTTAAATCATCAACATAAACTGCTATGATTGCAAATCCACTTTCGGTTTTCTTAATGAAAACACAAGGGCAGATATCATTATTCTTGTATCCTTCTTTCAAAAGATACTCGCTCAGTCTATTGTACCACGTACGACCTGACTGTTTCAACCCATACAACGATTTTTGCAGTTTAATTGAATACATGCTTTTGGGTTTTGACTGCAATCCTTCAGGCATTTTAAATCCTTCGGGAATTTTCATGTATATGTCATTATCTAATGACCCATATAGATAAGCAGTCACTACATCCATAAGGCGCATATCAAGCCTTTGTGACACAGCCAGACTAATCAAAAATCTAAAACTAATAGCGTCCATTACTGGAGAGTATGTTTCCTCATAATCAATTCCTGATTTTTGTGAGAAACCTTGTGCTACGAGTCTTGCTCTATATCTCGTAACTTCATTTTTCTCGTTTCTCTTTCTAACAAAAATCCATCTATATCCAACATGGATTTTAGATTCCGGAGTTAAGGATATAGGCCCAAATACTTTTCGGTTATCACAGGAATTTAATTCCCTTTCTATAGCTTCTTTCCACTTTGGCCAATCAAGTCTCTGTTTGCATTGTGCAACAAATTTTGGTTCAGTATCGTCATTTAAAACTTGAAGAACTATATGAAAGGCAAATATATCATCAACGATGATATTTTCTCTCTCTAGTATCTGATTTGAATATAAATAATTTATTGAGATCTCATGATTTTCAGATACTTGTAATTCTTCAGGAATTACATCACTTTCATTTGATTGATTAGACGTTTTCGTCATTGTTTGGTTTCCATCTTGCCCCTTTCTTTTTCTAGGCATAGAATCTTTGGAACCAACTGGTCAACCACGTTTTTGACGAATTTTGGACTCATTTGCTGCCAAAGCTATTTGTCCTTCAGGGACATCAATTTTAGCTGGAGTATTTGCAGCATGTATGTGAGATTGTGTCACTTTTCTTGTATCTACAAAAGCATCAGGAATTTGATTTGCAATCTTTTGCAAATAAATGATCTTTTCAATTTCTTGTTCACATTGATTTGTTCTAGAATCAAAATGTGATAAGTTTTTCTCATTCCAAGAGATTTCCTTGTACTTTTCTGGATGTAGATTTATTCCTCCTAATGTTGGAAATGTCATTTCATCAAAATGACAGTCTGCAAAACGTGCAGTAAATAAATCACCCGTTAAAGGTTCTAGATACCTTATAATCGATGGTGAATCAAATCCAACATATATCTCAAGTCTTCGTTGGGGACCCATTTTTGTTCGTTGTGGGGGTGCAATTGGGACTTGAACCGCGCAACCAAAAATTCGTAAGTGAGAAACATCAGGTTCTCGGCCAAAAATAATCTGCATTGGGGAGTATTCATGATTGGCTTATGGCCTTAGTCGAATTAATGTTGCAGCATGTAATATGGCATGACCCCAAGCAGTAGTTGGGAGTTTTGATTTCATAAGTAATGGTCTAGAAATAATTTGAAGACGTTTAATAAATGATTCCGCTAAACCATTTTGAGTATGGACATGAGCTACTGGATGTTCAATCTCAATTCCAATAGCCATACAATAGTTATCAAATGCTTGAGATGTAAACTTACCAGCATTATCAAGACGAATTCTTTTAATTGAATTGTCTGGGAATTGAGCTCTTAATTTTATGATTTGAGCAAGTAGTCTAGCAAATGCTGCATTTCTAGTAGAAAGCAAGCATACATGTGACCATCTAGAAGAAGCATCAATCAATACCATAAAGTATCGAAAAGGTCCACAAGGTGGATGTATAGGTCCACAAATGTCTCCTTGAATTCCTTCTAAGAAAGATGGAGATTCGTATTAACCTTCGTATATGAAGGTCTAATGACTAACTTGCCTTGCGCACAAGCATCACATGGGAATTCATTTGTAGAAAGAATCTTTTGATTCTTTATGTTGTGCCCATATGAATTATTGATTATTCGGCGCATCATAGTCGCTCCAGGATGTCCAAACCTATCATGCCAAAGCTTAAAGCTTTTTGTATCATTGAACTTTATGTTCATGACATGGTTTGTCTCAATTGCTTTTATGAATGTGTAATACATTCCAGAAGGTAGTGTTGCTAATTTTTCTTTTGTCAGCTTATAGCCTGAAACAAAAGAATTTATGTAAAGATATTCATTGCTACCTTCCGCAATTGTCTCGATGTGGTATCCATTATTGCGGATATCCTTGAAACTTAGTAAGTTCTTTTTAAACTTACTAGAGTACAGGGCATTTTCAATATCTAATTTAGTATCAATTGACAAAATGATACAAGCTCTTCCGGAGCCTTCAATGATGTTTGATGCACCTGATATTGTGTTAACATTATTCTCATCTAATGTCAACTTAAGGAAATACTACTTCTTCTTTTGAAGAATAATATGTGTAGTTATTTCACCAAGACAAATATCATAGGATTCCATATGATGTTAGTGTATAGATGTTCATGCCTTGTTAAAAACCCCATGGGAAAAAATTCGGTAGAGGAAAAGAGTACAAGACATATATATTTACTCATATATTACACTAGTTGCCTCGTTAAAAACCTTAACTAAGAAAACATCGTAGGAAAAAACTTAGTAAGGGAAAAAGAGTACAACCATTCGGCCTTTAGGGCCGTTTGACCTTCAAGGTCTAATTTTCGAGAGCATGTAATATATATTTTTCTTCAAGAGCATGTAATATTCTTCAGGAATATTACTTGTGCTACTTTAATAGCACCAATTTAAGATTTTGAATGTAATATTATTCAAAAATGCTACTTGTGCTCAAGGTCTAATTTTCGAGAGCATGCAATATGAATTGTGCATATAATATTCTTTTGGAATATTACTTGTGCTACTTTAATAGCATCAATTTTTAAGATCTTGAATGTAATATTCTTCAGGAATACTACTTGTGCTATTTAAATAGCATCAATTAATTTTCAAGATTATTTAGAAAAAAAAAATAGATTGCATATACATAATGTATATTTCATAATATAACATGTCAAATCTGAAAATAAGAGCACAAAAATCACAGAATTTGCATATAAATTGATAACAATAAATTTCATAGTAAACAAATTGATTTGATTTATTTGTACTATTCAATATTTGTCATCACCATAGAATCATTCCTTGTGTAAAATCAGTTGCGCCTTGGATAGTAGTAATAAAAGTATTCGAAGGAGCATGCACAGTATTTGCAGCTGAACAAAGTTTTGCAATTAAATTTCATTCTAACCATGACCAACGTGCTCATCATCTTGGCCCAATATTTAACTTTATTATTTTAAATTACACGAAGCCAAATAAACCACACAAAGCTAATAATACTCGCATTCATAACATCATTCTGACATTTGCAATATTCTGAAAATCATTAGAATTCCTTTTCTGATTTAGGCATAAAAAGATAATTACAAATAGACACAAGATATTGAAAACTACAAACACATTAGGCGGTGATGTACACACATATAAACATATATTACAAATCATGACATTAATCATAATTAAGGACAATGTTTACTGTAGATCTAAAATACTATTGTAAATAAATTTAGCAACAAGTCAAATTATCATAACTCGACAGATGGTGTTCGAAAATTCAACAATTCAAATTATCATAAGCAAATTTCTATGATACTTTAATCTTCAAATTGTGGATCCAGAATACAGTGATTAAGCCTTATATTGGATAAAAAATCATACAACTAGTTAAATAGACAGTTAATAAGATTAAATTCGTAAATCATGAAATCAATTAATCAAATAAAGCAGATTCTATCCCTTAAATCTCAAAATAAGTTTATCGATTATCAAGCCATCAAAATCCTAAAACTTCTTCTATAAAATCATATACATAAAATGAGAATTTCGTGAAATCAAATAGAGATGAAGTTATTTAATTAATTACACTCTTATATGATTCACATAAAATTGACACATATTGATGACATAAAAATAAAATAGAATTACCTTTCTACAATCGAAGGGAGATGATGAGAGAATTAGAACTATCGTGCTGATAACGTGTTATAAACTAGAGAGAAGGGAGAGAATAGAGAAGAGAATACGAATGAAGTGTATTCAATATGAGGGCCAAAGGTCTCTATTTATACAGGTAGGAAGCTAGGGTTTTAGGGAGGTTTCTTGGTCAACACATAAGATATTAATTAAATTGCGATTTTATAAAAGAAAGAAAAGCAAAAAAACCTAAGAACCCTTGAAAGCACAAGAAAGCAGACTAAGGGCCGAGCCTCGTTAAAACCTCTCTAAGGAAAACCCAAAGGGTTCTTATAGATATATCTTATAAAACCTCTCTAAGGTCAACACATAAGATATATCTTATAGATATATTTACAACAGTATTCAATTTTAAATTATTATTGCGGGTATGCGGGTATCCTCGGGTATACCCGCGAGTACCCTCTACCCGACATCTTTGAGAATATGATACCCGCATCGGACCCTTCACTTTAAATTTGCGGGTATCGAGTACCCGATACCCGCACGAATATCGGGACGGGTGAAGGTATACCCGATACCCGCTATCCGAATTTACAGCCCTAATCGTCTCAAAAAAAAATCTTTTAACGTGATGCTGATGTGAATTCATTGTTGGAAACGCCCTAATAATGTATGTCGGTTTCCGTCAAAATTAAAGGCCAATTTGGACCACTCTCTCCTTATCAGTTATCAATTGTTGAGTGTCCACATCATGACAGTCCTTTCGGCAGCCCCTTTCTTCACATTTTTTTTTAGAATTAATATTTTATTTTTATTTTTATTTTTATTTTTATTTTTAAATTATTTTTTTTAACCACACAGCTCTATTTGAGGCAGAGAGAGATATTCTTATGGGTCAAAATTTAAAATACCCACCTTCATAACTTATCTATCAAAAATACCCACTTTCACAAAACACCTATCAACCATACCCAACTCATTATTAATGCCAAAACTACCCCTCAACTAATTCTCAACAAATCCATCCTAAAACCATTTTATGTTCAAATTATCAAAATTCAATTAAGACATAATCAGGCCCAACATGCTTCCGTACAACTTCGAAATAAATCTTAAATTTAACCAACATTATACCTTTGTCGACTGGTCTTCTTCAGGAGTCGGTCTTGTTGCGTTTTACGGCTCGTCTGCCCACCCGGCACGCACTAACCACGCACTCGCAAGAGATGGTTGCAACCCTTCCCCTTCACTAAGTGCCGACTAAATACTTTGTTGGAAAAATAAAGAAAATATTTTTACTAAACCGGAATAGTTGGACAAAAACTAAGCGTTTATAGAGAAATTATATAATAATTAATTTATTTCATAAAATAATCCCCAAAGGAGGAGACTAACTTGTTTAGCTACTCATAGTAGCTAATACTTGTGTACATAAAATAAAAAGGAAACTAAACTAAAAAAAAAACTTTGAAAACAAGAATTTAAAAAATTACAAAAGATAATTTCTAGAGAGAGGAAGTGGTGTGTGAAAATGTTGTGAATTTTCTGATGCCCTTCTTCTCTCCAGCTCTTGTGATTTTATAGAGGTCTGAAACCCTCTATTATTGCTTGGTGGTTGGCCTTGGATGCTATCCTCGTGGCCAGCTTGCTTGAAATTGACAGCCACCTTCTTTTGTTGGCCATTATTGCCGACACTTGTTGGTGTTGTCACATGTGCTGGGCCCTTGCTTTATCGCTTTGTGATAATGCTGGTAGGGGCCGGTAGCTTTCTTTCCACTCACATTTGTCCTGGAGCGCTGAGTGGTTCTCCTGTCATTCCACCCACTTTTGTCGTTTTTGTGGGTGCGATCCTGGCTGTGAATCACATGATTCACTTTGCTTTGTCGGCCACCTTACTTTTTTGGTGCCCGCGGAGTTCTTCCCTTTGGAGTCTGATGTTTGTCATGCTCATCAGACCGGAACCTCCTTCTATCCGGCTTTGGGAAGAAACCTTTGCCGAACTCTGGTTCCTTCTGCGACGAACATTGATCGCAGATTTTCTCGATCCACTGGCCCAGATGAGCCATGTTGCAGAATTTGCGACGAGTCTCTTTGCTCCCCGCAATCTTGTTGTCCCATATCGTTAGCCTCTTATTCTCGAAAGAATTTTCGGCGAACTGGGTTGTTGTTCCTCTCATTGTGTTAACCAGGAACGTTCCTAGATCCGAGCTTTGAAAGAACTTGAATCTGGACTTCATCTTGTCCATCTCGGTGAGACAGACCCATAGGCCCCATGCTCGTCTCGTGGAGATTTGATCCTCCGTAAATGTTGAGGCGATTGGGACCTAAAATTCAGGAACTTTGATTCGGTTCAAGGCTCCTGTATCTGGTCTTCGAAGCTTGATAAAATGGAAAGCTTCATAGACTCCTTTCCCGACGGGTTCTGGTGCTGCGCTGAAGAAGTACAGTTCCAAAACATCTCCCCGTTTAAGGGACTCGTTGTTCTCCCAGGCTTCAAACACTGTTCTTTGGATCCACTTGGGTAGACCCTTGATTTCGTTGAAGGCTGGAGCGGTGGTATAAACTGAGGCCAAAGCCCCAAACTCATACCATTCTTTGATGTGGTCTGGATTAGCTCCTGGAGTTGTCCAGACCCTTGGATATTTCCCGGCAACATCAACCCGGCAATTCCCCGGATTAATGCCCTTTCTCGTGATGAGTTTCTCCCATCTATTTTGATAGATCTGCCAAGAAGGAGAAATATCAACAAAATTAGTATCAACCTTAAGTTGGCCAGTCATCGGCCTAAGATTGATCTCTCCCTCTTTTACCCCAGAGGTGGAGGGTTGACATGTTGATTCAGGGTGTGACCCCTTAACAACATCTTTTCCTCGAGCGTCCGGCTGTGAAGCCATTCTCTCAGGACTTGTGCTAGGGGTACTTGAATCCCCTGCTACAGGTAATCCGCCCTGTACGGAAAGCATTGCTTTAGCCCGGTTTTCATGGACAACGCGCAAGAGCGGCTTGCTGAGTACTTCCTGAAGATTGAACATCTTCATGAAGCAATCATCGATTTGGTTGGATACTTGGGCTTCGTCAGCCGCTTGTATCTTTCCAGCTTGTTTAGTGTGTAGTACACACTTCTGCCATTCTTGTTGTAGCAGCTCTAGACTTGCAAAGAGCTGCCCCTGTATTGCCTCGATGGCCTCCACTTCAGGGAGCTCCATCCCTTGTAAGGAAATCTGCAAGAACATTCTGATCAGATTTCAAAACGACAATATCATAATCATAATATTGACATTCGGCTTGCCATCTAAGCAACCTAGATTTTTCAGGCTTAGATTCAATCTTTTTTGTTAAGAAAGCTTTAACGTTAGTGTTATCTACTTTCAAAACAAATTTCTTAGCAAGTAAGAAAAGCGGCCATTTTTTAAACGCCTTTCGCACTGCAAAGAATTCCTTCTCGTTGATGTGCCATCGCACAGCTTCGTCGTCGGAAAAGAGACCGCTACAGTATCTGCAAGGTTCTTCTCCTTTGATATCTTTGTGTGATATCAAGGATGCTTTGAGGATTTGAGTTTCTTCCTCAGAGAGATTTGGGAATCCCTCAGTTCTGCATTTGAGCAAAACTTCTCCGAATCTCCTTTGATCCTTCATTTGAGGTCTTCGGAGTCTGCCATCATCATCACCACGCTTGCTGCGGAATTTGATTGGCATTGAACGATGAAAAGCTCCCTGGAGCCTTTGTACAATGATCTTGTGATCACAATTGGTTGTGAACACTAGCCTCCTGGCTTCATTGTCTTGTATGTACCTTTTGAAGCTTTGCAGAAAATTATTTCCGAATAATATATCTGCTCCGGTATCATGGAAATAAATTGGTGGAGTCTTGACCTTGTACCAACGTGTTTGTCCTGCTCCGCCGATCAATATTTCTGTTTGTTTTACTCCCTTTGATAAGAGTAAAATCTTCTTGGAGAAATCCCTTCCTGCAATTCGAGGTAGATCTTCTTCCACTTCTGTTGGAAAGACTCCTCGTTTTTTGCTGTACAGATTCCTGCTCCTGAATCCACATAAGCAGCAAAATATTCTGCTTTGTGATTTTGGATCATCACTCTTTGGCGTCCAATGGTAATTTCCATTCCTCCTGCTTTCCATGACCATGGCTTATATTTGTCAAGGAAATTTCGTCCTAAGATCAGGACATCCGCTTCTTGTCCGGCTTGGCCTTCGGTCTGGATTTCAAAACCTCCAACCTCCAGAGTTCCGATGTAGCGGTTGTCGCCTGGATTCGCCAGATAATACAACATACTGCAGGGAAACTTGTTTTCCATGCTTGTTGTATCAATTCTTGTGGAAACCTGTCTCCATCCTTCGGGGCATTTGAATTTGACCCTCATGTCTGGAACTGGTGTTTCCCGGATCGCCTTTCTCTCATATGAATGAGAGAAACTTCTTGTTATAGGCCCTGAGGTTAGCCTATTTCCTTGGAATGATAGCCTTGGTGTTCCCAGTCTGAGACTCTGGGTATGGCTAAGCACCGGTTTGTCTCCAACATCGATGTCGATTCCCCTGACTTGGGGAATTTCTACTCTGTTTGGAGGGGCTGCCTTGGCGACTTCTTTGAATATTTCTGGAATTTCAATAAATTCTTTTCCCAGAAATAACTCCGTATGATGGGAATTTGATAAGGCATACGAGACTTGAAAAGTCAGTGAGTATGGCATGTTTCCATCTGTCATGTACTCCTTCTTTTTGTAGTCCTGATAGAGAGTCAGGGCTCGACTGAAGGATGAATCCTGTAGATTATAAGCGATTTGTGGGTAGAACTCGGTTATAATCTTCTTGGCATAGAGATTGCCCGAAAAAGCTCCAATAACTGATTCTCTGGAATCTCTAACCCTTTTATCGCAGAGTGCGATGTCAATTGGTTGGTCTGTCCCTGGTAAAAGGGAAGATTTGAGAACCAATTGAATTGCTCCAATATGAATCCATTTCATCGTACTAGCGACTTCTGGCTTCATTTTCTTGAGATCCTGCCTAATATCTTCGGCCGGAACCAGCTGGATTTCCACCTGGTTACTTGTGATCTCAATTGGAAGCGCCGTTTCTTGGCTTGTGACGCCAAAATAGACATGATGCTTCCTTTTGGTTGGAATCAAGCTATTTAAAACTCGATTCAATCTTCCATTGGAAAACCCTTGGTAGGTTTGGACCTCTTCGGTTTCCTTCTTGAGTTTTCTCACGAGCTTCTTCACCACTTCTTCTTGTGGAATCAGAAAATGGCTGGTAAATCCATTCTGATCCTCCTTCTGGGTGTGATGAACCTCGCGTTCCTCTTTAGTCTGACTCGTCTCCGGTTGATCCATCGGTCATCTCCGAATCCTCAGAACTAAAGACCTCTTCTTGCTCATATATACTCTCATCAGAGGATATATCTTCGAATTGATACACGGGTATCAATTTCTGGTGGTAGATAGCGTCTTCGATATCCGGTGTGGATTCGAATCTTCTTATCATCCTTTTCTCGTTGTCTGGGCAATTGGTTGAAATATGCCCCTTTGCACCGCACGACCAGCAGTTGCAATCCTTGAAACTTTCATTTGCTTTGGCCTGAGTGCGCCTGAAAGTTTTCCTCGCCGGGATTCTCTTTTGATTTGAGAATCGGTTTCTTGATGGTCCACTCCGTTGACCTAACTTGTAGGAGCGTGCCTTCTGTCTGGTCCACATAGTTCTTGGCTTCCAGGAACTCCTTCTGGACTTTCTTTCATAGGGTTGATACCTATGTTTCTTTCGGCTCCTCCTTTGATATAGCAATTCAGCACCAATCTCTGTTGGAAGATCAATGTTGTCGCACATCAATGGGGATTTCTTGTTGAGTCTTCTCAATCTCTTGAGATTCCTCTGGTCCGCCGCCTTCTGGCACCATTCGGACAGTTTCTTGTGGACATAAGACATCCTTCTTGAAGCACTATCAAGTGGATATTCTCCTGGTGAAACATACTCCTTGATGAGCATCTCTCTCCATGGACTTGGAAACTTTGGGAAAAAGAGGTCCATGGCTGTCTGGTCTTCCACTTCCCCCATATGAACATACAGGGTATAAAGGCGCAGAAATTCATCGAGAGCTTTTGGCTCCAGCACCATCAATCTTAGATTGTGAAGTGCCTGTTGATATTTCTTGCGCTTTTCCTCTGCGGCTCCTTCGAAAAAACCCATTCCCAAGAAATGGATTTTAATCTGCTTAGTAATCTCCTTGATGATGTCATACAAGGATGTATTACTAAACAATTCTTCCCTTACTGGAACCTCAAGTTTGTCCCAGTATTGTTTTGCCATTCCTGCCAAACTGGCTTCGAAGACTCTGGCAAATTCTTTTTTATCGTAATCAATTGTAGCGATTACGACTTTCAA
Source organism: Salvia miltiorrhiza (assembly GCF_028751815.1). Classification (NCBI taxonomy): domain Eukaryota; kingdom Viridiplantae; phylum Streptophyta; class Magnoliopsida; order Lamiales; family Lamiaceae; genus Salvia; species Salvia miltiorrhiza. The sequence goes on along the minus strand of NC_080394.1, from coordinate 33,521,712 downwards.
TGATGAAGCCCATTCGTCGATGAGACCTTCCCATTCTTTGAAGCTGGCTTCGTCAAGGTTGAGGATCAAACCATATGGATGGACTGGTTCCAGTGTGACCTTTCCAACAGGAGTATTCTGCATCTGAGGCCTCCGTCGTCGGGTTCGCTGGAACTGGCTTGCATCGTCTTGTGCTGACCCTTTTCCTGACGATTCTTCTTCTTGAGGCTCAATTTTGGGGCCCTCATCTTCTTGGTTCATCTTTAGATCAACCATATTGAGGTTAGCAAAAGACTCTGCTAACTCTTGTAGATCCTCCAATCCGATTCTGTCAAGGCTTTCCATGATATTTGCCTTTCATGATTCGGATTATGTCCTCCGGCTGCAACTCCTTGGGTGTTGCATCGAATAGAGAGGTAGACGTCGGGTCTTTGGACCATTGATTCCGAATTTTTCCGGAACATGGTTTTCGCCTTTCGATCTCCTCCATTCTTTTCTGGATATCACGCAAGAGGGTAAGGATTTCCTCTTGTTTGAGTGATATTCTGCTTATCTCCATCGGTAGTTCATACAGCTTGACGCCATAATATTCCACCGTCTTCTGGATCTCCCGCAAGTTGACGTTGTCGGAAGAGCTTGGCTCGATCTTTTGGTAGCCTGGATAGACTACTCCTGCCTTGTCTTTGGGTTCCATTAGTCGTGAGACCAATGAGCTTCCTCCATGTTCTGTTCAATCCTTGTTCTGGCTGCCGCCATTCTCATGAGATTCTCATGATAAAATTGGATACTCGCGATGACCTCGCGAATAAACTCGTTATCTCCTCCTCGTCGTAGGTTGGTAACGAGAACTCGATTATTCCACCTGAGATCGCCTAATAGGCGACTGGTTTCTATCTCCAGATTCTGGAGAGAGTTCCTGTAGTGTACACATCTCGGACACTCGTCCGGATCCATAAACTTTTAATGGAGTCTCCTCCCACATGGGTTAATAATAAAATAAACTAAAAATTATATAATTCCTCTATAAAAACCCGCTCTGATACCATTTTGAGAAGCGCGGGATCAATTTGAACAATTACCAATTAATTCATTTTTTGCTTAACAGTACGTGGCGTTGTCACACAGTCCAGACCCAGTTTACCGAAGTAACCTATCGGGCACGAGGAAAGTTTCCAGCCGATATACTAGTCAAGCTTAATTAGGCAAAAGATGGGAGATAAAGAGAAATTAAGTATAAGGGTAGAAGTGGTATTTCACTATGAAGTGGGTATTTTTCATAGATGTTTTAAATAGGTGGGTAGATTTGATAGATGTATTATAAAAGTGGGTATTAAAAACCATTTGCCCTATTCTTAAAGTCAAAAATTTGAAGTTGGAATCGCACCAATGTCTTCTAAATTGAGTTTATTACTATTAGCACTTATTTGATATTCATATTTAAAAATAGATCGATAAATAAAAATAAAATAAGTAATAATAATTAATAATAATAATAATAATAATAATAATAATAATAAATAATTTCGTTAAAATTAATTATCTCACGAGTGAGTTAAGATTTTTTTAAACAAAAATAGAAAAATAAGAGACGACATTAATTTTTATCATGTATCCTCTTAATTAAATAATTTGAAATATCGAACACACAGATAACCTTGTTTAATTGTCTAAGCTTATAAGACATAGTTACTCAAATAAATTTTTAAATGTGTCGCATAAAAACATAATTACTCAATGTGCACTTAGCACTTCGATCGAAAAGAGACTACAAGTTTTTCGCATCATCATAAAATAAAATAAAATAAACAGCTAGACTCTACTTCATCCAATGCATCAGTAATTCAAACTACTCTCAAATTTTAATTTTACAATTACTAAATATATAAATAAATATCGCATAAAATATATTTTTGTATAATAGTTGTAATGTCCGTAGAGATAGAAATCGGTACTTACGATGTATTTTGTCTCATGTTGTTTTATGCCAATTAATTCAATTTAAATCACCATGTTATATAATGGGTTAATGGCTGGAAAATACACGAAGTTTCATCAAATTTGTATTTTATACATGATCTTAAAAAATAACTCCATAATACATAAACTTTTGATTTAATTGCAATTTTCACACACACGGCGAGAACTCCGACTATGATTAAAGTTGACCGACAACGACGTGGACAATTATTTAATGATCTAGCAATACGTGTGGCATTTATTGTTAAAAAAAGTGGGTTGAAACGTTGATGTTAAATTCTCACCCAAATCTCGCTGTCGTTGCTTTCCTTCCCCAAATCTCACTGTCGTTGCTTCTCAAAATCCGGCGACAGATCCGCCTCTGCGGCCCTAAACTCCAGCGCCACCTCTCACCTCCGACCCATTTCTTTTCTCGCTGCAAACTCAGATGGAAATCTTCTCCTAAACCGAGCCCTAGCTCTCTCTCTCTCTCGCGATCTCCTTCTCCATCTGTAAGAGAACTACTGCCGCTGCCGAGGGGCCGACGAGGACCGGCGATTGGCCGCCATTCCATGCCGTCTCCCTCTGCCCCCTGTTCCTTTTCAAATTCTTCTTCTCCTCTCTGAAATTCTTCTTTTCCTCTGTTCCTCTTTAACCCCTTCTGTCACAGCTCAAAATCATTTATTTTCTTTATAATTTTTATTTGTAAATTGTTGAATTTTCAAATTATGAAGTTTTCAAAAATATTTTATTTATCGAGCTTTTGACTAGTAAAGTCGTGCTCTAAATATATAAAAAAAAAAACTTTGAAAGAAAAGAATTAGTCTTACAAAATGATTTGATTTTTTTCCATATTTTGATTATAAGTATTCAATCGATTTAATGTATTTTAAATTTGTAATTATATATCATAAATATTTCCTAACAAAAAAATAAATTGAATTTAAAAGTTACATAAGTTAAACTATATATATGTGTGTGTATATATATATATATGTATATATGTATACTAGATTTTGTCATTCTTATTTTAACCATTCCCTATATATATATATATATATATATATATATATATATATACCAATCAATCTATTAAAAATTTACCAATCCTTAATTTTATAATTTTTGTCTTATTATAATATATTTACTTGAAAATATGTCAAATGGAATATTAGTACGTAGTAGCGCCCCCTGTAAAAAAAAGTTCACGGATGTGGCCACTAACAATGAACGGTTAATTCCTAAAAAAAATAAAAATAATAATAATGAACGGTTAACAAATACTACCTCCATCCACAATTTAAAGCCCTACTTACCCTTAAATTTTTGTGCGTAAATTAAAGCCTTATTATGTTTTTTGTACTTTTTTACTCTCCTTCTTTCCTATATTTACTATCATTTACCACTAATGGACCCACCTTAAAACACATTTATTACTTTTATATAATATATTTACTACACTTTATCACTAGTAGACCCACTCACAACACCTTTATTACTTTAGTCAACTACCCTTATATTTCATTCACATCACATTTTTCAGCTTTCTTAGTCTCCGTGCTCATATTAAAGTGGGACTTTAAATTGTAGACGAAATGAGTATATTTTTCATAAATTATGACTATAATTTCTTCATAATTTACAAAACTACCATTCAAATCAATTTGAAATCAATTTCAAATTGAGAACTCCCTTTTAATAGAGTATAAATATATATAGTTACTTTAACTAAATTACACATTTAATACTTTTGATTATGCAATTTTCGAATCTGCATGGAAGTATGCATAAAGGAAATTACTATATATACAAACATAATTATTATTTTAACCAAAATTGATGATCGAATAATGTATATATACATATATTTGAAAAGTTGTCTTACCTGTAGGCTGTAGCCTACCCCTCCCACCGTCCCACGTGTCACATGGATATGGGGAAATGATGTGCTGAGTAATTAAGCCTACACATTAGACTTTTGATTCATGTACTACACACTTTTTTCCTCTATATATATGTCATGTTAGCTTTTATATTTTCTCATCCTCGATCATAAAACTTTATCTCTATATATATATATACTTATCTATTTAAGTTTATTTTATCTTTATAAATTATTATCTTATTTTATTCAATTAAGAAATGTGCGAGATGCTGAATTGATTTGAATTAGTCAGATAAATTTTAAGCTTAAGTACAAGGTATGAGATTTATTTAAATACATGTCATAATTAATTATTGTTCATTTTAATATTATGTGTTTATTATATGTGAGTTAAATTATATCGCTAGGGGCCAACATAATTGGTCCAATATGTCAAAGTCATTGGTATGCCACAATACAATTTACATGTTAAAGTTATGGTTGCAACCAGTCGCCAAGAGCCAACATAATTGGTTCAGGACGGAAAGATCTTTGGTATGTCACTGTGCGACTTTCAGTTATGAATGTTACAGCAAATGATATGCGTTACCATTTTATTAACGTGGTCAATGATTGCATGTTCCCACATTGAGTATACAGTGTGTGCTCATCCCATATTTAACATTTTCAGATTTCTAAGGTTGGAGACGCGTGGAAGGTCGAATGGAAAATCAAATATTTTGAATTTAGTTTTCCCTAAAGATGTTATTTTGAGTAAAGTATTTTAAATAAAGATTTATTTCATGATTTTCTCATTAAATATTTATTTATATACATGATTTTTCGCATGAATTTTCATTAAAATTTTAGTAAGATTTGGGTGTCTGATCGCTAATTTATTAGCAACAAAATCGCAACTATAACGGTGTAATTGTAGCAACAAATAGCAAGTAGAGTATCATATCCATGAGGACTGATAAACGAAATTACTCTAAATAATCCTAAAGAGAACTCTAACAATATTCAGGCAACTCTCAAGATCAATAAATTAATTAAAACTAAACTTTAGAACAAAGCAAATAAAATGCAGGTATAAAACCAGATAATAAAACGATTGATCCTAGGGAAGTAAATTCATTAATTAAATCCACATAATCAACCTACTAATCATAATTACTAGTTTAATCCATGTGACAGCCCGAAATCAAATTATTTATCTAAAATTATTTATTTTAAATTGTTTTAGATTTCAATTATTTCGAAGCATTTAAATTGTGAAGCTATTAAAAATTTTATTTTATGTTAAGCTCACGAAATGTCTAGTCGCGCCATTAGTTAAATAAATAAATTTGAGGATCATATCTTTAGAAATAAAAATTTATATTTTCAAATATCTAATTCAATTTTAGATCATAAATAAATATTTATATAAATTTGTATATTGGGCCTTACATGTAATTTGACGATGAATAAATGTTTTCTTTATAATTTTGTATGTTAGACTTTGAATAAAATATTTGCATAGTTTATATTTTGGGCCTCATAAAAAGAAAATTTGAATGTCCAACCTGATTCTATCTGATCAGCATCAACCCATATGATATTTATAATTTTAATTCTGATATTGAAGAAAAGAGTTTAAGTGTTATATTCTACTCCAGCCACCTATTCCCAATTCAGCCACGTATCATCAAATCATTCAATATATTTAATTCTCTCCCCAGCATTTATCAATTGATCAGCAAATTTCTCGTTTCATTCGGTTCAATTTCCTCTACAGAACTGCAATCGGTAATCTCATTATTTCTGTAAAATTTTCATACCTTTATTTCATCACAGGTTATTTTCTCCTATTTTATTTCTTATTTAGAGTTTATGCAGAAACCAACCATAATTCTCATTTTCGAATTCAAAAAAAACATCATCAATCCACGCACATAATATAGCTCACAATTTACAATTCATCACAACTGAAAAGAAAGAAATTGGAATAAAAAAAATAGAATAAATTTTCTTAATTTCAAGCAAAGGGAGGGGGAGTTGGACGGCGGCGGCGCTGCTGTCCCGGAGATGCTGTCGTTGCTCCGTTGACGACCGGAGAAGACGAGCAGGGAGGCAGCGGCTTCGGCGTTCTTCGTCGATGGCCGTCTGGCCGAGAAAGCGAGAGAAGAGAGAGAGACCGAGAAGTGAGAGGTGGCTGGGCAGCGCTAGATCTGGAAAAGGGAAGAGCGGCGGCGACGACAGTTGTTGTTGGGCTGTTGTCGCCGGCGAAGGGGGGCAGGCGGTGAGGAGGGTTTAATTCCAGTAAGAGGGCAGAGATAGAGAAGACAGAGGGGGAGATGGGGGTGCCGGATGTAGGAACCATATTGTGACATATGATCCACGTGCCCGTGACCAACTTCGGATACCAAACGAATACATATAAAAACCACAAGTGCCTATTACAAGAGAACGATGCTTACTTGCAATTTCGGCGATGAGAGACTCCAGTGTTGATCTTCCAACTTGTTCCCACGGTAAGACTTGACGTTGGGTGGCAACTATCTTCAAGTCCTCTCCCTCAAAGTTGGCGTCTCCTCCTCCCTATTCTGCTCTCACGTGAATGAATTATTAATTAGGTTTAGGGTTGTCTTATTATTTATACTAGGTATTAGTCACACCTAAATAATAAGTCCATAAACATAATTAAATCAGACCAAGCCCAAAGGCTTAAGTGAGGAGAGGGACGCCCACTTAAGGAGTACAAACCTTAATTGGGCCAAGCGGGGATCTACTAGCTTGAATAAAGTTTGGCCTCCCAGTGTTCGATTTTCTTATTCAGCCCAGAATAAAATCGAGACACAAGTATTAATTTATTCTACTAGAAAATTAATACTGATTTACCTCTCTATTCTTTAAGTGAGTCGGGGCTAGCATTAGACTTAATTAATCTCCGTGTTTAAGATATCCAACATCCATTAATTAATTAATTCCTCTGACGATCAATTAATTAATTAATCAGTCGTTTAATTATAAATGACATCTCGAGTGCTACCACTTAAACTTATTATCGTATCGGAACTAATTTCACCTACAGGGTTTAATACGATAAACTTATTAAGTTCCTCGAGAGGATATTATCATCCTGTTATTAGCAGGACACGGACCCTTATTACAATATAATCGCATGTCAAATAATAATTGCTATCACCCAAAGTATCGAGTATATTGAGCTTCAAGAGAACTCTCACCCGTGATAAATCAAAGCAATAGTCAATTAATTATTCACACCGATTAATTCAATTAAGGTTAAGATTATTTAAGTCACCGAGATCTTGATTCTTAATAAGTCAGAATATAAGAATTCATCTCACTGTGATCCTGTTCAATACACGAAGGTACTAGCATAAATAAATAGCCAAGACAAACTATTTATTCATTTATGCTACAATCTAAACCAGCAACTCGTCCATAGTTGCCTTAATTGTGAACTCAATTTATATCTCAACTTTTTCCAATTATATGATATTTTGTGATCTACAATACACCATATAATCTATAGTATGAGATAAATTGGACTATAATAGTATTATGCAATAACAATATTTCAGATAGAAGAATCACAGTGAACTAAGGAATCAATGTATACAAGCATAAAGTCTTGCTTTCAGTATACAACCCTTCACACGACTCCGGCGGCGGCGGAGGAGCCGGAGGAGAGAGGGAGGGACAATGAGTGTGTGTGCTGGTGTGTGTGTCATACTATCGTGTGATCTGTGTGTGTGAGTTGGTGAGGTGAAGAATAATAAAATAGGGGATTAAGGGGAGGTGTTGACGTGATTTATGAGAGAGAATGAGATTGGGCCTTAAATGGTTTGGCCTAATTAAGTTAATTTTATTATGGGCTGAAGTAGTAATATGTTTAAACTTGGGGTTTACTTTATTAATTAAAATTTTGAGTTTGCTTTTTAATTAAATTTGAATCTGTTCAGAATTATAATTCGGATTTAGTTTTAGATCTAAAGTTGAGCTGATTTTTCATAAGAAAATATTTTATTTGTATTTTATTACATAAACCAATATTTTTATAGATCTTATAAAGTAGTAAATTATTTTCAAGTATATTTAGGCCCTTACATTTTTATTATTAAATTTTACTTGATTAGGTGCGGCGCGACTAAGACGTGATGGTGATTTAAATTGCTCAAGTTAGCATTCAAGTTGAAGTTGAGGTTTAAATTCAGGTGTGGGAATTTATTTAAATACATGCTGTAGTTAATTGTTGTCCATTTTAATATTATGTGTTTACCATATGTGTTATGAATTACACTAATCGCTAGGGGCACGTAAATAGGGTCCATGACGTCACAGTCATTGGATTGCCACAATGCGATTTGAGGTTATGTATCGCTAGGGGCCCGTAAATAGGGTCCAGGACGGAAAGGTCTTTGGATTGTCACGATGCGATTACATGTTACAGGGTTGCAACCATTATATTGAGGATGTCGCCAGGGGCCCGTAAATAGGGTCCGGGACTTTAAAGTCCTTGGATTGCCACAGTGCGCATATTGAGGATATGTATGAAATGGCCGTATGTGTTACCGTTTTATTAACTAGAACAATGATTGCATGTTCCCACACTGAGTTTACCCTATATGCTCATCCCATATTTAACATTTTTAGGTTTTAACGGTCGGAGGCACGTGGAGGGTCGAATGGGCGCGTCGAATCCTTTTGAATCAAAAGAAATTATCTTCTTTTGAACTTGTACAATATCAAATACTTTTGTTTAGCAATAGTTTTGGATATTCAAATTGTCTTCCAGACCACGTTTGACTTAGTATACGTTATAATATCGTTATGTTGTGTCTATGTCATGGTTTGGTAGTCATAAATTCAAGTTTTGGTTTGGAGTATTTTATTTAATAGTTTATCTTTTTCGAAAATGATTTTGAAATGATCGAAATTTCTTACTTTTGAATTTTATGTGTTAAATAGTTTCTTTAATTTATATTTTATTCTTCAGTTAGATTAGGGTGTTACAATCCAACTATGATTAGAGATCATACAAATAATCAATTAATCTCGATAGAACAACAATGACAGTAGATTAGTAAATTATCTATCTCCGTTAGGTCTCAAGAAAATCTACTAACTCCCAAAAGTTCCTAGGAATGACTCCTTATGATCCACCTATCTCCGTTAGGTCTCAAGGTTAAAATCATATAATACATTCTTGAATCCACTAAACAGTTATCTCCGTTAGGTCTCAAACCGAATAGCTACACATGCAAACTATTGATCAGATAATTCACAAGAATTTAAGGACCAAGAATTATGAATCATAAAGTGGAAGGCAAAAAGGTATTAACAAATTAATCATATGAATTCAATTAACTATTTACGAACCCTAGAATCAGATAAAGAACTTAGCCAGACATAGCAAAAGAAAACATGAACATAATTAAAAAGAAAGCAATTGTAAAAACTAAATTATGTAAAACTCGGAATGAACGTTGAATGACAGCTGGAATCTTGCAGGAAAATAAAGCTAATATATGAAAACACTAAAATTCTAAGTCTAAAACTGAAAATATGGAGAAAAGAGGTGAAGAGATGTGTCTAATAGGTCAAATAAAGGACCTATATATAGGCACAGGGGAAAAATACAGTCTAGAGCTCAAAAAACACTGAAAAACGCATAAAAATAAGGTTTCCCGGACGCGCGGCGGCCTCTCCCCGCGCTCAAGGCCAAAATCTGCCACTTTCAGGCGACCTTCCCGGTGGTCGCCGACTGGGTCGCCCCCGTCGCCGAGTTTCTGGCGGTCGTCGGCTGGGTCGCCGTCGTCCGTGCAAAATTCCTTCTTCACCCGGCGCTCTGTTGGGTTTGTATACTGAAAGCAAGAACGTTTTATGCTTGTATACAATGTTTCCTAAGTTCACTATTTTAATCTCCTATCTGATTGTGTTCATGATTGCATATGTATGTTCTCTATCTCTATATAAGTAGATTATATGGTGTGTTGTAGATCACAGAAGACCATATAATTGGAATAACCTTAAGAGATATAATATGATCACAGCCGAAATAACTCTAGGACAAGTTATTGGTTTAGGCTGCGGTATAGATGGAAGTAGTTTGTCTTGACTACTTGTCTATACTGGTACGTCATAACGTATTGATAGGACCACAGTGAGATGTATTCTTCTATCTGACTTAAGTGAAGAATCAAGATCTCGGTGACTTAATAAAATCTTAATACTAATAAGATTTCAGATATATATATGTTAATGTGTATCACTTTGATTTACTATGAGTGAGAGTTATATAGTAACTTGAGTACTCAGTATCTTGGGTGATAGCGGTTAATATATGATATTTGATTATCTGTATTAGTACCCGTATCCGATATAGGATAATGACATCCCCTTAAGGAGCTCAATAAGGTTTCTTGCGCTAAACCCTGCAGGTTGATTAAGTTCAGGCGCAATAATAACGTTTGAGTAGTACTGCTTAAAGATTACAAAGAGATTAATTAATTTAAGCTGTCATAGCTGTAATTAATTAGTGGATGTCGGATATTTTAAATACGGGGATTTAATAAGTCTAAATACAAGCCCCGACTTATCATCGGCAATAAAGGGGTAAGTCAATATTGGTTCTCTAGTGGAATGAACTAATATTTATAAATTAATTATGGTCTGGGCTGACCATGGATAATTAATTTATTTGAGGCCCATCTTTATTCCTTGTATCTGGTCCCTGGACTGGCCCAAAGTCTCCTAGCCCTAGAAGGAGTAGAAATCGTTCCCTACACCTAATCTGCGCCCCCTACACGTATTTAATTATTTAAATACAGCTGTCAGCTCTCAGGAAAACACACTGATAAAATATTAGGGTTTTGGAGAGCTGTGGGGCGCAGGAAACGTGAAGAGCATTATTTCTCTCTTGGGACTTTCATAGAACGTTGTCCATCCAACGGTGAAAGCTGAGCGGGATACAGTTCAGAAGATCAGAGCTAGAGTCAGATTTTGAGCGGGATACAGTTCAGAAGATCAGAGCTGGAGTCAGATTTTTCGCAGGAAATCAAGTTCTGGCAGTTTCGGGAAAACGGCCATAACTTCCCCCACAGAACTCCGATTCAAGCGAAACAGGCAGTCACGGAAAGCTCTCTCGAAGACGAAGAAGTCGTAGTTTTGGGTGAATTACGATTTGAGGACGTTTGAGCCTTCAAACGAAGGCTTGGAGCTGACTGATCTGTTCAGCTGCGAGTTTGACAAATTCTTCTGAATTCTTCAGGTATTTCTGAACTCCAACGTGCAGCACTTAAATTCATAGGAGCATGTTAGGGATTAATCGTTGTATGATAAATTAATAATAATCCAAGAAACGATCATCGGGCAATTAGAGTATTAATTTAGTTTAATATTCCTTCAATTGGTATCAGAGCCCAGGATTAATTTCTTGGCGCTATTATTAATTTATGTACGATTAATAATGTGCGTTATTTTTACTGCTGTTGTTCTTCGTGGTCTGTTGATTCGTGGATTACGTCGTTTGACGTTGTAATCGTTTTTCACCACGAGAAAATTCATGGTTAGATTAGGTTTTTCAAATTGTATTTGTTTTTCTTTTGTAATCTGTAAAACTGAAGAACGAGATGAGGACGACAACGAATCAACAACGGATGAACGGAGTTTGGAGTTGGAGTGCTGGAGCGAGCGAGACAGCGCGCGCACGCTGTGCGCCGCGCGCCTGGTCAGGCTGCCGCGCGTCTGCTGTCGCTCTTGATGCCGGCTGCCGATGTCCGCGCTGGAGTAGGCAAGGGGCGAGGGCTGGGCGTGCTGGGGCCGTGCGCACGCGTGTCTGCGCGCCCAGCGCTGCACTGCTCGCCCGTCTGCCCAGGCTGCTGCTGCTGCGCGCGCTGGACTTCTCTCGACGTGCTGTGCTGCCGACGTGTTGCTGCTGGTGTGCGGGTCAGGCGAGAGAGGAGAAAGGTGGCAGGCAGGGGCTGTGGGCGCCCGGGGCAGCGCCTGCGCGCTTTGCGCGCTGCGCGCCCAGCAGGCGACGCTCGGCTGCTGCTGCCGCTGCTGTTGTCTTTGCTTCGGGGCCTGCTGCTGCACGCCGAGGCTATGTGCGCCGGGCTGCTGCTGCGCCCTCGCCGGGCTGTCGAGGAGTGGGCGGCGGCGCCTAGGGTTTCCAAACCCTAGGTGGCCGATTCTCAAACCCTAGGGGCCCAAACCCTAAATTCAAAGACGGGCCTGATGAAGATGTTCGGGCCAAGTTTTATTTCTTTTTCTTTTCTGTTCTTCGTAATAGATTAGAAGTTTGGGGTTCCACGAATGGGTCACGAAGAACTTTATTGTTTTAATTTTGTTCTTTGCATGTCGTGGTGTTAATCATTTATGCTCTTTGCATGCTGTTTTGTCTTTGCTTGTTAATATGTGTTTATTAACTGCGCTTAGACAAGCATGCTAGGTTTATCGTTTTCTTAAGCATGTTTTAGAATTCTGTGAGCATGTTTTACATGTTGCGTTCTAGATTAGCATGTTTAGGATTATGTGTTGAGCATGATCAAACCTTTTGAAAGAAAAAGACTAAGCTGTATTAATAATTTTATGGATGATTAAAAATTATTTAGATTTCCACAAGCGGTCTCTAGACAAAGTGATTGGCGATGTGAGTAAACGTCCACACAACGTGGCTTACTTCATGTTTGTTCTTTCATAGTTTGTCAGATGAGGTTTCTATAAAAATATTTAAATCCATTAAAGTAGTGAGAGTTATGCAGTAAACGTCCACACAGCGTGGCTTACTTGTATAATTTTCACGAGTACTTTAAAGGATGGAATTAAATAAGATAACTAAGAAATTAAATTGAATGCGACATGGTCCGAGCAAGTATGTCAAATTCGAAAATTTAATTTCAAAGTTAGATTGTGGTTATTTTTAAATAATTTTTATTCTTAAAATTATATAGACCTCCACATGCGGTCTCTAGACAAAATGACTGACAATATGAGTAAACGTCCACATCACGTGGCTTACTTCATGTTTGTTCTTTCATAAGTTTGTCAGATGAGGTTTCTATAAAAAAATATTTAAACCATTAAAGTAGTAGGAGTTATGCAGTAAACGTCCACACCACGTGGCTTACTTGTGTAATTTTCACAAGTACTTTGGAGAATGGAATTAAATAAGATAACCAAGAAAATTAAATTGAAAGCGACATGGTCCGAGTGAGTATGTCAATTTCGAGAATTTAATTTTCAAGGTTAAAATGTGGTCATTGCTTAGATATCATATCAAGTACAATGTACAACTCCCAAAGGAGTCTCTTCTTGATGATGATATGGTCTAGTTAAGGTGCCAACTATTAATTTCCTTTGTCAAAAGGTTAATTGACATGGATGGAAATTAAATGACTAGGTGTATAGTCTGGTTGAGGAGTTCGTGTGTAAACGTCCACACCACGTGGCTTGCACATGGGATTCTTTGAGCGGTTGGAGGTTTCATTAATATTGTTTTATCAAAAGGTTACAATATTATTGTTACGAATTATGTGCTTTATGTTCGTTACTTTCAGATATGTCTATGTCTCTTATTTTTTATTTGTTCTTGCACAAATTCTTTTAACCAGTCCACATATATAAAATGGAAACGCAGTTTTGGTTTTTTATCTTTATCACAAACTAACACAATTTTTGTGTTGCTTACTACTCCACGTTCTTATGGTCCGAACAATGGTCAACTGATGAGAAAAAGAAATTATATAAAAAGTGGCATAAGACGAATAATGTGGCTATATGCTATATTATGAGTATAATGTCACAAACCTTGTAGCTCCAACATCAGGGCATGGACGATGTTATTAGCATCATGTTGAATCTCAAGAAAGTGTTCGGAGAGTCGGACTGAGCTGCTCATTTAAATTTGATGAGAGTAATCTTGTTATTTTTATGAGTGAGCACAGCTCAGTGCACGAGCATGTCATGCAAATTTTGACGGACTTGACTTGCTCAGTGGGAGTATCGATGGTGAGGCAAAAGTCGATATTATCCTGAACTCTCTTCCCAAGTCTTTTAATTAAGAACTTCCGCCTCAATGTTGTTATGAGCAAGAAAGATAATACTTCTTTTGAGTTGTTGAATGCTCTAGTTACGGCTAAGGAAGTTGTGGGAAAGAGATGTGCAAGCACTTGTTATTGCCAAATGAGAGCCATCTTCTTCGTCGAATGATGGGAAGAAGAAGGGTCCAAGGGGCAAGAATGACAAGGGAAATAGTGGGAGTAGTAGTGTGATAAGATTGAGTATTGGAGATTTTTTCTTTCAATACTCAAGGCAAAGGGTTAAGGTACTTCACTTGCTATAGTAACTGAGACATATCAGCTCATTTTCTACTCAGTTGTGAGTAGTGGATAACGAGAGAAACTGATAATGATAATGGTTGTTACACCTTGCATGGCTTTTTATAAGCTGACAAGGAAGCTGAGAAGTGATGAGATGTTTGTCTTCGTAGGCAACGTGACTGGGGTCGCAGTTGTTGCAATTGAAGACTTGTCTTTAAGTCCTAAAGACATAGATTAGTTTTTGAGAGTTCCTTATCATGTTCCAAAATTTTGAATAGATGGATCTTATGTCATTTTTTATAGTGGTGTTTCTATCATAAGAAATGACAAAATTGTCTATTCTGGTATTTTTGAACATCTCTCTTCACACTATAACTTGTCGACAAAATACCTTTATATTGCATTTACATCATCGAACAAAAGAAAGAGAAAAGTTAAGGCTAATCTCTCATGAGGATCTTACACATATATTGATACCCTAGATTAGGTCACATCTATCTTAACAGGATCCAAAGGCTCGTGTCTAAATAGTACATTGGATTCAATCCAGGTTGTACCATTTGGAACCTGCGAATCCTGTATAGAGGAAAAGATGGAGACCGGGCATTCATGGCAAAGGGGATAAAGGGCCAATAATGTGTTAGAAATGATCTTTTCTGATTCATTGTCAGTGTTTGGGATTCCAACCCAGTTTACTACACCGTGTAATCCCTATATAAGATGGTGTAGTGGAGAGAAGAAATAGGTCACTCTTGGAAAAATATGTCCGATGATGAGTTATGCATCTTTGCAATTAGTCCAAAAGAATCAGAAGGTGGTTATTAGCAATGACACACGATTCTTAGAAGTGGACTATGGGAATAATCACTAATCCAAGTCAGATAGTGTGCTTCAAGAAATTGAAGACATTAGACAAGCGATTCCATCACCCAAGCCAAGTGTGCAAGATTTTTGTACCACAAGACACTGCACACACTGTTGACACACATGTGCCACCACAGATCCATTGTAGTGGGAGGGTTGTGGGACAACCCGATCGATTTATGTTCTTGGAAAGATCTTTGGATTCAGTCCCTGGTAGTGAATATAAGATAATCGACCCAGATATCTACTTGGAATTAGTGGAAGACGAGAATGTAGATTCCTGGCACGCCTCAATGGAGCAATTCATTAAGAATATGGGTGTATACTAGAAAATCTTGCTAACAGGAGGCAGTAAAGCCTTAGGTTGTAAGTGAGTATACAAGATAATGACAAGCCCGAATGAGCAAGGTCGTAGCTTTCGAAGCTAGATTGGTGGCGAAAGGTTATGCCCAGTGTAGGTTATGATGATATTTTCGCCAGTGCCATGCTCAGAACATTCAGATCATTTTACCCATAGCAGCTCACTTAAACCATCGAGGTCTGACAAATGGATGTCATATATATTACCTTTGAAAAGGTAAGGACATCCATGTGCAACAACCTGAAGGTTACGTGAGGGAGGGAGAGAAGCATCACGTGTCAATCGCTCTCGTGTCATCGGTGATGTGGTTTATCTTGCATTTTATGTAGATAATATCCTCCTAATTGGCGACAATATGGAGCTATTGTCAAGACATAAAGTAATGGTAATCCGAACAGTCTCAGGTGAAAGACTAAGGAGGTACAGTATACATCTTTGTGACAAAGGTTATAAGGGATCACTAGAAAAAGATGTTGGGCTTATCTCGAGTGTCTTACATTGATACTGAGAATACTCGTTGTAGTATGAATACCGCCAAGAAAGGATTGCTGCCTTTTAGATATGGTGTTCCTTTATCTAAAGACTATGTCTTAAGATGCCTATTAAGGTTGAGGAAATGAAGGCAATATTCTACGTTTCCGCAGTAGATAGCTTCATGTATGGATTACTATGTACGAGATCTTATATTTGCTATGCAGTTAGCATGGTTGTAAGATATCAGTATAGTCCTAGTTAAGGACACTGAACTGTGGTCAATTATATTCTCAAGTCCATGACTAGAGAATAAGGATAGTTTACCAGTTAGACAGTTTAGTTCCTTTTTGGATTATACGATTTCGGATTTCCAGGCTGACCGGAACAAAGAATAATTACCTCGAGCTATGTGTTTTCCTTGGGAGGTAAAACCTTTTGGTTTGACCACTACCTCCAGGATCTAAGGGTGATTCCTAGTTTGCGTGAGAGCATCACCTTCGTGAAACCTCAAGTGCAGTTGCAAACTCTAAGGAATCTAAGAACCACAAGGGGTCAAACACAAGGAGACTAAGTACCAAGTTATACGATTATTCGTAAATCGAGGTTTTGTGCTCATAGAATAAATTCTCACATATTGGAGAAACCTACTCATCTTTTCACAAAAGGCTTATCGCAAATGGTCATTGAAAGATGGGAATGCGATTGATGCCACCCACTTAGGAAACTTTAAGTATAAGTGGGAGAAGTGTTAGGTGATTGGTAAATAGACGCATTGTATACTAAAAGTTTGCTTTAGTATAAGTGGGAGATTGTTGGATTTGTATACTGAAAGCAAGAACGTTTTATGCTTGTATACAATGTTTCCTAAGTTCACTATTTTAATCTCCTATCTGATTGTGTTCATGATTGCATATGTATGTTCTCTATCTCTATATAAGTAGATTATATGGTGTGTTGTAGATCACAGAAGACCATATAATTGGAATAACCTTAAGAGATATAATATGATCACAGCCGAAATAACTCTAGGACAAGTTATTGGTTTAGGCTGCGGTATAGATGGAAGTAGTTTGTCTTGACTACTTGTCTATACTGGTACGTCATAACGTATTGATAGGACCACAGTGAGATGTATTCTTCTATCTGACTTAAAAGAAAAATCAAGATCTCGGTGACTTAATAAAATCTTAATACTAATAAGATTTCAGATATATATGTTAATTCGTGTATCACTTTGATTTACTATGAGTGAGAGTTATATAGTAACTTGAGTACTCTGTATCTTGGGTGATAGCGGTTAATATATGATATTTGATTATCTGTATTAGTACCCGTATCCGATATAGGATAATGACATCCCCTTAAGGAGCTCAATAAGGTTTATTGCGCTAAACCCTACAGGTTGATTAAGTTCAGACGCAATAATAAGGTTTGAGTGGTACTGCTTAAGGATTACAAAGAGATTAATTAATTTAAGCTGTCAGAGCTGTAATTAATTAGTGGATGTCGGATATTTTAAATACGGGGATTTAATAAGTCTAAATACAAGCCCCGACTCATCACCGACAATAAAGGGGTAAGTCAATATTGGTTCTCTAGTGGAATGAACTAATATTTATAAATTAATTATGGTCTGGGCTGACCATGGATAATTAATTTATTTGAGGCCCATCTTTATTCCTTGTATCTGGTCCCTGGACTGGCCCAAAGTCTCCTAGCCCTAGAAGGAGTAGAAATCGTTCCCTACACCTAATCTGCGCCCCCTACACGTATTTAATTATTTAAATATAGCTGTCAGCTCTCAGGAAAACACACTGATAAAATATTACGGTGAAAGCTGAGCGGGATACAGTTCAGAAGATCAGAGCTGCAGTCAGATTTTTCGCAGGAAATCAAGTTCTGGCAGTTTCGGGAAAACGGCCATAACTTCCTCCACAGAACTCCGATTCAAGCAAAACAGGCATTCACGGAAAGCTCTCTTGAAGACGAAGAAGTCGTATTTCTAGGCGAAATACGATTTGAGGACGTTTGAGCCTTCAAACGAAGGCTTGAAGCTGACTGGTCTGTTCAGCTGCGAGTTTAACGAATTCTTCTGAATTCTTCAGATATTTCTGAACTCCAACGTGCAGCACTTAAGTTCATAGAAGCATGTTAGGGATTAATCGTTGTATGATAAATTAATAATAATCCAAGAAACGATCATCGAGCAATTAGAGTATTAATTCAGTTTAATATTCCTTCACGCTCTCCGCCCGGTAGCCACTATTGCGCGCGACTTTCTTGTTTCGGTCATATCTCCCTTGTCAGAACTTCGATTTGCAATCCATTTGCACTCACGAGCTCGTATTGAGATGCACTACAACTTATGTTTCACACCGTTTTTCCAAATTCAAACTCAATATTCTTGTAAATTCCTTCAAAGTTCGACCAAGTATCATATTTCACAAGATAAAGCAATATAAGCACAAAACAATCATCCAACCCTCAATTTCCTATAGAATTGACATCATATGAACACTAAAAATCATGGAAACATGAGTGTTATCCGGCGCCCGCCCCCTTGATAACCCTCTTCCGGCTCGGCGGCCTATAGGAAGTAGCTGCTGAAGCGGAGGATTTGTGTGCTCTGTGGCTCGTGTATGAAGCGAGATCAGACATGCCAGATCTGGGCTCGTGTGCAAATCTAGGGATTTTCCCCTATGTTCGCATGATGTCTTCGGCGATCCCGCTCAGTGGCTCCAAGTTTGCACCGACCTTGAGAACCTCAATTCGGCGACGGAGGTTCATTTGCTTCTCGAAATGAGGTTTATTTGTTGTTCATTTCCTCCTCGTCGGATTTGAGTTTTTTTGGTTTGTAGATTTGAGATTTTTTTGGTTTACAGATTTGAGTTTGCATTTCCGACCTCTGGGGTTTGCATTTTGATTTTTTTTTTAAATTAAAAAATCTTGACAAAACGACATCGTTTTACATGACCGTCGATACCTCCATGTCTACAAATTCCAGGAGACATGTCACCGATGAATCCATAAATATGGTTGTGAATTCATAAATCTAATTGTGAATTTAAGAACATTATGTTGGGAACTCATAGATTTGGTTGTGAATTCAAAAATATTAATCAATTATCCTAATGAAACATAAAACCTCACCCTAATTAAAACAGTAAATAACAACAGGATTTACGTGGTTCGGTCATTAAGACCTACATCCACGGGAGGTTCTTCGTCGTTTTTACTATACTTTGAGAGAGAGTTTACATTTTACAAGTGGTGAGTGAAATACCAGATAAGATTCCTCTTTTAACTCATCCCTAAGCTTCTATTTATAAGCATGGAAAACCGACCCTAAAGCCTTTAAGCCCATCCCTTAAATAATTGGGCCTAAAGCCCCTTAGTATATTAACTCTAGCTTTTTTAAGTCCTCAGCGCCGAGAGCTCCGTTATTTCTCTAGGCTGCGTAGGCACTTCGGATTCTCTAGACTGCGCAGGCACTTCGAATTCCTTTTATGATCTCAATTCTTCAATTAACCATGCGCTGGTTAGCTTTATTTAATAATAATAATAATAATAATAATAATAATAATAATAATAATAATAATAATAATAATAATAATAATAATAATAATAATAATAATTAGGCGAAATATCCTAGTATTGTTAAGCACAGCGCTGATGAGTATTTTAGCCATCATCAGCTACTCCCCTCTAGTCTAGTTTAACGGAGACTTCTTTGTGTTTAACCAGTAGTGCATGGTCTAGAGTCAGTGTTGTGTTGCTCTCCTGAGTCAACTAAGCATACATGATTCCCTACAACCTATTAGATAGGAACTGTCAATTTTTGCAAACTAATAAAGACAAAGTATTTTGGCGCTGCAAATGAACTAAAATAAAGAAGATAGTAATTTTTCCTTTTGATTCTTTGAACATCATCAAAGACGACAGGAGCTTAGATAACTTGTGCTGAGAATAACTTAGATGACATGTGCTGAGGATAACCCAAATAATCTGCACCGACTGAGATAACTGAGATTACCGCACTGGTTGCACTGAGATATTCTGCGCTGACTGAGATAGCTGCGCAGACTGAGATAATCGAGGTAACTGAGATAGTTGCACTGACTGAGATAACTGAGATAGCTGCGCAGGCTAAGATAACTGAGATAGCTGCCTTGACTGCGCTGAGATAGCTGCACTGACTGCGCTGAGATTGTTGTCTTGACTGCTCTGAGAAGACCCAAATGATCTGCGCTGAGAAGACCCGGATTCTACATAATTCACTTGTGGAATTTTTCAAATGCTTCACAACCCATGTGCCGATGTTATGGCCCATGTGCAGATGTTATGGCCCATTCGTAACGCGGCTAAGTTGCCACTTAAGGCTCGAATATCTGCATATGCGGCTGAGTTGCCACTTAAGGCTAGCAGGTTTTCCAGCGCTGTCAACCATTATTCCTACGTTGTGAATTTTTCAAGAAGAATACAAATAGTGACATATACCCTACTCCCCCCTCTTTTAGTAGCATGTGCATGATTCAAATAAACATATTATGTGCATACTTGTGATTGGTGTTCCTACTTATGACGCTAGTAACTGCGGTGACATGACTATAATCATGAAGTAAGATATTCAAATTATGTTTCAAGCCCTAGCACTTATGCAGAAGATGTGCAGCTTCGTATACTAGTCAATCCATATTTCAAATCTAGGCACATATGCAGAAGGTGTGCAGCTTCTGAAATAACATCAAATTTCCCAATCCCATCAAAGATAATATAAATCACGAATATGCCCAAGTGTTAAAGTAGATAATTGACAGTTCCAATCTAATAAGTTGCAGGGAATCATGTATGCTTTGCTGACTCGGGAGAGCAGCACAACGCTGACTCTACACCATGCACCACTGGTTGAACACAAAGAAGACGCCGTTCAACCAGACTAGGGGGAAATAGCTGAACACAAAGAAGACGTCGTTCAACCAGACTAGGGGGAGTAGCTGATGAAGGCTAAAATACTCATCAGCGCTGTGCTTAACAATACCAGGATATTTCGCCTAATTATTATTATTATTATTATTATTATTATTATTATTATTATTATTAAATAAAGCTAACCAGCGCAGGGTTAATTGAAGAATTGAGATCGTAAAGTGCCTGCGCAGCCTAGAGAAATAACGGAGCTCCCAGCGCTGAGGACTTAAAGAAGCTAGAGTTAATATATTAAGGGGCTTTAGGCCCAATTATTTAAGGGATGGGCTTAAAGGCTTCGGGGTGTATAAATAGAAGCTTAGGGATGAGTTAAAGGGGGAATCTTATCTGGAATTTCACTCACCACTTGTAAAATGTAAACTCTCTCTCAAAGTATAGTAAAAACGATGAAGAGCCTTCCATGGATGTAGGTCTTAATTACTAAACCATGTAAATCCTGTTGTTATTTTCTGTTTTAATTAGGGTGAGGTTTTATCTTTCATCATATCCAAAATCTCAATTATTAAAAAATTCTCTGAACTAAAAAGATTAACCAAAACTTGAATTGACAATCATAACTATAATTTAATTGTGAATTTATAAAATTGATTGTGAATTCAAGAACATTAACCAATTTTTTTTCTCTAATTTGGAAAATCAACTTTTAATTCTCAAAAAAATATTACTCCCTCCGTCCCAATAAAAGTGGCCACATTTTCTTTTTGGGTGTCCCATTAAAAGTGACTACTTTCTAAAAATGGCAAAAGTTTACTTTAATTAAGTCAACAAGTACTCACTAATTTGGTCAACAATTGTAGGCCACTTTCTAAAAATGTCAAAATTACTCACTAATTTGGTCAACAATTGTAGGCCACTTTCTAAAAATTACTCACTAATTTTGGTGGGTCACACTCAATTAAAACATAACAATCCCCTTCTTAATCTCCGTGCCCAAAAAAAAGTGGCCACTTTTATTGGGACGGAGGGAGTACCAAATAATCTAGGAGGTGGTCTCCTATGCACCCGGTGCACCGTGCACCCGGGTGCAAAATGACATGCACCCGGTGCACCGTGCACCCGGGTGCAAAATGACACTAACGCTTACACTAAATGACATTAACACTAATACTATCTTGAAATGACACTAACACTATTTTGTTTTACAAATGATATTATCATGTTATATAAATAATACTGTCGCAAAATGACACTAACACTATATTGAAATGACACTATCATGTTATCGAAATCACACTATACACCCGGGTGCACAAGAGAATTTGTGATAGTCCAGTCTTACTCATACGGATACAATTGCTATTATGCTGTTAAATTATCTGATCTCATTCTCTCGTTCTCTTAATCATTATTTTGATTGTGATTTAAATAATTTATATTTAATTAACACATCCTTACATAATATATTAGTATTCACAATTCTCGACCTCAAAAAATTAGGAAGGAAACGAGATTAGTCTTCTACAAGTTAGTGAACTTAAAAAAAAAACAAATTAGTTACTACTCGAAAAAAAAAAATCAGATTAGTCTCGACCTAAAAAAAACAATCACAATGCTTTGGTCTCAACCTCTCTCTCCACAATTACAACTAGCGAATGATTAGCAATATGAATTCATAGCAGTTTAATAAAAATTATTTCGTTTTCAACCTCGTTCTTTTTCTCTATTATCCACAAATCCTCGCAGATACAATGGAACACAGCCGCCGTGGGTCCGATTGGTCATATCGGCGCTGAAGCTTCTGGCGAAACTCTGCCTGTGGGGGGTGGAACCAGGCAAAGACGGTGGAGGCCGGCACGGCAGTGGCGTTGGACCAGCTCCGTTGCTGCGAAGAGGGGCGGTTGGAGCTGCGCCAGTGTTGAATCAAAGAGAGGCCAAACAGAATAAAGCCTCGAGTGGTAAAGTATCAAAGTCATGAGACTCCTTGTAGCCAAAAAAACATCACAAGTTGGAACATTAATTAGGGGTGTGAATAAATTTTTAAGTTGGAGCATAGATAAAAATACAGTAAACATGCACACATTGACGAAAGAATTCATGGTTTTGTAGAGCGATTGATTTCCACATCAAATGCAGCTTCACCATCCTTAAAATCATCTCTGAATTTCCTATAGATATCTCCTTTATAAAACGCCCATGTCCTAACCACCAAAACCAAGGAAACCAAGCACCCAGCAAATGTAACCGCCGCAATGATAATAAAAGACATGTATCTGCTTATAACACTCTCTCCCAAAGCAGTCCAAATCCTCACCCGCTTTCCTCACAAGCCCTCTCCCACTCATCTGCTTCATACAAGCGCCCCGCAACTCTCACGTTAAGCACATAAGCCCCGACGGGCCGGGCTCGCGAGCGAATATCTCAGAAGCCGATGATGACGGAGGCCGCGTAGAGGCTGTTGGCGATGAGGAGGTGGCCACAGCAGGAGAAGAGGAGGACGACTACGAGCATGAGGGGCCGAGGGAATCTGAGGATTTCGGAGGTGAATCCGGCTGCCACGCGGCCTAGGGATACGAATGTTGTTACGGTGTTAGCGTGGTTTGGCGATCTAGCCTAGCTTGTCTATTGCTGTTGCGATTAATAGGATCGCCATGTCGCCGCTGAAGAGCTATGGTGTAGTCCTCGCCTCTCGATCACCGGCGGCTTCAACACGTTTCCGATGCAGGCGCTTGGCCACACTTTCTTCATTCTGTGGATACACAAATTTTGTTATAACATCAGAAACAATATCATATTGTCGAGCCAAAAACAACTTCAAATCCAACGTCTCACTTTGTAAAGTCACATTACCAATTTCAATTTTTTCAAATATATTTTTTTATTTATTTTCTTCTATTTTAGTTTCTTGTATTTTAGATTTAATTAACTAAAATTTATTATATCTAATTAGGAGGCGTTTACTTTGGAGGATTAGCCATGACAGATAAAAATAGTAAGCAAATCCTTTTTTCATTTTGATAGATTGAAACTTTGGAATATCTCAAACCCTTGATTATTTCTATCATTTCAGTTAATTTTGTTTGATTCATATCTCATCTAAATCATGCATTTTATCAATCATGGAAAATAAATTAAACATCCTTAGGTATGTAATCATTTTTAGCATTAATTTAAGTTTTAATTATTAATTGACTATGTGGGTTGATAAATTCATAACTAAAGTATGTAGTTCAAAATTACAATTTTTAGATAAAAATATTACTCCATTCGTCCACCAACTCGTGTCCTAATTTATCATTTTGACCCGTTCGTGTCCTACCCATTTTTAATAACTATTTCCTTAACAAATAGTAAATAATTTTTTCTTAAAAGTCGTGCTCTCTTCTCCACTCAACAAATAAATATATATTATATAATATATATATATATATATATATATTTAAATTCATGCCCCTTCCCTTAGAACACGAATTGATGGACGGAGGGAGTAATTATGATTCATTATAGTATATTATATTTTTTACGTCCACGATATCGTTTAAACATTGTAGACGGCACGAGTTTTAAGAAAGTATTATGTGGATTCTACTGCAATGAAAGTGAAAATAATATTGTGGAAGAACCAAAATGATAAAAGTGGAAACAATATCGTGAACGGAGGAGTAGTAAATATTACTAAAATAATTAATTTGTTAGTAAGGTGCATGTGAGACA
Organism: Salvia miltiorrhiza; assembly: GCF_028751815.1. Taxonomy (NCBI): domain Eukaryota; kingdom Viridiplantae; phylum Streptophyta; class Magnoliopsida; order Lamiales; family Lamiaceae; genus Salvia; species Salvia miltiorrhiza. The sequence goes on along the minus strand of NC_080394.1, from coordinate 33,497,249 downwards.
CTCTAAATATTGAGACACCAAATCCGAAGCTCGCAACTTAAAACATAGAGCAACTCGATCGTATATGAAGGTGGAAAATATACCGGGTTGGTTGAGTTGGGTGGTAGTTGCTCGATTTGGAGGGCATTTATGATGACTGCGTTGTTCCACTCTTTGAGTTGTCGTCTGATGATGATGGCGAGAGGGATATTACTACAACAGATGCAGTGGCGACGTGCTCGACTCTCCCAAAAACGACACTGTTTTGGACAATGATGATCACCATGAGAAAAACCGCAAGCGCGAGCGACAAGTAGAGAATCCCGTAGAAGACGTCCACATCATTCTCCCTCCTCGAAACCTTAAGAATCCGAATCGTGGGCAGAAACACGAAGGAGACCGCATCGGCGCCGATGGCGAGGACCACCCACGGCGGCGTGACCTCGTTGATGAGGCCGAGGTTGCCGCCGAGAAGCTGATGAGGTTGAGAGTTGTTTGGTCGTAGCCTAGTGAGGACTTGATGGTGTCGGAGTAGGCGCCGAACAAGTAGGTCGCGCCGTTCACCGACATTATCAGCTCCGATGCGAATATTGTGAACCATCTGCTCCGTACAACTTGTATAATTGGTTTGGTTTGGATGGTGAGTTCAACCGGACTTGGCCCCCCAAGAAAGTTATTGATTTGACTGTGTGGCTAAATAATTGGGTTTGGATTCATGTATAGCATAGAATAGACTAAGCAGCACTTCTTTTATGAGTTTGAATTTTATTACTATATCCTAGATTTGATCATAATTTGGAAAAACAAAAAATTAAATGCAAAGTTATTGTATATATATATAATAACATCTATATGTATATATAGTAGACATATAAAATTAAGTGGTTTTGAGATGTTAGTAATTAACCATAATATCACATGTCATCAGTTGTTTTTTTCTGCTAGTTGAAACGAGTCAAAATGTCCAATTTGGCACCATATGGGAACACACTTCCTTGGATGCAGCCTTGTAAGCATATAAAAAATAATCAACATCAATGTGATGTGTCTTAAATTGGCTGCACTTAATTAGCTCCTAGCACCTGACAGAATTACCCGTGCATGCAATGCAAGTATATGTGTATATATGTATTAATTCATGAAATAAGATTCTACAATGGGAAGAAGCCAAGTAGATAGGTTCGAAAAACTACTTTTGTTAGTGATAATTTTATGTCATCGACATGATTATATTTTCAAAATTGCAGAATCCTTGGGTATTGCAATAGAAAGATTAATGTATGTGTGTGTGCTTGTGATTTTCTGGACTATTAGTTTATTGCATTCTAGAAGCTTACGTCAGAACAGCTCAACATATGTTTGTGATGAGCGAATATGCGCTAAGATATTAATCCAATTTCAATGTTGGTACCATTTAAATTTAAATGAAATGTCTAAACAATTGATACGTTTGCACGACGTAATGCTCTCATATAGAAAAGGTGCAACAGCGTGAGAAGAATATTGAATCTCTCGAAAGATCATGGCCAGGTTTGATTCTATTAGTTACTCAACGGCAACTAATATTTAGCAGTCTCTAGTTAGACTCGAGATTCTGACAAGTATATTTCAAATGAGCAGTTTTTTATGGGCATTGGTGCTGCATTAATTTCAAGAAATTCAACACAATATCTATATATCTAATCTCGCGGTCGGGAACATTTTAAATAATAATTAATCATGCTACACTTGTCCCTTGATTTATCTAAATGTGGACAAACTTAAGGTATAATATATCTTATTTGGATAATGTGGACAAAAGTGAGGCATCATCTTACTTGGAAGTTTGAAACTTTTTATTTGACAATAAAAATAAGAATGAAGTATAGCTGGATTGGAGGATCAACTTTAATTTGTACGCATATGGATTTGTTGTAACAACAGCCTTTGTTTTGTCCGAGTTGAATCCGATGTCGGACCCCAGCCATGGCCGGCCCTGAATTCAGAGTTGTCCCTTCCTCCTCTTCCTCTCTTATATAGTCTATCATAACATCACTTGTAAGCTAAACCGAATCTTTTAATGGAGGATTCAAAAAAGTTGGAGGAGGGGTTTGGAGCGGGCCCACAAAATGAAGAGCCTGAGGGAAAGAGAGATGCAGAGGATATTAGCAATGAGGCTGAGATTAAGACATCAGAGGTGCAGCCATTGAAGAGCAAGAGAGTTGCAACCTTGGATGCCTTTAGAGGGCTCACCATAGTGGTAGCTAGGAAAAGCAATTCAGTTTATGTTAACTACTCTCATTTATTGATTAACTTAAGGGAGTGGTTTAAATTTGCAGTTGATGATACTCGTAGATGATGCTGGAGGGGCGTATGCACGCATTGATCATTCGCCATGGAATGGCTGCACGCTTGCTGATTTCGTTATGCCCTTTTTCCTCTTCATCGTGGGAGTCGCCATTGCTCTCGCCCTCAAGGTGCATTCCTCATTTCTTTAGTTGCTTGAACAAGTCTACTAAAATTAAGATTCTTTCTTTTTTATATGCAGAGAATTCCAAAGGTCTCATTGGCAATTAGGAAGGTGATACTAAGGACATTGAAGCTCCTATTTTGGGGAGTTCTGTTGCAAGGTATTCAATAATATGGATTCCCATTTCTAAAATAGTTCTGCATAATCTTTGAGAAAAAAACAGGACGAGTTTATGGCAAGTTTTAGTTATAAGTTTTGCGCGTCGCAGGAGGGTATTCTCATGCACCGGATGATTTATCCTACGGAGTTGATATGAAGCTAATTCGATGGTGTGGCATTCTCCAGGTGACAAACTAGTTCAAAATTATTTAATTCTTGACTTGGACTGTCTGTTTAATTGATATATGCATTTTGTTGATCATGGAATTAAATAGAGGATAGCTTTGGTCTACTTCATAGTTGCTCTGATCGAAATTCTGACCATCAAGATCAGGCCAACTACACTAAAACCTGCTCATTTCTCCATTTTTTCTGCCTATAGGTGGCAATGGTAAGTCATATTTTGATTGTCTACTTCCGTTTTAGGCCAACATTTTTAGAATTCGGTTGGTGTAATCGTGAAAAATAAATGATTATTTTCAGGTTGGGTGGGTTTGCAGCATTTGTGATCTACATGGTTACGACATTCTCTCTGTATGTTCCGGACTGGAGTTTTGTGCTGCACGAACACCACAAATCCGAAAGATACTATGTAATACGCGATAAATTTAGAATTAAACTGAAGGTACATTTTATCATAAGATGCTGAAATATAGCAACTTATTACAGGTAAAATGTGGGATGAGAGGGCATTTAGGGCCAGCATGCAATGCAGTTGGTTATGTAGATAGACAAGTGTGGGGCATTAATCATCTTTACTCTGATCCAGTTTGGAAGCGTTTAAGGGTCAGTTCTAATTTATCTTCAAATTGTAATATGCTTCATTCATTTACACCGTTTACTGCCCATATGTTACAGGCTTGCACTTTCAGTTCACCTAGTTCTGGTCCACTGCGCAAGGACGCCCCTAATTGGTGTCGTGCTCCATTTGAACCCGAGGGGCTGTTAAGGTCCGAATGCTTGTGATTGTACTCGATTTTGATTTCTTGATTGATGTTAACGTGGTTGGGATCTTGCCTGCAGCTCGATTTCAGCTATCGTTTCTGGCACAATTGGGATTCACTACGGCCATGTTTTGATCCATTTTAAGGTGGGGATGAGAATGATACTATTTGATTGAAAATTTTGAGTATGGTTTTATTGATGATGGGAAATGTGTGTTGGGTTGCAGGGTCATGCTGAGAGGCTTAAGCATTGGGTGTCTATGGCAGTTGGTTTGGTGGTAGTGGCCTTAATTCTTCATTTTACGGATGGTAAGTGAAGTGTTGTGGTTAAGTCACATTAAGAGAGGTAGTTATTTTGCTGAGGAAATTGATTAGTGTTTTAACTGTGTTTCAGCTATACCCATCAACAAGCAGCTCTATAGTTTCAGCTATGTTTGTTTCACTGCTGGTGCAGCAGGCATTGTGTTTTCTGCCTTCTACATACTGGTAAGACAGATGCCTCTCTCTCTCTCTCTCTCTCTCTCTCTCTCTCTGCGCCTGAGAAAGAAGAATGGTGTGTTGCAGATCGATGTTTGGGGAAAGCGCACGCCCTTTTTGTTTCTGGAATGGATAGGGATGAATGCAATGCTGGTGTTCGTGATGGCGGCTCAGGGGATTTTTGCAGCATTTGTAAATGGATGGTATTTCAAGGATTCTGATAACAATCTGGTAAGTGATGTTGAGATTTGAGTGTATAGACATGTAGAATTTGTGGCTGAAAATGTATGTATACATGTTTTGATGTTCAGGTGAACTGGATTCAGGAGCATGTTTTCAATGATGTGTGGAAATCAGAGAGAGTGGGAACTCTGTTGTATGTATTGTTTGCTGAAATCACATTCTGGGGAGTGGTCTCTGGCATCTTGCACAAACTTGGTATCTATTGGAAATTGTAAGCTCATAACAAAATATGAAGAACATTGTAAACTTAGGTGTATTTCTACTTTTGGATCTGCACTTGCATTGTATAATCTCTGTCAATACTTTGGCTCCTTTGGATCTGATCGTGTATAGGTATTATGTGTATCTAACGTGGTATATCATTCCAATATGATAAACAATAAATTATTCAAGCAATTTGAGTGATAATTCTTGAAGCCAAATATCATAAATTCGAATTTTATCAATAGTTTTTAGGTCGAGTCTGCCACACATGATTTTTCAAGTGTGATTTATCCCTCTTAAATTTGAGAGAGACTAAAATATGGTTTTAATAATTTATATAATGAGGGCAATATGGTAAAGTTACTAATTTATCCATTCATTTCCAACAAAGTAAACAAGTGTGTAGGATAAGTGTAGTAGTATAATTTATCCACTCATTTCCAACAAAGTAAATACACGATAAAAAATGAGAAAAGGATAATACTATCTCACCTTTCTTATCCATCATTTTCCAATGAAAATTTTTCATAAAAATACACACCCTCATGTTATTAGGCCAACAAAGTTTAGAATTTTTCCTTTTCCTTATAAATTAGGCCATTAGGGTGATTTTGTGATTGTTAATTCATTTCCAGAAGTGATTTTGATTATTCGAACCCAATTAAGCCAAGCCTGATAGCGACATAGATAAACTTGGGTGGATTTTCCCTCTGATTTGTTGGACACTTGTACCTTTTCCCATCATATTAATATTATTATGTCGGGTTACAGTTTGCAAGCTGTATAGTGCGTACCACAACTTCCACGTTCCAAAATTATTGAGAAACAAAGATACAGGATAGTCTGAAACCGAGTATATACTGCGTCCACCAACAACATATCCACTACAAATCTTGATACTGTCTGTATTCACAACTAAAATGCTCCACCTATTAGATGCGATTTTTTTTCAAGATTGTAAAAATACTAAACGTGCCATAATTGACAAGTTAAAAAACCTTTTCATAAGCTCGTTGAGTAGTCACCTGTTTTAAACTAGGAGATACAGACTATGTAAGGCTTGCAAAGCTAAATTTTACAATACAATATAATATACATACTCAAATATATACATATGTTGTAGAGTGAAAAAAGGAAAATACTTAGCTGACAGAGTGTGAACTATATACACATTGCGTCGAGCGCAGCAAGCAGCCGTGCAGCCAAGTGGTGTAAAACGATTACTTCCAACTCATCAACATCTTCCAAACCATCTCCTCCACCTTTTCTTTCGATACGCAGCTCAGGTCCCCTTCATCTAGTAAAACCCGGTAAACTTCCCACTCCCGATCTCCAATCACATACCTCCCGATTTCAGCCTGTGAAGCCATCAGGATTAGACGATAATTTGAAATCCACATCAAACGGGATTCTTACAAATGTGATATGTTTGACCAAGTTAGGCATACTTAAACCATTTATCCCGTTACAAATGTGATATGTTTGACCAAGTTAGGCATACTTAACCAAGTAATGATATTCGAAACATCATGTGACATGCAGATTTTTTGACTTCATCAGAGTGCACGTGCTGACATGCTAAACAGACAAAATAAACTTATTTGGAAAAATACTAGCAAGCTAGCAGTAACAGATAATTACCGAAAAGATTAGGCGTATCAAGCATCTTGAGAGCCAGTGTAATGTCATAGAAAACCAGGGGACGGCCTTTTCCAGATAACTCGACCGGATTTGCAACCAGCAGCTCGGTATCAGGGCCACGGCTGATCAGGGATACTCTGAGAGGACGACTCAGTTCCATCTGAAGGCGAGAACGCAATGCATCCTGTTTGTTTGGGTCAACTATCTTCTTACCATCAGCTTGCATGATAAACAAGTCCATCTCACACTTTGTGTTCGCTTTTGTGGTGATGCGTCCATAAGAAATCTGGTTAATAATTTGGCTGGTCGTTAGCTGCTAGTAACAATAGTCAGGCAGCAGAAATTCGGACAGTAGAATTATCTACCTGAATGTTATAGTCCTTCAAGGTCCGCATAACATCGTACAAGAGACCTTTGTGATCCTGGCAAACAAGTTGGAGAAGAGTGTGAGAAGGGCTCAATGAGTTATCCATGGTGACTGATGGGCGTTTAAGTGCAGTGGAGTCATCTTGGGGTTTGTCAAGCATCTCTATGTTGAACATGCCTTCGGAAACTGCATCTGAAAGAAACGAGGTTCCTTGAGAACAGGCAGTAATTTCAGGACCGACCATTTCTATCTCGCAGCTGATCATGGTATCCCCGATAACAGCTTTTAAATGTTCGCACGTGTCCTCCTTTCCCTTCTTTGTATGTAGAAGTTCCCTGATAAGACCATCATGAGACAGAATAATAAGTTATTGATACGAACACATCTTCATATTTGAAATAGAATTCGATTATTGATCATATATGTTCAAGAATTAATAACAACAAATTTCAAATGTGATAGCTATTATTTAGGGTTTCCAGAGCAACTAGTCAGAACTTTTTTCTAAAGAAATGAAAAAACAAGAGAAGTTATTGGCACACTATCATTAAATATGCAATGTCCTACTACATCGAGGGTAATGAAAGTTCAAGTAGTTTGTATATGGACTCAATGGACGAAAGTTTATGCCGCCTTCTATTCGCTTATACGTCTAGGACTCAAGGAAACTAAACTAGATGCCAAATTGAGAAGGCATAAAGATGAAAACTTTTCAAAACTCACAGCAATAAGGATCATAGTAATTTCTAAAAAGATAAAGAACACAAAACCTTGTATCTGTTATGAAGAAGAGATCCATCACTTTCCCATCTGGAGTTGTCGAAACCTTTACTCTTTTAATTGTCAGCTCGAGCTCGCAAAGAACCTCCGTGACATCTGCCAAAAACTCTCTGAATTTCAACTAATGTATATCATCCTACTATCGAACAATATGACAGAGCTAGGCAAATAACACACCAAAAATTTTGAGATACGAGAAACTACTAAAAACAGAACATCACACAGCTCTAAGATGTAGAATCAAACTTCAAACCTAACTAGCAAAATCAATAACAAGATTGCAAAACAGAATTGATTACCATGCAAAAGGCCTCTTCGGTCGTGGCAACAGAACTTCAAGAGGAAGACATCAGGAGGCTTAGGAGGTCGTGAGTCGGTATAAAAGAGAATTCCAGAAGCCAAGGAAGAGGAGGGACATGCCTCCATCAGTCTCTTCTTCAGCAAACCCCACCGCGTATTCTCTCTTCCCACTACCCAGAACACTATGTAGCACCATTTTCCATCCGTAGATACATCTGCACCCAACAAAACAGTAAACACAAAATTTATCATCTCTGCTAAAAACTAAACAATCTTGTCCAAGAGGAGGAAACAGCTTTCAAACACCTTGCTCGATTTCAGTTGGGAAAGCAATTTGGCTACAGCTAAATCCAAACAAATGAAGGGAAAAAAAAATCAAGTTCAACACCTAGAGAGATTTAGCAATATGCGAGGTTGAATCCTATGAAAGAGTTACAAAATTATAACATGCAGAAAAATCTCATCAAGAACAATAGCGAATTTCATAAATAAAATTGAGTTTGGTGGGCGTTAAATCAAACATACCAGTTCTGACAAGAGTGAGGCCAAAGAAGAGAATTATGCGGCAAAGATCAGAACCCAGGCCGGTCTTGTCGGGACAATTTACGGTAATAACACTGGGCTCTTCTTCTTTCTCGGACTGCCGAATTACCACAGCATCATCAAACAGTATCCCCATCTCTCTCTTTTTCTTCCTAAGAAAAACTGAAACTTTCCCTATCTACACCGCAAACAAACCGAAAGAACCAAGCTTTGTAGCTCCTACATGAAGCACCAAAATGGCCATTCTTCTTTCCTTGGAAAAGCGGAAGATTCCGCGATAGTGCTCTTTTACATTTATCTCTGCTTATAGGGTTTGGGGGCAGGAGTATTGATAGTGAAATTGTAAAAAAATTAGGTTGTTAATTCAAACGCTGGTGCCTTTTTCTTGAATATTTTGGTTGGTGGAAGGCGGGGAGGTGTAGTTGGCGAGGTGGCGTTTCCTTTGTCTCTCTTCTTATCGTGATTGCGACGCCCTCACGAGATATTGGCCCGCTTTTGTTTAAGGGTCTGTGCTACTACTGTACACAACACGACTGTAAATATCGCCCCTTCAATTTCTGTAGTCTTAGATTTTTTTTTCCATTTATTTAATTTAAATAACTAGCATGTAATCCGTCGCAATTTGAACGAGAACAATTTTACATTATACTCCAATTAGTACTAATAGGTAATCCGTCGAAATTCGACGGGATCTATTAAAATATAAATTTTTTTAATTATACAATACATATTTTAAATCATTAATTTATTTGATTAAAATAGAGCATTTAATGAAATTGTTTTAAAGTAAAACGATATAATATTTGTTTGAAATCGGCCTAAAATGTCTTATGAAATTTATATGTAAACAGAATTTTGATCCAAAAAAATAGTAAAAGAGAAATTGCAACAATGTTTTTAAACGTACGTATATTAGATGTTTGTAGCTGGAACCAGTTACTGAAAAAATAAAAAATAAAATTATATAATATCATTAATGACTTAAACTTGTAAAGATTGAATAAATTATTAAATTTGCAATTACCTCATAGTCTATCGAAATTTCATCATACACCACGTTAGTTGTTGCGTTTTGCGTATGACCACTCTCATCACATACTAAAATCTTTAGACCTCTTTTTCTAGTGACTCTTGAGATTGCTACGTAGAGTTGTCGATGACTAAAAACTGGTTTCGGTAGGCAGGCCCGTACCTTAACACATGCTCAACATGCTGCCGCATAGGGCCTCAAATTTTTTTGGGGCCCATTTTTTTTTCAATATATAGTATATATATATAAATTATTTCGTCTTATGAAAGTTTTTTAGATCATACCATTATTGTTGAATATATATTCTTAGTACCTTATCTTTTCTTCTCTTTTGATTGAAAACTCTTTTGAATAATTGGGTGAAAAAATTTATGTAAAAGAAAATTATAAGGGCCCCAATTTGTAATTTTTGCTTAGGGTCCTGTGAGATACAGGACCGACCCTGTCGGTAGGTATAATCCTACATTTGAAAAAGATTGTCCCTGACTTTTATTTATTGTCGTGACAAAACAAACACTCACAAGGAATTGCCTTCTCTGAAACCGAATTGAAAATTTAGTGAAATCTGATGAACTCATAATCATTCTGCTATATGAAACTTATTGCCCGCATTTTTTCCTGAAATGAGTTTGCCTTCAATTACGCGTTCTCCAAGTTGAATTACTATGAGTCTAGTGTCATTACAAAGCTCATTAGATGGATCAATATTTCTGAGAAGCATAACTATGCATCCCTCTTTCAATTTAATTTCATGACTCAGCAATCCTGAACACTTGATTGTGTTGAGATATTCAACCGAGAATACATGTTCATCGAGATCCACTTATCCATCTTCTTTGCAAATGTCATCTGAACTTAGGTAAACCCTTCCTTTTGGAACACCTTTATAGCATTTATCATTTTCGCATGACTCATAATACCATGATTCTTCAGGGTAAAAAGCAATTATTGTGCCTTTACATATATAGTTTCCACTCTATAATTTGAAAGATAATTATTTTCTAATTTTGAAATTATTTTAAAATATGTATAGCAAATTTAAAATTACCTCGGATTTTTTTATATCCTTGATTGTTTTCACCAAAGCAGGTTTCAACCATTATTCACTTTTTACTTCTCTACTAACGTTGGAAATATCAGCTATGGTGTTATTGTTGGGATCTTCATTAAGACTACGCCTGAAATTATTTTAAACGCGAAGAATATGTGAGAAGGGTGTGATCAACACTTGATGTAAGGATGATACATGAAGAAATCTTATATCGAAATGTATTTGTAAATATATATCTATACAAACCTTAATATAAAATCTTTAACTTCTTGAATATCAGGGCTGATAAAAAATCTGGTTGCATGCTTCATTGTGGAAACTTTGGTCATACCTAAAATAAATTTAAATTGTGAGTAAAGTTTTGTAAAGTTAATTTAGTTGACTATTAATAAATGAATATTGTAAATGATGAACAACATATGAACCTTTGAATGTTGATATCATAGCAAATTGTAAAGCTATCATTATTGGTTCTTTATCCTCACTTGATATGCTTTACATGAATATTTTGAGTTCATCGACATATGATTCCCACAATACGCAAATTACCCGTGTGTCACTGTTACATATATAATTAATATCATAATTAAAAATAAAATTAAAAATATTTATCATTATTCAACGAAGAATTTAAAAACTTACTCTGCATCAGCCAATGTTATATCACACTTCTCAGCTTTGCCATGCTTCATTTCTACTCAATCTATGCTAATATTTTTTATTTTTATCTCTCCAAGAATATCTGCAAATACATGTAATTTAAATCCAAATTCATAAATAATATTAGAAAATTATATAATAAAATATTTTTTCTACAATATATTATACTCCCTTCGTCCCTGAAATGGCTTCCTCTTTGGGGACGGCACGAGTTTTAATAAAAAGTTGTAAAATGTATTGATAGTGGAGAAAAAATGATATAATTATTATTGGAAGTTGTGAAAAGTGTTATAATTAGTATTGGGAGTGGTGAAAAGTGAAAAGTAAGAATAAATAAAGTATTATTAGTGGTGGGGTATGTTTCCAAAAATGGAAAGAAAGAAAGAGAAAGTTATTTGGGGGACATCCCAAAATGAAAAAAAATGAAGTTATTTTAGTGACGGAGGGAGTACTTACCTAATACAAATTTGAGATCATGTGAGTGGATGTTTCGAAAATGGATGAGATCAAATCCGTTCTCAGTTATATTCAGGCGTTCAATTGATTCAAAAACAATGGTTCTAAGGCTAAAATCGATTTTCCATTCATGATTATTTTGGCATGCTGGAAGCTAGGCTTGTTTTCCACTACTTGAAAGTTTTTAATAACTGTTATTTGTCCCTCTTTAAGAAACTCATGAAACTTTTTCTTGAACCCTATTGAGACGGGTGCTTGGATTTTGTTGCCCTACAAAATAAAAATAGGGTAAAGGTGTAGGTTAGTCCCTAAAGTAGACCCCCCTAGAGCGTTTAGCCCCCCACACTCGACTTTGGTGCAAATACCTCCCCTATAGTACATAAAAAATATGCAAATAAACCCACGAAGAAAACGGACTTCTAACACCGTTTCCTTGAATTTTTTTTTTTATTTTTTTCATTTATTTTGTAGTGGATCCCACCTTCAATTGAATCTAATTTTGTTCGCGATGCTCTGATTTCGGTTGAATTTTGTGATTTGGTTCGGTTTTTGCCTTTGATGTGTCGCATCTGCGATTTTGATGAATCGATTTGGAGGAAATGAGTTTTTCGTTCAGATCGAGCTGATTATTGTTGGATTTAGATCTAATTTGTGCTGCATTTTTTATTTTATTTGTGCAGTGATCAAGATTCGTTAAGTTTTTGGGGGTTGATAGATGGTGAGGTGCATCCGCCTTGGGATCTCATTTATGTTTGGTCGATTTAATGATGTTCTGTTGTGGTTTCATCCTGAATCGGTTTCTGATTGTGATCTGATTTGGAACACCATTTCGATCTGATGGATTTATTTCATGAATTTCGTTTCTGTGATTTGAGAATCTGGAGATTGTGAAATGAATGTTGATGTATGTTGTGGTGGTGTTGGAATCTGATTTCACATTTGATCTAGTATTGTTTCATTTTAAAGTTGAATTTTCGCGTCTCCGCGCTTCTTGGACGGAGAAGCTGTTGGGGCGGCAGGGGGTGGAGGAGCAGGACGAAGAAGCTGTTGGGCGGCAGGGGGTGGAGGAGCAGGACGAAGAAGCTGTTGGGGTGGCGGGGGGTGGAGGAGCAAGATGGAGAAATTATTTGGGCGGCGGGGGATGGAGGAGCGGCGGACCTGCTTCTCCCAGGCGGCGCCGCTGCCATAGAAGGCGGAGGAATGGAGGTGGTGGTGGTGGTGGTCGGAGAATGAGGAAAAGGAAAGGGACGAGAAGAGAGTAGTTGATTTGTTTAAGGTGGGACCCACTACAAAATAAATGAAAAAAAAAATCAAGGAAACGGTGTTAGAAGTCCGTTTTCTTCGTGAGTTAAGTTGCATATTTTTTATGTACTATAGGAGAGGCATTTGCACCAAAGTCGAGTGTGGGGGGCTAAATGCTCTAGGGGGTCTACTTTAGGGACTAATATGCACATTTGCCCATAAAAATATATTATTCGATTGTATAAATTGAAAAATAATCATTTTACAAAACTATTTTGTAATACCCGGACTTTTGATGATGTGAGAATGATGTGGGATTTTATATCCGTATTTGAGTTTGAGTATTCAAATAATTCTAGATAATTATTTGAATGAGAACGGTGAACTCGGAAGTGAAATCTGAGTCCGTTAAGACGTTTTTGAAATTTTTGACTTTTTGACGATGAATAGTAAAATACGGCTATTTCGTCTTTTTGTCGACTTTCAAAATCTTACGTGCACGTCGTCGAGAAATATTCTTAGTTTTTCGATACGAGTCCAATAATGAAAGTTTTTATTTTTGGACGACGAGTGAATAGTAAATCGGGATTTCTCGATAAACGAATCGAGCTCGTTTATCAGAATTTCGAGAACGAGCTTGCGTTTTCTATATTTATATGGAATTACGAGTGTAATGAAAGTGAGTAGAGGTTGAGAGGGCGAGTAACGAAGAGTATGGGTTGTTAGTCGTTAAAACGAGACGAGACGAGACGAGACGAGACGAGACGAGATATTTAACGACTAAATATCTAACCCTACCCCACCAAAACCACCCCCCAACCGCCCAAGTTCAGTCAAACACTCTTAACTCACGTTGATTTTCAGCCCACACACAACTCACACACACTAACACCTAAAACACACACACCATTCACGCATATACCATTTTTTAGCTTGAGCTCAAGCTTTTGAGCTCCGATTTGAGCACCGAGATGAACGCCGATCATCTTTTCGATCACGTATCTAAGTAGGTAAGATCTCTACCTACGTTTTGATGGTTTTCTTTTCGATTTTCGTCGACGTCGAAAAATGTTGATTCTCGACTTTATTTTGAAACGACGTCGGATCGTCGTGAAATTTTAGTATGTTGTTCTTGGGTAGATGTTGAGCATGTTTAATGAAGGGAGTAAGAACGGAACGAACCGTAGCTATGAAACCCATGAGGGCAGCCCCGTTTTTCACATATTAGCTTGTCTTTCGATTTTTGTTTGATCGTTTTGACTTGATATTTGTGCTTAGGGGTATGCTAGAATCGATATATATTAAATTCGTATTTTTCCAAGCACGAAAATTGTATAAATTTTTAGAGTATGATTATTTAAATTCGTGAAGTTTGAGACGTTGCATAATGAATATTATTGCGTATATGTGTTCTACGATATCACATGAGCATGCTAATTGATTTACAATTTATGGATGATAATTGTTGAACGAAATTAAAACTGGAATTCTGTCAAAATTTTACAGCAGTTTCAAGCTTATGTTTCGATGAGTTTTCATTGCTTGATGGCTCTGAAATTTTAGTATGTTTATCTATGATATGTGTATTTCGTTGCTGCAAAATTTCATGTCTTTTGGATGATGTTTGCTATTTTAAAGATATTTTGAAAAATCCTTGACAGAATCTGTCAACTATTGGTAGACTTCACAAAAACGTTTATATCTATTAATCCATGAAGGATTTTGCATCACCGTTTTTTTTAAACGAAACTAGACTTCAATACTTTTCTAAAAACATAAGATTTCGATTTTTATGACCTCTGAAACAGAGCAGTTTATTATTTCAAAAATGCCCTGTTCTGCTGTCATATTTGTCCAACAGTAAAAGTGTATGAGTTTCATTGTTTATTTGGCAGATCATATGAACGTTTTCTCTTGTGAAATTTTAACCAAATCTTCAAGGATACCTTTAGTTTTGGATGATTAAATTTGATGGAATTTTATTAAGGTTTGCCTTGGTTTCTAATGGCCTAAACAAAATTGGCAGAAACTATCAATCTTTGACAGCCTGCACTAAAAGAGCAATATCTCCAAAAACCTTTAACCTTTTTGGTTAACTACCATTTTTAGAGTGAACTACACTTCATGAAGTTTTTGAGATCAATTGGTATGAGAGTTTATGATGATTGAGTTGGTTGTTATGAATTTTTAAAGATGACACAAAAACAGCAAAACTTTCTAGAAAACAACTTGATTATATTTGTTTTGATGGATGATACGATATGACTAAATGGTGTGAGTTGTGAGAGTTATGATTAACGCACATAAATGTTGGTATCTGACACTCGAACAATTGGTGTCGAGTATAAATGATAGTTTACTGATAAAGAGTTTAGATGATTTTGAATTGTTTGGTTTGCGTTGAAAAGATGTCAAGATGTTAAGTTTTGAGTCGAGAGACGAGTTCACGTAGTGAGATTCACGCGTTGAAATCTCGTGGCTGACATTATATATGAATAGGTCATGCCGAAATAGTGAAATTAGAATTTGAGCATAGTCAATTCTTGTTGACCCGTGACTCAAATACATGCCTAATGGAAAGTTTAACTTTCTAATCGGTTAATTAGACGAGATGAGAGCGAATAGATCTGCTAAGAAAGTGGACTTTTCGATGTGTTAAATATTTCTTTTAATTGAAGCGCTGCTAATTATAACATAAGGATGTTATAATTAATGAGTAATGACGAGAGATAATAATTGTTATATTGATTAACAATCAAGAGAGATGAACATTAGAGATACTAATGTTTCATAAAAGAGATTAGATTATTAATCGAGGTTTCTTTTATAACTTCTCACCAATTCTTCATAACGATGAAGGTCCTTTTGGGAAGTAACGACTTGAGGGAGAGAGTGACGTTACTCATTGATACAGAGACACAACGAGGTGGGCATTACTTTTACTATACGTATATAGAGATCCCCTGCGTGTCGTAGGCCTCTTATACGAATGAATGCATGAGATGATTTAACTGTTAATTTCAGTTTTATATA
Source organism: Salvia miltiorrhiza (assembly GCF_028751815.1). Classification (NCBI taxonomy): domain Eukaryota; kingdom Viridiplantae; phylum Streptophyta; class Magnoliopsida; order Lamiales; family Lamiaceae; genus Salvia; species Salvia miltiorrhiza. Next base: position 33,481,691 of record NC_080394.1, on the reverse strand, counting down.
TCTATCAAACGAGTTTAATGCTACCTTTGAACAAGTTATTTCGTTACAAATCTTTGAACTGGAAAATATTACAACTGTTGTCTTGCCATAAAATGTTTAAATTTTAGTATGATATCTATCTGCTTTGGCTTTGCCAATGATGCAATCGAATTCGGGTCCTGAGCAGTTGATAGCTATCCTGCCAGGGCTAGTGTACACCAGTGACCGTGAGTCATCTAGCGGGTTGGCCGGTCAAGTGACCGTGAGAGGTGGCCACCTCTCCGGCACACAGTTTCAGATATGATAGATTACAAAAGAACTTAGTCTGATCAGACGAACTTTAAGAATCACAAATGAACTTAGTAAGCTTGGGCCTTTTTAGCGAAAAACTCCCTTGCTGTACTGATTATGATGGCATGACAATTTATAGTTTTGAAGCATGTATTTTTATACCTAGGCATACGTGCCCACTGAGTGCTTTTGTACTCAGCCCTGCATATGTTTTCTAAATGTGCAGGTTGAGCTGATGTGATGATGGTGCTGCAATGAGCGGAGTCTCCAGGGTTGTTAATAAATAGTTAACCTGTCTAGAATATGTCTTCATACATATGTCTAGCTACTTTCCGCTGCAAGATGTTGTTGATGTTATAGTATGTTATGTCATACTTTGAGTCTTAAGAGAATGGTTTCATACGATGTATAACTTGATTAATGATATTAATTAAGTTTTATGCTGTCTTTCATAGACTGTTTTCAATTGAGTATTAATGAATAAAAATGACGAGTTTTATTAAGATGAGTAAGTTTTACGGCTATAAATGACGCCCCTTTTCTTCCCCTTCTTCTTTAACCCCATCCCTAGTCGTGGATCACTCGGCCTAACTATCCATAGTTAGGGCGGGCTGTGACATATTTATTCAATAAAATTGTAGTAAGACTTACCCATTCATTTAATCACAATCATTTCAAGTGCTTCCTTGCCCAGTTTATATTTTTTAACCTATAAGCGTAAAATTCTGACCATCATATTTTTATTTCGTATTTTTGAATTAATGGCATTCAAACGAATAGCTTCATTATTCATCGCTATTTCCTATGTTTAGAGTTGCGCTTAATTATTACTACTATTTCCGGAGTAAAGTTTTTATGATAATATGGAGTAATATTTTACAATACGCTCAAAGGAGTACTACAAAGTCTACAATAGAATAGAATCAAACGATTTGAAGATAAAGCTATCAATTTATATGTGTGCAGCATTGTGCATGATTTGAAAAAATAAATCATAACAGAATCATTATATATGTAGAAACCCCTGCAATATGGAACTATAACTCAACCAAAAAAAAAAAAAAGAAATCAATGCTTTAATAATCACTAAAAAGAATAGTTACATGCGCATACAAGCTCAAATAGACTTTTTAATAAATTTATGCATTTGACACACACACACACATGAAAAGTAAATTAGTTTGCCACCAAAAAATTCAAGACGGATTGAGGGCTGAATGAATACCTGTATATAGAAAGAAAGCAGATGGAGAAAGAGAGCAAAAACTGAAAAGAATAGCTCAGGTTAAAGAAATAAAATTAATTATACACCTTTTTATAGATAAAATATAAGATAGTTAATTTGACAAAGAATTCTATCTTTGATATATCTCATAGTTTCAAACATATCATAATAAAGAAGAATGGTTGAATTGAAGTTTTAGGAGTTATATATTATTTATTAGATATAAAAAATTGTTGATATAAATTTGATTTAAGAATGGTTGAGTGGAGGATATATTTTATTTAGGATATATATTTGCTTTAATTATTGATTTAAGATAGTTTCCATTTTTATAAAAAGCTGAATCTCATTCGTGAGTGGAGGATAGATTTTATTTAGTATATCGTAATCTATATTATTTTGAATGAGTTGAGGATAGAGTTTATTTAGTTTATTATATATTATTTATTAGATATAAAAAATTGTTGATATATTGTAATCTATATTATTACACGTAATTATAAAAGAAAAATAAATTTATTAGATATTGAAAATTATTGATTAAAAATTTAGAAAAAATAAGAATGAATGAGAATTGAGGAAAATTGGAATTGAGTGATTATACGAAGCCACATAGAATAAAGTTTATTTTGATTTAATATATATATATATATATATATATATATATATATTGTACATTTTTTATAGTCATATATATGAAATGATTTTTTATAATTTTTTTAATTAATTTTTTTTTATCAAAATTAAATCAGTAGTACAGTTCACATTATAATAATCTCAACAATTTTCGTCGGTTATATGTTAATTTTTTGTTGAGAGCTACAATAGATGCCTTTTTGTATAAGTTCTTATTTGATGAAATTTAATAAAATATTGATGTGGAGTTGGAGACTTTAGAAAAATAAGGAAATATATATATATATATATATATATATATATATATATATAGGGTCGCATTCAATGGAGACCATTTCTTATATAGAGAATGAAGACCAAATCAAGGCCATTCATCTCAATCCAATCAATGATCCAAATTATTTCCTGATTTGATTTTTCATGTAATTAAATAATGGTTAATTACATTTATTTAATCCAAAAAGGGCAAAAACGTCCACTCAAATCCACGAATTATGGCATCTGGTTGAACAAATCCCGAAAATTACTCTCTTTCAATTCTGGGACCTGATCCGTCAATGAACATAATAGGTGAACATTAGTATGTTCATTTGTTTTCCGACGAACATATTGATGAACATTAGTATGTTCGTTTGTTTTTCTACGAACATATCGATGAACATTAATATGTTCATTTGTTTTTCTACGAACATATCATCCAGCATTAGTATGTTCATTCATTTTTCTACGAACATATCAACGAACATTAGTACGTTCATTAATATTTTCTACGAACATTAGGTTCAAACTCCTTAATCAACCAAATTTTTTCATTATTTTTGCAGAAATCAACCAATAGAATTTATACAAAGGTTCTACCTTTTAACACCCAACTGGACTTTACAACCAACAGAATTTACGAATTTTGTAGCACAGAACCACCAAAATGGTAAAATTCATCTCACAAAATCGAAAATAGGGGGTGATTTCTCTGTCCGGCGCTATTTTAACTCGGTAGGGGAGATCGGTCTCCATTAGGGCGTGGAGGCCGCTGCAGATCATGGAGGGGAAGCGGTAGATCTGGGATTGGAGGCGGCAGATCATGGACGGTGGTGACTGGAACTGGTGCGAGAAGGCGGCAACAACTGGAGGGCGGTGGTCATGGCACCTGAGGTGGTCGCCGGAGATCCCGGAGATCGAAAGAAAATGGTGCAGATTTAGGGATCTAGGGTGCGGTGGCAGTGGCTCCACCTGCGATGACGACCATTACCAAGGCAGGAAGGGATGGCGATTTTGAGGAGAGAGGGACGGACGTGGGGGAGCGGCGCTGCTGGTCTGGCGCGGCTTGGGGAGATTGGGGAGGCGGCGGAGCAGCAGCAGGAGAGATGGAGGCGATTAGGAAGGTGGCGGGGAGGAAGGCGGCAGAGCAGCAGCAGGAGAGATGGGGAGGCGGCGGAGCAGCAGAGATGGAGGCGGCGGGGGAGGGGAGGAGAGTGATTGAGAGAGAGAGATAGAGAGAGAGCGTGAATGAGAGAGAGAGTGAGATTAGGGTTAAATAGAAAATGACATGCTTAACCTTTTGATTATAAAATAAATGAAAATTAATAAAATTAATCAATTAAATTTCCACCATTAGATTAAGTTAGATCAAGGAACCAGATTTGGTCTTCATTCTCTATATAGGGAGTGGTCTCCATTGAACTCTCCCATATATATATATATATATATATATATATATATATATATATATATATATATATATATATACTCACTCCGTCCACCATCAATGTTCCCAATTTTTTGGGTGGGGATTTTAAGAAATGTTAGATAAGTTTGTTGTGAGTGGAGTTTGGGCCCCACATTAAATGTATTATTATGAATAGTGTTTAAAAATGTATGGTGGAGGAATAAAGTTTGAGTGTAAGTGGAGTTTGGGTCCCACATTAAAGGTATTATTGTGGGGTAGTGTTTAAAAATGTGTGGTGGAAGATAGGAGTTTGGGTCCCACATTAGTTAATTGTATTGTGGGGTAATGTAAAAATGGAGATGTGACACTTTTTTGTGGACGTACTAAAATGGCAAAAAGGGAACATTGATCTTGGACGGGGGGAGTATTAATTTGACATAGGATATGATGGATGATTGATATCATCGTATTTCTTGTTAATCGTATATAGAAAAGATTTACTCCCTCCGTCCCACGAATCTTGACACGTATTCCTTTTTGGGTTGTCCCACGAATCTTGACACGTTTATAAATATAGTAACAATTGTTATCTTCTCTCTCTTACTTTATCACCTTCTCTCTCCTAATTTATCACTTTTATACTTTATTACCTACACACTTAAAATACTAATCTACAACTCCTTAATTTCCGTGCCGAAATCAAACGTGTCAAGATTCATGGTACAGAGGGAGTACTAATTTTATAGGAGTATAATTATTTTTTTAATTGATAGGTAAAATTTAAGATCACATCTTATATGTGAACATCATCTCATCTGAACCTTATAAGACTTTTAAGCATCATCTTATCTATAGCTGAAAATATCACATTTGACTTTTGTATGTCGAACTTCTAATCATCAATTTGTCTGAAGCTTGAAATATGACATTCGACTTATAAATATCATCATCTGAGTTTGAAATAATGTAACTAACTTATGAGCATCATCTCATCTACAACTTTAAAGATAAGAACTGACTTGTGAACAACATCTCATCTGGAGCTTGTAACACCATAAGATTGACCTGTGAGCATCATCTCGTGTAGAGACCATAATTGACTTCTAAGCATCATCTTGTCCATGGTTTGATAGGCTAAAGCTGAGTTCTAAGCATCACTCATTTGGAACTTGAAAGACTGTAGTTGAGTCCTAAGCATTATCTCATTTGGAGCTTAAAAGACCGCAATTAATTAAGTTATGAACATCATCTCGTTTGGAGCTTGACAAACCATTTCTAACTTGTGAGCATCATATTATTTGGAGCCAAACCGAGTTATGAGTGCTTAACAGACACACTTTTGACTCTTTAACAATATCTCGTCTTGAGTTTGAATGATCAAAAGTGAATTTTCATAATCATCTCTTCTAAAGGTATAAATAAGCATATATCTAGCGGAAATGCTTATCAATTAATTGTTCAATTTATATTGTCATTAATTTAAAAATATAATTTTGTCAAGTTGAACAAATAAAAAACTTATGCAGACATGTCAATATTTAGTTTTAAATATATTAAGTCAAATTTCTCTAAGTCATTTTTTCTTGGACTTAGATTTCAGCATACTGCATTTCAGTTTGAAAATTCTCGATCCTTAAACTTGTTTTGATCATCATCAGGGTTTACTTCGTTGGTTTTGACATTAATCAAAATATAGAATTTTCCCAACAAAAATATATTAGATCGAGAATGGTGATTTATTTAAAATACAACTCAAAAGTATCATTTTATTTAAAGTATTTCATGGTTAAGTTCAATAAAAAGATCAATATGAGAATGATTTAATTTAAATTATTTTTCATGACCAAAAATTAAATTGGAGAACCTATTTATTTTCAAATACATATAATATAAATATCTTTTTATTTATTTTATATGACCAAATATAATTGAAGAACCTATTTATTTTAAATACATCTAAATATCCTTTTATTTTATTTTTATTTTGAAAATAAGTATTATTTTGTTAAGTTCTCAAATGATGAAATTTAATAATTATTTTATTTAAATTCTAAATTGTGAATTTTAATATAAATTCAAAAGAATGTATTTATTTTAAATACATTTTATAAGTATCCTGTTGTTTAGATTTCTCAATTATGTGGTTTAATAGAAAATGAAGACGGAAATAATGACTAACTAATATTTGAATGAGAATTGAGTTTTTTTTATTAAGGTTATAAATTGTTACAGTTTAATATATTTTTAATGTGCATATGATCGAGAATTTTAAGATAGTTAAAAATGAAGAGCAGAGAAAATGTCACATAGGATTAAGGATGAATGTGGTGTCTCAAATATGTTTTTTTTTTTTTAATTAATAAATATTTGTTACTTCTGTATATAAATTGGTAAATATTGGATGATATTTAGATATTTTTTGTAATTATTTTATTTTTAAAATATTATTCAATTCTAATAAAAAAAATAAGTATGTGATGGTTGAGAAGGGGAAGAGAGGTTAGACAAGATAAGCTCGGTCATCAAAAGAGATACAGTAAGGATTATCATCTTAAGGACTCAAAATGTATTGATTTGGGTGTTGTGATTTGATATTTACAAACATGAAGAAAAAAAATAGATAGAATTATTCAATTGAGAAATATTCAAACCGTGAGAACTTCTCCTATTTACAGAGAGATTTAGGATTCAATATGCGTGATTGCTCTTATCTAATTCAATAGAAATAGAGAAAAGTAGAGATATTGATTTAGTGTATTTATATTTTATTTTTGTGAGCAAAATATAGAAGTTGTGGTTTCATTATATCGTCCACGGAGAACACGAGAATGACACGAGATGTGGAAGTGGTGAGTCTTTCTCTCCGCACAGCCGCCATCACGTGTCTCATTTCCTGGATATTGCTACCGCACGTGAGTGATGCGCTGGTGCTGGTCCATTCAAATTTCACTACACATGAATTCTACATTTCTTGCTTTTTAAATCAAGAAAGGTATCACTAGGTATGGCAACGGGTCGGATCTGAACCGGGTCTGACCAATATCAGATCCAGATTCGTTTTCATATACTAGATCCAGATCTAGATCCGTGGATCTGAAAATTTTGGATCCAGATTCAGATCCGTCAGATTTGCGGGTCCACGGGTCTAGATCCATGGATCTACTATTTTTAAATTAAAATAAAAAAATTTCACAAAATCAACAACATCTAATTTTCATCATGAAAAATATAACACAAAATAATTTTATCTAATTACTTTTAGTTTTTATTCTTTTGAATATAATTTATTTATTATTTTTAATTTAGTTAATATTATTAGTAAACTAAATATAAAATATAAAAAATTTATATAAAATAAAACGGATCCACGGGTCGAATCTGGGCCGAATCTGGATCTAAAATTTCAAGATCCAGATCCAGACCCGTTTTCAAAACTGAGATCCAGATCCAAATCCAGATCTGTCGGGTCCAAAAAATTGAGATCCAGATCCGTAAAAATGGATCTGGACCGGGTCCAAGATCCACTGCCATCCCTAGGTATCACCAACCGTTGCGAACTCTAGACCAGTTTACAAATAGTGAGGTCCAAAGTTCAAATTCAACCGCCCTCTTTCTCCCAAAATGTCAAAAAAAAATAAATTAAGAAAGGTAAAACTGTTGAGAGTAAGTTAATCAAAACTAATGCTAGCAAAACTCAATAGCCCTATTACAAAAAATATATCACCTGTTCACCAAAAGTATAACATTTTTAGTGGCACAAATTTTAATAAAATTGATGGTAATTCTTATATAATAAAAAAAGTCTCATTAAAATTTAAAATGAGTAATTGAAATTGAATTAAGAGTAATTTTTTTTATAAATAAGTTATTGTAAAGATGAAAGATAAGAAGAAAAAAAAGTGAGATCATGTTTTAAAATGAAAAATGCCATAACTTTTGTGAATACCCAAAAAAGCAACAATGCCATATTTTCGTGGAGGGGGGGGGGGGGGGAGTAATAGAATAATTTAATCGAGACTAATGGTAGCAAAACTCAATTTGTTGCATGTGGTATGACACAAGGTGTGATATATTTAATTGAGATATTTTTATTATATGGTATATTAATATTGTATTTGATAAAATATAATATTGAAATATTTATAAAATATAATATGTTGTTTGATATGATGTATATTCAAATCATATATAAAAATTTAATTTATAAAATATCCTTAAATTAAATTATTTAATAATATCATGTTAATTGATATTAGAATAATCTAGTCAATAATAAATTAATAACGGTTATAATTAAGAGTGATATTATGGATACTGTCTTATAGATGGTTTAGAAAATCACACAAATCTATATAAATTTTTCAAGTTTTTTAATTTATAAAAATTCGTATATTTCGTACTACTTCTTTCAAAATAAAATATTAATTAAGATATTATAATTAATTATATTATACACAATAATTAGTCATATTAAACGAACCCTAATAATAATATATGTGTAGACTGAATCATTAAATTTTATAATTGATCTGCTTCTCACGGGGGTACATATTTTTCAGAGTAATAAATATATTTCCTTTATCTCAAAAAACACACTAATTTACTTTAACTTTGTTGCATGTTTGCTACAAGACAAAAAAATAAGCAATGGAATCTGATCAATCTTGGGCCCAGTCCTGGAATCTGTTAGAAAGTATGGTTGCTATTTTATATTGGCTCCATAAATAAATTAGATTGTAATCATGTTTTAAATGTTCTTACGCTGAATCATACCTTAATAGAAAATTAAGATGGATAGAAAATAAATCAAAGCTCTTTCACAGTAAGAAACTTTACCATATCAAGGAACAAATATTTATAATTATTTCTAGGTCTAGGTCATCTTTCTCTTTTATTATCTAACATATTTATAATTACTCCCTCCGTCCGTCAAAAGTATACCACTTTGGTTGGGCGCGTGATTTAATAAAATTGGTGATAATTTTGATGTAGTGGAGAAAGGGTCCCACCACTTTATGAGATGTGTGGTTGAGATTGAATTTGGAGTGGTTTTTTTGTAAATAAAGAGTGTTTGTAAGGATAAAAGATTAAAGTGGTTGGTGGGACCATTTCTATAAAAGGAAAGTGATATACTCTTTGCGGACGCCCGATATAGTAAAAATGGTCCACTTTTGGCGGACGGAGGGAGTATTACTTAGTCACGTGTTTATCGCGTAATAAATATAGTATGTATATGAATAAACTTATCACGTTGTTCTAGTAATATAGACCGACAACTATGATTATACTGTATGAAATTATATATACGCACATAGATAGTATAACTTTTATTTGTTTGTCAAATTTTATGTAAATTTAATTTAAACAATTGTAACCTTAACATCCACTAAATATGGTTCATTCGTGTGTGCATTCGAATCTGTAAAGTTTAAGTACTGGCGAGGGTACGTCTGCTTTTTATCCATCAAAAGATAGATACATATGCTCAACTTTTTGCTTGTCGATATATTAATAATTGTTGTAAAGTTAAGCGTGTTGACGGCCATATATGTAATGCCACAAGTCACAAAACACTAGTCTATGTCCAACCCAATAATGCTATATTTTATTTTATTTTGGAAATGGGAGTAGGACGGAATCTTGATGTTTGGATAGAGTTTGTGAGTATGAATTTGTAGGAATATTCGAGTTGGAGACTTTAGCCAACGATTATTTAATATTGTGGGTAAGTAGGCATCACTTCAGTGTTTTATTTTCTGAATCCATCTTAAAAGGATAATCGTGAGGTGGCTTTCAAGGCAATTATTTTACTATCTAGTTGGAATTGTGCATTCTTTCCCTAACTCTACAATTTAGTTTAAAATTTAGGATAAATCTATTCATGCATAGTATGTATAAACATAATTGGATATTTTAGTAAATTCTCATTAACTAAAATGTGTTTTGACATGTATAGCCTCAACCTAATTTTATGGAAAGAAATTTAAGCAATAAATTTCAAATATCAAAATAAATCTCTTTCCTTAATAGTTAAAGATTATTTCCATATATACATTAAATTAATTATATTATGTTTGACTAATTAATTACAACCTAATATGTAATGATTTATTTGAAGCTTACGAAACAAATTTAATGTAAATCAATATATAAAGCTTTACACCTAATATGTATTAATTTATTTAAAGCTTTACGTAGCAAATGTAATGTAAATCAATATATAAAGCTTTACAACTTAATATTGATTTACTCTCAGACCTCAATAAATAGATATACCACTTACTAATTTTATATAAAACTTTACGAAACAAATTTGTTCTCTTATAAATTGACTTATTTAAAAGATGCATTGTTATTAGAGCATCCGCAACGTCCTTACTCGAGTGCCTACTCGAGTAGAGCGTTGCACTCGAGTAGGGCGTTGCAGGGGGCACCTACTCGAGGGATACTCGAGTCTTCGAGTATGTACGATGGGGGGAGAGGGAAGGCGCGTGCAATGCACGCGCCTTAATTTAAAAAAAATAGAGAATTTTTAATTTTAATGAAAATTTTGACTGCTTTTCCTCGATCCCCGTGCTTTGACCGACCGTTTCCAATTTTTTTCTTTTCTTTTCTTCTTCTTCTCCTCTTTAAAAAATCCCATCTCTTCCATTTTTCTTTACATTTCTTCTTCTCCAATTTTCTTCTCCTCCATTTCTCTTCTAATTTTTTTCCTTCATGGATCCACACAACCCTTTCTATGATCCTAATTGGTGCCCTGATCTCTCCGCCGATTATCACCCCAATATGGGAGGAATCAACTTGGAGGAGACCCCAGCCGAGGAGGAACCAGTCAGTGTAGAGCAGAGTGCCTCCAAACTAAAGAAGGGCGGTCGGAGGAAGGAAATGGCCACCAAAATCAAGCACGACAAGGAAGTGAGGATCCGTCATACTTACCTTCCCGAGCATACGAATCTCATCGTCCAAGTTTGGGCGGAGGAGACGAACGACGTCATCCGTGGGACGGATCAGAAAGGTGAGGCGTATTGGGGACGGATCCGAGCATGTGTCAACCCCATCATCGGCGTCGACCTTAAGTTCCGGCAACTTCAAGGCCACTGGACCCGAGTGAGCGCGGATGTGCGTCTCTGGGAAGCTATTTGGATGGAGACGCGCAACAATTGGCCTTCCGGCCATTCCGACGATATGCTCCGGGACAAGGCCCAAATCCTCTTCAAGGGTCGAAGCCCACAAAAGGCCGCATTCAACTATTGGAATGCGTGGAGAGTTCTCCGGAACAATCCCAAGTTCAAGTCGATGTACCTCGCCGGAGACGTGCACGCCTCCAAGAGGACAAAGACTACGAAAGAGGGCGGCTTTACCACCTCGGCGTCGGGCGAGGAGATCTCTTCTTCCCGGCCCATTGGCAACAAGGCGGCCGGCGAAGGCGGCGGCGAAGGGGAAAGGGAAGGCGTCGGCGTCGCAGATGAGCTCGGAGCCTCCACCCGAAATAGTGGAGAGGTTGGACAGGTCCGACCAACAGATGAGGGCATTCACCGCCCAGTACACGCTGAGGAACGATATCAAGGAGAGGGAGCTCGATATGCAGCTCCTGAGTGCGGATACGACGCACATGACGGACGCACAAAGGGCATTGCACGCGTCCATGGTCGCTGACGTGCTCAGGCGTCGTGGTCTAGACTAGGATTTTAATTATGTAATTTTAATGATGGTTTTAGGTGTTTTTAATTTTTATGTAATTTTTTATGGTGTTTTAGGTGTTTTTAAAATTTATGTAATTTTTAATGATGTTTTAGTTTAATGGCGTATTTAACTATTAGAAAAATGTGTTATTTAAATTTGAGCAATTAAATTTAAACGAAAAACATAAAAATCAAAACTAATGTTATCAAGTAGGCTATCAAGTAACCCCAATGCAGCACTGCTTACTCAATAACACAACCCACTATCAAGTAGACTATCAAGTAAGCTCATTGCGGATGCTCTTAAGTAATATGTTGTGATTTCAAAATTTGGTTTTACTAAACAAATATTACATATATTACTCATTAATAATTTATATTCCTGATTAAAGTTTTTTATAAATTTCATATATTTCATTTTATATGGAAAAGTACATATCATTTGACATATATAAAAAAATTGTTTTATTTATTTATTATTGAATATAGCAAGTAGGAAAGATGGCAATGAGTTAGGTTAATATTCATAGGTCTTAGGATCATGAATTCCTTTTAGAAGCATTCTTTTTTTTCATATTTTTTCATTTTTATTTTCTTGTTAAGTATATGTAATTTATTTAATATTCTTCTGTTATCTTTTTATTTTATTAATTATTAATTTTATTTTATATATCCAATGTGCGACACCCTTCATTTAAATTTTATATATCTATTCATATTAAAATATGAGTGTTAGAATCCCAGTTTTACTGATATGTTGTTATTCTATTACATTATAGTTTTATGTAATAATTAAATAATTTGGTTAATGATTATTTATTTTTAAAATATATAAATGTTAAGCTTTTATTTGTATTTAATTACAAAATTATAATTTTTAATATAAATTTATCTACTATCATATTAATTAGTTTTATATATAATTGTAAATGATGGTCTATTTTTCAAAAGATTGTAGCATGCATTCCATGATGACATAACTTCTAACATAAATAATAGTACTCTACATATATAATCAATTTAAAATCGATTTTATATAAAAAAGAAAAATCTAAGTAACCCTTGAAAGCACAGAGGATCAAACTAAAGGCCGTGCCTCATTTAAACCCCCTTAAAGAAAATCCAAAAGGAAAATTCTTAAATGGGAAAAAGAGTACTCGTCTATGTTTTTTAGTGTTAGAATCTGATTTTTACTAATATGTTGTTGTTTTACTATACATTGTAGTTATATGTAGTAATTAAATAATGTGGTTATTGATTATTTATTTTTAAACAAAATTGCAACTTGTAATATAAATTTGTCTATTATCATATTAATTAATTTTATAATGCAAATGATGATTTATTTGTAGCATGCATTGCATGATGACATAACTTCTAACATAAACTAACACTCTACACATATCTATATATATATATATATGAAACACCAATTTCTAATGAAAACTTTTTACAGCCAGATTTTCTCTTTCTTCATTTTTTTTTTCATTCGTTTGCTAAAATTCCTATTTTTATGCTCTAAATGCAAATTCAGTTTTCATCAATTCACGCAATTCAGTAATTGAAATTCCTATTTTTATGCTCCAAATCCAGTTTTTCTCTTTCCAGTTTCCACAACATTAATTCATTCAATTAAGTTTTTTTCTTTTTTTTGTTTCACGCCAATAATTCCTATTTTAACTCTCTATCATAGGGTTAATTGTAGTTTATGGCCCGAACTTTAAAAAATACAAAAAGATAGCCTGAACTTTGAATTCATTTGTAAAAATGACCCGAACTTTAAAAATACAAAAAAATGGCATGAACTTTGTACTCATTTGTAAAAATGGCCTGAACTTTAAAAAATACAAAAAATGACATGAACTTTGAAGTCATTTGTAAAATAGCCAAACTTTAAAGTCATTTGTAAAAATAACACGGATTTAAAAAAAATACAAAAATAATTTGAAATTTGAAAATTTGTAAAAATTGTCTGAACTTAAAAAAAATACAAAAAATAATTCGAATTATGAAGATTTGTAAAAATGACCTGAATTTTAAAAAATCTAAATTGGCTCGATCTTTCATAAATACAAGGGAAAAGTGCATATCCAACCTTATAGTAGAGGCTCCTATAGCGTATTGCTCCCCATAGTCGACATTGGATCAAATAGGTCCCCGAAGTGTGAGAAATCGATCAATTAAGCCCGTTTGACTAACCGCTGTTAGTCAAACGTTAGTAAATTTTTTTTACCCCTAATTTCTTTCTTCTTCTAATTTATATTCCCCAATTTTTTTCGTCTTTTAATTTTTACCCTTCGGCCTCTCTTCTCTTCCAGCGACGACGAGGCCGTCGGTCACCTCTCTCCGTCAATGTATTGACTGCGGTGACTGAATTCGACTTCGGAACGCTGACGTTGTGCCCACTTCAGCAACGGGACCGCGAGGCTCACTAGCTACTCGATAGCGAGCTTCTCCACATTCTTCTCGTTCTCCGTCACGAACCTGAACTCGTCCTCCATCGGCGGTGGACTGGCCTTCGTCATCTTGCCGGACGACAAGTTCGTCAGGGACGCCGACGGTTTTCTTGGGCTCGTGGAGGCGGAGGGCGCTCCCAACGGCGTGGTGGCGGTGGAGTTCGACACGATGATGGACGTGGAGTTCAAGGACATCAACGAGAATCACATTGGTTTAGATCTGAACTTGATGATTTCGAGCAGAGTTACGGATTTGGGCGTCGTCGGAGTAGATTTGAAGTGCGGCAACAGGGTCAACTCGAGAGGTGACCGGAGGCCTCGTCGCTGCCTGAAGAGAAGAGAGGCCGAGGGGTCAAAATTGGGAGAAGAAAAAAATTGAGGGTAGAAATTGGTAGAAGAAAGAAATTTGGGGTAAAAAAAAATTTGACTAGCGTTTGACTAACATCGGTTAGTCAAACGGGCTTAATTGATCGATTTTTCGGATTTCGGGGGACCTATTTGATCCAATGTCGACTATGAAGAGCAATACGCTATAGGGGTGGATCTACACCTTTTTCTTTGAAAAAATCATTTTTTTTAAAAGGGAAAAGTATCAAAGAAGCCCCTGTCGTGGTGGCCCTTTTCACGTCTGGCCCCCTATAGTCGAAGGGGTATCAACTAAACCCCTGAACTAATTAAAATCGAATAATTTCCCCCCTCTGACCTAACGCCGTTAAGTGTCCGTTAACGTTTGAGTTTAATTGCACCCTCTACTTCAGGGGTGGATCTGCACCTTATTTTTTATTTTTTATTTTTTTATAATTTCAGCAACCGACCTCCGACATCAACTTAACCGCCCCCCGTACTCATCGGCTCCAACTTACACTTTGTCAGCTCGCACGCGCTCAATCTCTTGATCATCGACTGCTTACCGTCGACATGCAGCAGCATCACCAACTCCAGATGTGGACCTGGATCGAATCCTGCTTGGTCCAAATCCATATCCGTATTTTTTTACTTAGGTCAGGATCCGGTCCAAATCCATGAGGTCCAAAAAAACGAGATTCATGTCCAGATTCATTAGATTCACAGGTTCTCGAGTCCTGACCCGGATCCATTCTTTTTTCTCTTTTTCGGGTCAGGACTCGAGAACCTGTGAATCTAATGGATCTGGACATGAATCTCGTTGTTTTGGACCTAATGGATTTGGACCGGATCCTGGCCTAAGTAAAAAAATACGGATATGGATTTGGACCAAGCAGGATTCGATCCAGGTTCACATCTGGAGTTGGTGATGCTGCTGCATGTCGGCGGTAAGCAGTCGACGATCAAGAGATTGAGCGCGTGCGAGCTGACAAAGTGTAAGTTGGAGCCGATGAGTACGGGGGGCGGTTAAGTTGATGCCGGGGGTGGGTTGCTGAAATTATATATAAAAAAAAGGTACAGATCCACCCCTGAAGTAGATGGTGCAATTAAACCCAAACGTTAACAGACACTTAACAGCGTTAGGTCAGAGGAGAGAAATTATTCGATTTTAATTAGTTTAGGGGTTTAGTTGATAGCCCTTCGACTATAGGGGACCAGACGTGAAAAGGGCCACCACGACGGGGGCTTATTTGATACTTTTCCCTTTTTTAAATAGGTGCACACGTCATTTAAAAAAGAGTTTGAGTCTTACTCATATTTTTAAGTAAGATTTGAGTAAGCTAGGCTCCTCAGCAGCTTACTTGTCGCTTGCCTTTACCCCGACTTTATATGTGTATCTTATGTAAATTCAACTCATTAATTCATTATAGTATTTGATATGACGATACTCGTACAACAGTAATATTACTGGCTTCAACAGCCACCACTTGACAGTTAATACTCATAAATTAGAAAAATAATTATTCAAAACGCCAATGAGAAGAGAACGAAGCTTCATGCAAAGTGATGTAGGCTGAAGAGTTGGGGGTCTGACTCTTGGGATCTTCCACAATCCACATTGTTATTTTTCTAATTATTAGCAAATATAATTAAGCTTCTAGATGGAGACAACCTTGTACAAGATGAAAATAATTAAGCTTCACGAAAAACACATGAATTAAACATCCATCATCACGCATTGATTGGTGGTCCTATATAGCTAACTACCAACCTAATACAATTAATCAAATCCATAAACTCATAAAAGATCCCACGGCGACGGCAGAAGCTCTCTTTGTGTATGTTTGTGAAAAAGAAAAAAAGTTCGAACTATAATAACCCTCTCCGTTGTAATGTGAAATGGATGAGGCAATTGAGTATTCAAAGGACGCCATCATAAAAGATTTTTTTTTTTTTAAACCAATTTAAAATCATTGATCGTAGTGGATCTTGATGATAAACCAAAGTGATGATGCCAATACTATTCTACGATCCAAATATCCTTATAAAATTTATGTAATTGTATCCATCTCAAACACATTTAAAATGTGATTTTATTACTCGTTACAATTTGAAACACGTATAACAATAATCATTAATTATCTGAACACGTTTAAATCTATAAATATAATTTGTTACATGAATTGAATATATGTAATACTAGTAACAACCCGAATATTACAATATAATATTCTAAAAAAAAAACAACCCGAATATTACAATATAAATATTAATAATAAATAGAACAAACAACAAAAGATTAGAATTTAAAGAAAAATTAATGTGAGCACGTCTATTAATGTTCACACCCATTTTAAAAAATGATTTTACTATCATTCTCGTCTCAAACTTGTAGTAATATCTGCTAATTACTCATTCTCATATCAAACTCGTACAGTAATACCCGTTGACTCTTTGAACTTTATTTTAATTTATAAAAGTAAGTTGTTATAATATTTGGTTATTTGTCTCAATAAAAAAAACATTACATATTAAATATATATTAATGAAATAGTACAAATATGTAGTAATTAGTATTAATAACAACAAACTAAAAATAAGAAAGTTTCACACAGGCATGTCGATAAATATACATTTATATCTAGATGTATGTACTCGTACCTAAATAATATAAATAACAAAAGACTTTAAAATGAAAAAAAGTTTGTCGATAAATGTTCGAACACATCTAAAATGTATATACTTGTGGTCATCCCAAATTTTAATTAATTACATAAACCTGCTTAAAATACAAATGAGAATATGCACTCATATAGTTATTGAGGCTTGGAACTCAATATTTGGCCCTCCATCTTAAGAATACAAATTTTTGACGTTTTTCGTAATTTCAGATTGTATTATTTTTTATTTTTTTATGTTGGTATTTTTGGCACTAATATTTTCATTTATTCTAAGTAATTTGGTACTTTTGGCACAAATTATAACATTAGTGTCAAAAGTATCACCCGAACCCGCGCACCCAATCCGATCCGGTCCGCCCAAATTATGGGCAATACAGTCCGAAATTGCAAAAAATTGCCAAATTTTGTATTTTTAAGATGAATGACCAAATATTGAGTTTCATTGCTTAATATGCTCAATATAAATTGTGGTCATATTATAATAAAAAAGTTATTAAGTTACTATATAAAAATAGAAGAATGACTAATTTATTTTTAAAAGGTTATTAATATTGTAATAAAGCAATTAACGTATCTTAAAAAAATGCAATCTCTGAAGTAAAACAATCAAATTATTTTGTTATCGTAGATAATTTAGTTTCAATTTAATATGATTTTCTCTTTATTGCACATTTTTTCAGTGTAATTTTATTAGATATAAAATATGCATATCTTAAATAAAAGATCATGAAAAATCTTTAATTTGATACATGAAAGGTATAAATCAATTTAAAGTGAGCAAGTTATGATCGTCTAAAATTTACGTACATTAAATATTTTATTTTATTTATTTATTAGTTTTTTAATTAATTTTCTAAAAAGTTGAGAATACTGACACACCTACAAATCTTATAAACATTTTTTTTCATTATTTTCTTAGTTATGACATTTTGATTTTCCATAATTTATGTCAAGAAGGAATGTTTAACACTGTGTTAGGTCTCGGAAGGTCTAGAATAGGTGTATGGGTGGGAGAATACACCTATAGGCTATTTTTCAAAATACACAGAACAATCTTTTGAAATTAACTGATACGGACAATTAACGAAAACTTAATTGAACAAAGGTTGAAGACTGATACTGAATTTCTTCTAGTAAAGATATCAGTTAGGCTCAAGGCTTCAACTGATATTAGCGTAAGGGTTCAGTCTTGATTTTAAAACAGATGAGTGTTATGAATCTTACTGATTATTCGAAGATTTATCAGTTAGACTAATAAGACTGACAGCGAAAAACTTATCTTTTGAAATAGCCTTTGATTATCACGTTGTCAGATTATAGTTTCACTTTGCAGTTAATCAGTTTCAGTTATAGAAACGTTTGTGCACAGATAAGAAAGTAAAACTGAAACCGATAAACGACAAAGGATTTTACGTGGTTCGGAACAAGTTCCTACGTCCACGGCCAGTTGATCACACTGACAAACACTCTGGGCTTGTGCTTATGGATGCACAACAAACCTAACAACTAAAAATCAGATTTTCAGTACCAACACACTAGGTTGGATTTCTCGCTCACTCTTAGCATGCTAAGGCACCACAATGCCTTTTCAGCGGATGGCTAAGATCTCTTGGAGTCAGAACACTGGTCTGAACTCCGCTCTACTCAAACACTTTTTTCGCTCAGTTGAAAGGAGGTTCGAAATACCAACTAGATCACAGAGAACAGACTCTCTAAAATCGGAACTTAGGCTTTGGATATACAATGTATTTGCCTAAGGATCTAAGAGAATGTATGAAATCAGTAGTCTGATTTTGGCTTTGTGAATTCTGTTTTTTTATTCAAATCTTTGAAGGCTTTGAATGGCTGAGTTGCAATTTTGGCAGCGTTTCAGCTTGTGCTTTTGAATCGGTGAAGGTTGAAGTGATCATCGAGCTCTATTTATAGGAGGGGTCTTGAATAGATCCGTTGGCGGAGATGGTCTTCAAGAATTCATCCGTAGGTTCCTTGTTTGGTGAGAAACTGCGTCTCAGGTACATGAGGTAAGGCGCCTCTGAAAAGTAATCACCAAAATTGGATGCTCTGCAGAGAAAAGACGATCCTCAATATCTTTGCATTTAATGCGGATGTACTTGAAAGTGTGTGGCTTCCTTTTAACTCTGGAGTTTCAGTCCGAGGAAGAATGTCAACTGATACTTGACTTTAGTATCAGTCCGTTAAGTCCACGTAGCCAGCTTCTGATGAATCAGTCATAACTGATTATTCAGTTGAGAAACTCGTTCAGTTATAACATCAGTATTTGACTTGGCCTTTTCTTGCAACTTCAGTTGAGTTCTTCCGTCTTTAGTCTTCAGTCTTCCGGTCTTCAATCTTCAGTCTTCAGAACACTAGATAAACTAGAAAGTGAACTCCAACAGTTGAGTTCGGAAAGTTCTAGTCTATTACAAAGAAAACCTAAGGATTTTCGTATCATCAAAACTAAGGCTAAGATAATTCATTAAGTTCCCAACACATTATCATGTTACAATAAAGATATATGTGAATGTTTTTAAGATAATAATATGTGGATCTATTTTTATTAAATTGAATAATCATTTATTTAAATCAATAAATATTAAAAGAATTATAAGTTAATAAGTCAATAAAATTAATTACGAGCATTTAAATTTTAAAAATAAAGGATAGTGAATAATTATTTAGTAGTTAATTTTCAAAATAAGTTGAACATCAATGAAGTATAAAGTAAAATAACGAATGTTATGTGTAAATTATTTACATAAAAAATTTAAAAAATATGTTCTTAGATATTAGTTTCTTAATTTAAAATTTTAATATTTATTTCATCATCAAATGAATAAAAATTCAATTCAATATTAAATAATCCAAATCGTATTGAATAAAAAGTTATAAGAGATAAAAAAAAAAAATCATGCACAATTGAATTTGTTCAAAATTATTGTTGATTTCCAAATATGACAACTTTTTTTATTTTCTATTAATACATGTTTGTTTTTTTGTATCTATACAATATCTACAAAATAAAAAATGGAGAAATATAAAATTTGAATATTATTGCACAATTTGATGGTTTTTATGGACATAATTTTAAATTTAAAGATCTACATGATTGGAAGAAATGGAAAACATGTCGGCAATTTTTTTTTTTGAAGTTTAGAACATTTTGTATTTGATTGTTTTTTTTTTTTTTAAGACATTTTGTATTTGATGGTTAATTATATAAGGGCGTGTTTGTTGGCTATTATCACGTAGTATTAGCTTAATAATACAACGTCTTATTCTAGTTTGGTAGTTTTTTGAATAACACAGACGACCCTTGATTGAGGGACGGCCCTGACCAAATTTCATGGATAAATTCCGTTTACTAATCCCCCACCCCCCTCTGATATGTAATCCATCAACGTCATCTTGATTCCTAAACTCCATTTTGCCCTTGAAATTGAAATATTATCAAACCCAAAAAATCAGCAGCCACATCATTTCACCAACTCAACAAAAAGGACGCAAGAATTGCTGATAAAGGTGTTCGACAGAAATTTCAAGAGAATCGGCATAATAGTAAGAATTTATATTGATTTTGGTCCACAATCCATCGATTTTGTGTTCTTGATTCCTAAACTCAATTTTGCCTTTGAAATTCCAATAGGGAAAAGGTGCAGATTGGCCCCCGAAGTAGTAGCCCCTATAGCGTATAACTCCTCTTACTCTGTGTGTGCAACTAAACCCCTGAACTCCGAGAAAAGAGTGCAAATTCCCTCCTCTGACCCAACGCCGTTAAGTGTCCGTTAACATTTGGGTTTAATTGCACCTTCTACTTCAGGGGTGGATCTGCACTTTTTTTTTTATATAATTTCAGCAACCCACCTCCGGCATCAACTTAACCACCCCCGTACTCATCGATTCTGACTTGCACCTTGTCAGCTCGCACGCGCCCAATTAGGGTTGTAAATGAATCGAATATTTTTGCTCGATTCGAGATTCGATTCGAAATTGCCTGATTCGTATTCGAAATTATTCGATTCGTATTCGATAACAAATATTCGATTCGATTCGATTATTATTCAAATATTTATATGAAATTTTGATATTCGATTCGATATTCGTAAATATTCGATTCGATATATATATATTATTTTGAATTGTTTAATATGTTAAAAAGTAAAACCTAAACCCTAATTCCCTAAACTAAATCAGGCTAATCAGCGCCTCATCCTCAAATCTCAATTCCTCATTCCTAAACTAAAGGAGCGCCGCACAGCTCCAAGCCCCCAACCTCCAAGCCTCCAACACCGTGCCTTCTCTCCACCACCGCGCGGTCAGCGCTTCCCCACACGTCGCCGCGCCGCCTGCATCTGCTGCTCGTCGCCTGCATCCCCGCGTCGCTCGTCACCGCGTCGCCGCGCCGCCTGCATCTGGTGCTCGTCGCCTCGTCGCCGCGCCGCCTGCATTTGCTGCTAGTCGCTGCGTCGCCTGCATCTGCTGCTCGTCGCTCGTCGCCTGCATCTGCTTCTCTAAGATACGAAATTACTGTACTGCTCTTGCTAAAAAGTAATAACCATTTGATTTCGTTGTTCCTATATCAATTAGCATTTGTACTATGTGAATCCACACACGAACAATTTCAGAAACTCTAAGCACTGAGATTGTAGTGTTGCCTAGCCCCTATGCATTTCAGAAGTTCATTTCAATTTTTGCCCATTTTACATGGCTTTTATTTTATTTTATAGTTCATTTCTAGTAATTAATAATACTCTTTATTATAATCTTTTTTAGTCTTTATTATAATTGTGAATACATTGTGCTATACTGAATGCAAATTCTGAATAAACTTATCATTGATTATATACAATTGTCTGTATAAATAAGAGTAATGGAAAAATGGTGCATAATTCTGTATAAACTTATGATTTGTTTCATATTTTGTTAGCATAATTCTGTGTTTATGATTTGTTAGCATAATATTCCCCTGTTTGTTTGTGCAGAATGGAGTCAATGGACAATTCAAATTTAATAGAAACTTTTCAAGCTTGGAGGAAGATTGGGTGCTTCACATTTGTTCTAATATCATGTTATTTTGATGAATTTGAAACTTTTCATGATGTATGTTCTAGATGGATATTGTTTATTATACAAAATTTTGAATTTGTGGCTTATATTGAATATATACCTATATTATTTAACATTTTTTTTCCTTCAGAATTTCGAATCGAATATTTTCGAATCGAATAATATAGAATACAAGTCGAATACTCGAATCGAATATTCGAATCGAGTATTCGGAAAAAAAAATTAAGGCACTTTTAAAAACGAATCGAATACTCGAATCGAATCGAATAATTCGAAAATATCAACGAATCGAATACCGAATCGAATTTAATATTCGAAATCGAATCGAATCACGAATCGAATATTACTATCGTTTTACGAATACGAATCGAATATGTTGATATTCGCTTCGATTACAACCCTACGCCCAATCTCTTAGTTGTCGACTGCCCACCGCTTACATGCAGCAACGCCACAAGCTTCTTCACCGCCCCGCACAACAGCATCTCCTCCAACACCTTAACCTTATAGGCTTATCTTATGATATTAATTGTGTATATATATTTATCTATATAATATATATTTAAATTTTATTTATTTATTTTTGAATAATTATTAAAACTCTAGATAATAATTATGATTTTATTTTTGGTTAATTTAATATTTGTAAATTTATTTTAAAAGAGAAAAAAGAATGAATCCGGGTCAGGACTTGAGACCCTGTGAATCTAATGGATCTGGACATGAATCTCATTTTTTGGACCTAATGGATTCGGACCGGATCCTGACCTAAGTAAAAAAATACGGATATGGATTTGGACCAAGCAGGATTCGATCCAGGTCCACATATGGAGTCGGTGATGCTGCTGCATGTCGGCGGTAAGCAGTCAACGATCAAGAGATTGAGCGCGTGCGAGTTGACAAAGTGTAAGTTGGAGCCGATGAGTACCGGGGGCGGTTAAGTTGATGCCGGAGGTGGGTTTGCTAAAATTAAAAAAAAAATAATAAAAAAATTAAGGTGCAGATCCACCCCTGAAGTAGAGGGTGCAATTAAACCCAAACGTTAACAGACACTTAACGGCGTTAGGTCAGAGGGGGGAATTTGCACTCTTTTCTCGGAGTTCAGGGGTTTAGTTGCACACACAGTGAGTAAAAGGGGTTATACGCTATAGGGGCTACTACTTCGGGGGTCAATCTTTAAAGAAAAATTGAAAAGACTGAAGGAGGACCTCAAGTCATGGAACAAATCACATTTTGGTATGATCGAGGAAAATATTTCGTGTTTAAAAGCTGAAATCTCCAAGTGGGATGCAATCGACGACGCTTTGGGGCTTGAGGACATCGAAATCTCGAAAAGAAACGAATCAGTGGCCAACTTGCTGATCCAATTGAAGAATAGAGACACTCTGCTCTCTCAAAAAGCCAGAGTCAGATGGCTGAAGGACGGGGATATTAATAGTGGATTCTTCCATAAAGCAATTAGGGGCAGAAGGCTTAGAAATGGATTCTCGGGTCTCTTTGTCAACGATAGCTGGGTGGATAAGCCCTTTGAAGTTAAAAAAGCTGTGAGAGCCCATTTCGCAGCTCAGTTTGGACAAAGTTCTAGCCTCCGACCCTCTCTCCCAGCTGATTTTATCCAGAAAAAAATCCCGGCGGAATCGAGGGAGTGGCTCGACTCACATTTTTCTGAAGCAGAGATCAAAGCGGCGGTTTGGGAATGTGACAGCAATAAAAGTCCTGGCCCTGATGGTTTTAATTTTCATTTTTTGAAAAGTTGCTGGAACATCATTGAAGACGATCTTAGTGAGGTGTTCAAAGAGTTTCACAAAAACGGAAAGCTCGCCCGAGGTTGCAACCCTTCGTTCATCGTGCTTATCCCAAAGAAAGCGTCGGCAGCCGAGTTGAAAGACTATCGACCAATTTCCCTCATCAATTGCCTCTACAAAGTTATTGCTAAAGTCTTGGCTTCTAGGCTGAAACAGGTGATGCACCTTTTGATCTCAGAATGTCAAAGTGCCTTCGTGGAAGGGAGGTTCATTCTTGACGGAGTGGTGGCGCTTAATGAGGTCATTGAAGATGCGAAAAAGAGAAAGAAAGGCATCACCCTCTTAAAGGTGGACTTTGCTAAGGCGTATGATACAGTTGACTGGTCTTTTCTTGACTCTATGCTTGATAAAATGAACTTTAGCCCCAAGTGGAGAAGATGGATTTCAGGGTGTATCGGCTCAGCTTCGGCCAATGTGTTGGTGAACGGAAGCCCCTCGGGAGAGTTTAAGCTTGAGAGGGGCCTGAGGCAAGGTGATCCACTCTCACCATTCCTTTTCCTTATTGTTGCGGAAGGTTTGAATCTGCTTATTGAAAGAGCTAAGTCCAAAGGCCTACTGGAACCAGCCAAGGTGGGTATCAATGGTTTCAACATCTCACATCTGCAATACGCAGATGACACGATGCTTGTGGCGTCTGCTAAAAAAGAGAATGCTTGGACTTTCAAAAGCATTCTCAAGCTTTTTGAATTGTTATCGGGACTTAAGGTTAATTTTGACAAAAGCTGTTTTTTCGGGGTGGGAATTGACAAGGAAATTGTTGAAGAAACAGCGGCGCAACTAAACTGCAATGTCGGGGTGCTGCCCACCAATTACCTTGGAGTTCCGATTGGGTCTCGCTTCTCTCGCGCAGCGGACTGGACTTCGGTGGTGGATAAGATTAAGAGGAAGATTGAGAAATGGAAAATTCGTAAGTTTTCTTTCGCAGGTAGGGTCACCTTAGTGAGATCTGTGCTGTCATCTATTTCGATTTTTCTTTTATCCTTTTCTCTCCTCCCAAAGAAAACCTTGGCCGAGATCAGATCGCTCTTATGCAAGTTCATTTGGGGCGGAAGAGTCGAGGAGGCTAGGAAGATCCATTGGGTCAAGTGGGAGACGCTTTGTGCAGATTTTGAAGAAGGGGGGCTAGGCCTTAAAGATCTGGATTGCTTCAACAAAGCTCTTATGAGTAAGTGGATTTGGCGATTTTTAACTGAGAAAGAATCCTTTTGGGCGAAAGTGGTCAGGAATTGCAAGGGAGAACTTGAATGGGAAGAAGAAGGTTTTCGAATTAAAGGGAACAGGAGAAAGAGACCGAGCTGGTGGAATAGGGTGCTGGAGTTGAGCAGAGGGGCGAGGGGGACTTGGTTTAGAGAAAATCTGGAAAACCAACTTGGGGACGGAGAGTCGATCTCTTTTTGGCACAATAACTGGGCTGGGGAAAAGGGGTTGAAGCACCTCTTCCCAAGACTTTTTCGCCTGAGCAACAATAAAGAAGGGTCTATTAGAAGCATGGGGGACTGGATTGACGGGGAGTGGGTCTGGTCTTTGAACTGGACCAGAGGCTTGCGAGCGAGAGACGAAGAACAGGTGACTTCCCTCAAAGCGCATCTCAATAACTTCTCCTTGGTGGCAGGGAGAAAGGACGAGTGGAAATGGAAAGCTAGCTCCAATGGCGAGTTCACCGTTAAAACGGCTTACAGAGCTATTCGGACGGCAGGTGCTTCGAATGAGACTTGGAGAAAGAAACCGGAGTTCTCTCTCATCTGGAACACTCCGGCAGCACAAAAAGCAAAAACAACGGCGTGGAGAGTTTTGATGGGATGAATGGCGACAAGCGAAAACCTCCTGAAAAGGAATGTTACATTCCGACCCAAGACATCTCTTGTGTGCTCTGTCAAGAGAAGACCGAAGACTCAAATCACCTTTTCTTCTCCTGTCAAAAAGCAACAGAAGTCTGGTACGATCTCCTTTCGTGGATTGGGAAATCTGCTGCTTTACATTCAAGCGCGAGCAACCACCTGATGGGTTTCTCTAATATTGGACACAAGAAGGATATTCTTTTTCTGACTGGACTTTGGATCTGCACTGTATGGTGCATCTGGAAAAAAAGGAACGATATTCGGTTCAAGCAAGGTAAGTGGAGCAGGGATGGAGTGACAGCCGAGATCAAGTCACATGTTTGGAGTTGGTTGCAGGTGTTCTCCAAGTATGGGAGCTCAGCTGATTTTTCTTTCAGAGATTGGTTCAATGTTGTTCCTCTTGCAAATTGATGTTGGGCTCAGTTCTGTCCGACCCCCCTCTTGTCCTCCTTTTGCCGGCCTCTCAGTGGGCTGTTGTTCACTTTGTTGGGGGTACCCCTGGTACCTTTCCTTTGATTAATGCAATTCCCTTTTCCGATCAAAAAAAAAAACTTCGGGGGTCAATCTGCACATTTTCCTATTCCAATATTATCAGACCCAAAAAAGGCCGGACGAATCATTTCACAAACTCACCAAAATAGACGCAAGAACTGTTGTGCTGTTCGGTAGAAATTTCAATAGAATCGGCGAAACGGTAAGAACTGCTGTATTTTTATATCGATTTTGGTCCACAATCCATCTTTGATTAGTATTTGAGCTTGTCACATGAGATAAATCGATTTTGTGTATTAGGTTTACTTCGAAAATCTAATGAAGCCTCACAAAATTGTGTTCTGGGATGTTGTTTGGAATTGAAATCATCAAATTCCACTGTTGCATATTCTCATTGCTCATGCGACTGTATTCCTTTGGCACTCAATCCAATTCCATCAACTAAATTTCAAAAAATCGCATAAACTCAGTAGGCAGATTTGATGATGAGGCATGATTTAATTTTGATATTTAGACTTTATGTTGATGTTCATGCGCACTAATTCCTTTTTTTTTCCCCGAATTTTTGGAGATGATAAGTTCTGCAAATTTATGCAGTCCCAACAATTCCTGCAATTGAAGCAGTTGTTGATCACACAAAGCTTGATTTTCGAAGCTAGATCAACAAAAGATTATGCTTGGTGAGCATTCATTTATGTTCATAGAAATATATTTTTCCACCATCTTTCCCCGATACATTGACGAGGAATCAATGTTTTTATTCTATATGTTTTTTCTGCTCTAAAATTTGAATATGGATTTTTTCACATGCTCTTATTAATTAGTTAAATATTTATTTGTTTTGTGGAGAGCATACTGATGTTGTTGTAAACATGCTCTTTTTTATATGCTTTTCGGCTCATTTGATTCATTTTAATTGAGCTGCATCGAGACATTATTCACACAGAGCATACTGATATTATTGAAAATATGCTTTTTATATGTTTCTTGATTTATGTTAGTTTTTTTTTCCCGGCCGAGTCCTTAATTTTCGCAGCTTGCAATTGCTATCACTATTGAAAGTATCTAAATTGTATGTTTGCGTTTTAGACACATCTTTGTTTTTGATTGAGCTACCGTGAATGTCATAATTTCAAACTTTTGCCAATGCTTTTTTCACTTGAAAAATGGAAGCTTTCAACTTGTGTATTTTGTAATAATTATTAAATGAATATTTCTCAATTCACATCAACAACAACTCACCAACACCAACTTGCTAATTGTCCATTGTTTTCAATTGCCATTGTATTACAATGCAACAGCTCACGTAATTCAAGATGAAAATGGAAGCAAAAGAAGATGAAATGTGACGAAGAAACAAAAGGGAAGCCTAACACCACATCATATCTCAAAGTGCTCGATGCAAACTCTTTTACCTACATTAACAAAGCTCGAAATCACCAAGCTCCTCGGTAGAGAGTGATGATGAAACACAAGGGAAGAATAACAACACCAAGCTCAAAGTAAAGCAATATCAATCAGAATGACTAGATCATGCTAAATCAAAATTCGACCAAAATATGATTTCTCAAAAAAATGAGTCTTATCTAAATTCAACCAACAAAGACATATTAAAGCAAACAAAGATGTTTCAGCAAAATGCGAAATAAGTCTACTGCATGCGATACTCAATGTCGTATAAAAAAACACCATGAATCCAGAATTCTTGTTCCGTTCTACTTATACTTCTCATTGAGTAAGTACTGAACGCATTCCGTCTTCGCATCAGTCGACAAACTAGTGAACACATCTAGGTGCTCAACTTTTTCAGCTAGCAAATTGGCTATCTCGAATTTCTCTTTTTGGGTCAAATTAGGGATTGAGCAAAGTTGTGCACAGACCTCCTTACTCGCCTTGAGTATATCAAAATCATACCCCATTCTGCCTGCGATTGTGTTAAGTCTTTGGTTCGTGTTGTGACTCACTTCAGCCATCACGTCATACATCCTATCGGCCCCTTGGACATTCATTCTCTTCTTTCTCGGTACACGTTCTTTAGTCTCGGGTTTTTGGCTTTGGCTTACATTGTCATCAACATGTTCGTTCTCATACACATCATCCAGCTGGACATGATAATCACCATTGTCCTCCAGAGGTTGGGTGAGATCGATTTTGTGATACATCTCACGTGCTGCCTCCATTAGATCTTTCGCAACATCTTCTATGGCCCTATCCTTAGAGTAATATGTAGAGGACACGTTGATAAACCCTATTCTACAACCAGAGACGAAGGCGCGAACTGTGAAAGCCGATAACTGCTTCAGCGTTAATAAATACGTGATTTTAAAATGGAGGACAAGCTTGTCAATTTTAAAAAAAAGAGGGCAAAATTGTGTTTTCTGATCGTTTTTTAATCTCCTAAATCCTAATCCATTGTTTTTCATAGAATACCAAATAAGATTCTAGTCTATCTAACTATGCTATCAAATACAAAATAGGAAAAATAATCTACTCCTATCCCGCGAAAGAATCCCAAGCTAATCTATATGGGTTCATCCATTGAAAGACACGAAACAGGGCCTAAGTTTTTTGCTAATTTCAATTATACCATCTAAATTGAATTTATTTACACACATTTTTTTGCAATATGTATATACATATTCATTAAATCAATCAATAATAGCTTTAGAGTGAAAATTTTGCAACCAACATTTTGCTTTAATATATGTACAAGAAAATTTTCCCGCTTAATTATCCCCCACCCTCGATTTCAAGCAGGACACCTCAATTCTCAAACCCTAACTCCAAATCCCCCTAGCTCAGCCCAAATTGTTCGAAGATTATGAGTACATGGGATGCTGACTACTTGGATTATTTGGAGGTGGTGACACGGCGGGCACTCCAACTGCCCACATCCGATCGCAACGACGATGACGATGACGATGATGATGATGATGACGATGACGATGACGATGAGGAGGAGGAGGAGGAGGAGGAGGAGGAGGAGCAGGATGGAGATGATGATGGAATTCCCGGAACGACGTCGGGTAACTTGATGAACGACAATAACGGGAATGAGATCCTTCCCGACACTACTGCATCGTTGCCGCAAGGAGTTGTGGTTGTTGACGATACGGATGACGGCGATGATGTGGCCGAGGCTGAACGTGAATGCAGCAGTCTGAGGAAGGGGGTCAGCGGCGATAAAGGGGCTTCGACGGCGTCGTTAAATGGAGATGATGATGGATTGCTGCGAGAGTTTGATAGGGGTGAAATTGATGGACTCTTTTGCCCCATCTGCCTTGAGGCTTGGACCTCTGGTGGAGACCACCATGTCTGGTAATTGCTCTTTGTTTTTGTTAATTTCTTCAATTATAAAACGAGTTTTCTTGTTTCGCATTTTTTGTTTGTTTGGATAATCTAATTCACCTTGCTGCTCATCTTGTTGAGAGTATGTAGTTGTTTGCCATGCGGTCACATATATGGGTTATCGTGCATCAAGAAATGGTTGAGTCGTCAAGGCTCTCACAAGGTGCTTTTCAGGTTTTGTTTGCATTGTTCAGCAGTGTATATTGTAAATTCTTTGCTGCTTATATTTACTTGAATTTCTGTGTAGCAGTGTCCACAATGTAAAAAGAAATGTCGGATGAAGGACATTAGGCTGATTTACGCAACTCGGCTTGTTGCTATTGATGGAGATCTTCAAAAGGTGTCATTTAGAGAAATTTTTTAAGTGTTAGATTTAGGTTGGTTAATTTGGGTTGTGAGTCTTGTGACCGGTCTTATATTCTATTTCTGCAGAGAGTACAATCATTTGAAGCTAAATGTGCCATCCTTGAGAAAAAGGTGAGAAAAAATGCAGGAAACTGAAGAAATTTGATACTATTTGTTTAATGGGTTTACTGGCCATATGACCCTTATTGATTTACAAACAGTCTTCATAAACCACTTTGCACACTACTTGACACTTGCATTGTGTCAACTTGAAATTGTATGTTTATGACAAAATGGCTCATCAAAAGCAGCAGACCTTTGATTCCTACTTATGTTTTGTTGCTACAAGTTTCTTAGTCTACTATAAGTTAATTTACGTTAAAGAATATTCTGCACAAGTGTTGATCAGTTAAAGGATATTTCTGTCTTTCTTTGACATTGGGCAATATTTTGTTTACTTCATAGTTTATGTTGGACTCATTTAAAATTTTCATTAGATGTATTAATTATGTATATGGTGGTCGAACAGAAAACCCTTTCAACAATCAACTTTGGGCCATGGCTTTTAGAATTTGATTATTTGTTGTCGCTGATGCATTAACCTAACTGATGCCTCCCATGTATTTGATCTTAATTCTTGCTTATCAGTCAAACTACGTATTAGAGCATCTCTCAATAAATGGAACCATATATATTCCATATTGTGCAGACTCATTGTTATGTAAGAGGAGTTCAACTACATGGACTTGGATTTGTTTAGAAAATTGTCATTTTATCCTAATATTAACTATATACTGCTCTTTGTTTGTCCTCAACATTTGTAGAGTGCAGACTGGGGTAAGAAGGAAGTAGAATGGAAGAAGAGAGAAGCTGATTTGCGCAAGCAAGTGCAATATCTCAAAGAGGTGTGTAGATGCAAATGTTATTAGCACTATTTTGTGGTAAATTTGTTGTTTTCACACACTAGGTTCAGTTATGGGATGCTGAAACAAACATTTACCCGGATTGCTTGATAAGCGACCTTTTTTCTTCATTAGCTTTTGTTATCACTTTGTTTCTGTTCAAGTATTACTGACATTTTGCAACTCATTTTGTACTTGTGAAATTCTGGTCTCCTAGAGGACTTGTGACTTAGAGGATCTTTTGGAAGATATGGAACGCAGGGCATCAGGGTCATCTGCATCAAATTTGAATTATCCAGGAGGTTTGACAAGGGGTAAATTTTCATCATATATTTTGGTAGTAAATGTGATTTATCTATCTGTTTTAGGTTCATGTTCCTTATCATCTTTCCATTCTTGACGTGCAGGAGTTGATTCTAGCCCTAGTTTCCACAGTGGAGGATCTCATAAATTTCAAATTCTGGTTTGAATTCTTGATGGTTTTTTATGGTTTTGCAATTTAATCTATTTTTGATTGGGAGAACATGTCAAACTTATGCTTTAAAATGTGATGAACTTTAGTGTCTTTTATGTTTCAAGTAATCAGTTTCACATCTGTGTGCATTGAAGCCATTTACATGTTATGAGCAAATCAGTAAGAAATGTAATGCTTGATGTATATGATCCGAAGGCAAATCACTATAATATCCAAGTCCACAAATGTGTGTTTTTTCTTTTCTAAGATCAACAGTAAGATTTTCCAATTCAGCTTGTAAAATAAGATTAAAAGAAATAAACATTTGTGTGTTAAGAAATAGCAAAAACAGAAAGTACTTTGTGGTTCTATGATCTGTCCATTATATGGATCTGGATGGAAAATGATTCTTTGCTTGTGTTCAATGAAATTCGTTTGGATAAGTAGTTTTGGCATTGCCAGTTCATATTTTTCATTTTTTCCACATCTTAAAGTGAGAATGTTATTGTTTTTTTTAATAATAAAAATCAGTTTCCTTTTCTTTTTTTTTTTCTGTAGTTTTTTTACAAAGAATACTTGATGGAAAAGCAAGTCTTCCACTATATATTGTACCTTTTGAAACTAAGTTAAAACTAGTTTTGTATTCTTAGAAACAATTTTAAATAGTGAAATACATGCGCACACGCACACATACACAAAGACAACCACATGTTCTTGACATTTTACTTGTAGAAAAAGAAGTTGCTCTTGAAAATTGAAACCAGACATAGCATATCATGTATCTCCACCTCTAGCCAAACCTAGTCGCATTTTCCAGGTATACAAATTGACACCAATAAAAGTTGAGTATCAAGAAACTGAATCGTGAGTAATGTTATCCACCTCGCAAAGCCAACTGTATTGGATAACTTGAAATCCGATATGCTATCCAGCTTTATTTTGATGCATAGTTTTGCTCTGTTTTGGTTTGAGTTTGTAATATTTATTAGGAGTACTGAAGTTTGGGTTTATTGGCATGGATGTTGTGATGAATAGCATTCGTGTCTTTTTGTTATCTTCTTTATTAGCTACTCTTCTATGGTTTTTGTAAAGATTTGTTATCTTCTTTATTAGCTACTCTTCTATGGTTTTTGTAAAGATTTAACTTTACCTTTGCAGCCTAGCAGTACTAAATGCATTTATTAATTCTGAAATGAATGTCTGTTATTACTTTCAGAGGAACTTTCAGATACAAGGTGCCCGCCTCTTTGGCATCGATCTTAACAGTAAAATTTTAGTGTTTGCTCGAAGGCTTTCGGGAATGGGGGGAGGCCATGTGCTAACCAAAGTTAAGTTGTTCCATGGGAATGTCTTCTTAAATGTTTTGTCTATTGATTATGCTTTCTTATCAAAACACACTACAGTTATAGGTAGTTTGTGATGCTTTCTTTTTGACTGAATCAATCAGTTTCTTATGCTTGGTAGGTATATCCGTGTAACTTAATTTTGGGTTTTAATAGGTGAGCTTGTGCGACGATGAAAGGGAGGACATTCATCTTGCTGAGAACACCAAAGCTGTTAAGGATCTACAGGTTTCCCCTCATGGTGGACTTGTGCTGTTAGCATCCCTAGGAAAGAAACTATCAGTTCTTAGGTAGTCATTTTCCTCTCTGTGACCATATTTAGCAATTCCTTGAAGTTGTTATCACTGATGATGTTCTTTTTCTGTTTCATATGGATGTTTCAGCACACAAAGCAACAATACTGTTATTACTTATAATCTACCGGTAACTCACTTTCCCTACGAGTCAGATTTAAGACCTGATGATTCATGGATGTCTGATATCAGTTCTTGATTAATTTCTGGTTTAGAAGTGTTGAATGTCTAGCATCTTTTCATTTATTTATTTCTTGTGGTAAAAATAGCTTTCTATTATCAAGACAATACTATCAAATCAGTATTAGTCAATGAGGATGAAATGAGTAAAATTTTAAATCATATAAGGGGGCTTTGCTGGGTAAGCTTGCTATGGGGTGCACTATTTAATTGAAGCCTCAGGATCTGCATTATTGATGCTCCTCCTGAAGAACTCCCTTAGTGTGGGCTCTGGCATTAGTTCAAGTTTGAGCAAGATCACACCCTTTGGTAACATTTGATGGATGGCTTCTGTTGAGAAAACAGTTAACCAATTCCCCATTTGGGCCTTCGATTTAATGAATAAGCAATAGGGAACCAATGAATATAATATTTGTTTCTTACTTTGACAATTGAACTTTTATAGGGGGCGTTTTGTTTAATGGATGGGATAGATAAGATTCATAAGATTAAATAATCAACCCAACTCTGGGGTGATAAATAATACTCCCTCCATCCCATAAGAGTGTGCATGATTGTTGGTGGCACGTGTTTTAATAAATGTTAAGGCGAGTGTGTTATTAGTGGAGGAAGAATCCAATTGAATGAGTTATCCATCACCGACCTAATCAAGCAAACCAAACATTTGATTAAGTTGGATTATTTTATCAATCATGCCTTATAATTCAAACCAAACTCCTCCTTATAGTATACTTTAGGACATGACAACAATTTTTATTACTTGTTTTGTTTAAAGTTTTATAATATTCTCCGTTTTTGTATATTTGCAAATTGAAGTTTGATCCCCCCCCCCCCCCCCCCCCCCCCCCCCCCCTTTTTTCAGGCTGCTGCCTGGTCATGTTGTTGGGATATTTGCAACTCACATTATTTATATGCAGGCTTGCAGGTACTGACTTTCTACATCTGTCTTGAGTTTGTTATTACATTAGTTTGCAATCTAATATGTAATTATAAAATTGATGCAGAATGGCACAGTTTTACAGTTTGACAGACGTCAGACTGCGAGACATGTAGAATCCTCAACTGGTCTGACAGACAAGTTAGTTCATACGTTACATTCTCTTCAATCCAATTCATCTTGCAGTTCTGGTGTCAGAAGTATCCTAACTGCATCCGCACTTGGCATATGCCAATTGAATTTTGGTGCAAGTGAAGAAGGGTATGCTTTACGAGCCTTTACTTTTTATTAGTGATTATGACATAACAAAATGCATTTGGGATAATAAAGAGTTTAATTTGAAGAGTAACAATATGGGTGGTGTAGATTTACACCTTTGATATCTTGAAGTCACTTTTATGTATTAGTATCCTGGGATTTTATAGAGGTCTGTTAAGTTCACGTGGGTTTTTTGTGAAAGATGTTCTTGTTTTCTTTCACACGTAAACTACGTTTAACTAAGGGTTACTGCCCTAAAAGTAATTTTTTTTGTCAATATTGCAAATTATGACATAATATTAGTATATTTTAGCAATTACAATACTGTTTTTTTTTTTTTTTTTGGCATTCAAAATATCAAATATGATGGAAAATAGTATTTTTAGAGATATGTAATAAAGATCTTGTGTCCTATAAACTATGTTGTCGTGGCTAAGCTCTTTTTTATCAAAATGATGTTTTGGCTAAATTTGATGAACACATTGGATCTGTCTTACCGTAAAATTTGCTTGATGTTTTAATTGAGAATAATTAAGAATGAGAAGGGGTTGAGTTACATTTCTGTGTATAGTAAATTTCTATGCTCTACTCATTTGCTTATGCAATATCCTGTAAGAAAGCCACTCAACACTTGCCTTCCATCTGTAATGATACTCTCTCTCTCTCTTAAATGCTTCTGCGGTGTAGGCTGACAGAGTTAAGCCTTATGACTTTATCAGCTTAATCTTGCAATGTGCTATTCTGCAATATAGATACATAATATTTCACTTTAATTCTTCCTTTGCAGCCATCATTTCTTCAACAATGCTATTTTTATCAGGCTATGACCATCTGAAAATGCATAAAACTGTAATTGCTTGTTTGGATTCACTGAACTCTTATCTTCGTTTCAGGCATTATCTAATTCCTGAATCAGATAAGCAAGGAGTTTGTATATCTCTTGCTTGTTCTGAATCCAATGATTATATCACGGCCTCATATCGTCCCAAACTTGAGGTAGCTCGCGACATGGCAATGCTTACTGCAGCGAGCAGCCAAGCAGTGATGGGAAGTCATGTCTTTTACACAAAAGTAGGTGCAACATACCAAAAGGTGGGAGCAACCTGTGCCAATGTGAATGATATTAGAGTGCCGATTAGATCTGCAATCATCGATGGGGTTTACCAAAATCCTGCTTTTGCTTCCGGGGACGAATCTACGTCCGAACTCATATTTCAAGAGTTACCATCTCTAATGGTTTTGGAGCGTCTTAAATATCAAAATCGCCTAATTTATGATGTCAAGTATAGCCGACTATTAAGTTCTGGACTAGTTGGGTGTTTAAGTGAGGACTCCTTTGGCCTATATACTGCCAACCTCATCTAGTCAAACTGGATTAGTATTCGCTACTACTAACTTTTTGTAAATTTTTATGTATTTTTAATCTAACTCAGGTTTCATGTGCACGAATTTTCTTTTAAGATAGATATCCTTGTAAATATTGGAGGATTTAATTATTTTTTGTAAGAGAATTGGAAAATTTAATTGGGATAGGTTTTTCCGTTGAACTACGATTCTGCTGGTTTTTGATATTTGGATAGGTTTCAATTGAATTCCCTCGTTTGTTTTTGCTTCTTGTTTTCTTGATCTTTATGTTTGATACTAGTTTTCTCTTCTTTTTTTCCTTCCTTTGCATCAGTTTCCATTAAGGCTCAACACAGCCACACAATATGAAGATGCCACCGAGGTTAATTAATTACCCTTGAAATCTACCAGCAAGCCTTATCTGATCTATATCTTGTTTATTGGCTTTATCTGAGAGGAGGTGCAATAGTAAGAATTCAAATGCCAGAGGAATGAGACACCTTTTTTGGGGGCTATAGATTAAAGGATAAAATTGTAATTTATTATTATTATTATTATTATTATTATTATTATTATTATTATTATTATTATTATTATTATTATTATATAAGGGATTACAAAGAGTAAAATGAGGGCTATGAATAGAATCTCCTTGGTTTAATCATTTATCTAAATTATTCCATCACAAATTTAACAACTTGAAGAGAAGCTCGCCAAAGGATTTACTTTGTTCAACAAAGTTATTGACTCATATCTCCTTTGGACCAACACGCTTCTCTATTCACACTCGACAGCAAAACCTCCGTGGAAAGGACATTAACTATAACCAACATATAATTAAATACAAAATACTATCAACTAATAATAAATAAATTATTTTAGGGGTATTTATTTTTAGGGATTAATTTTGATAGATTAAAATAGTAAGACTAATATCTTATTTACTTGGATGAATTGAAACATTAGGATATTTCAAGATCTTTGATTATTTTTATTACTTCAATTATTTTTTATTCAAATCTTATTAAAAGGGTGAAGTTGAAAAATTCTTATCATTAAAAATATAAATACTCAATCATATATTTTATCATTTATGCTAAGTAAACTACCCTCGAGATTTTCAACGGCTATTTCCATTTAATAATAGTCGTTAATATATTTTCTTAAAAAAAAGTCGTGAGCTAACCATAAATAAGTTAACCTAACTGTTCTATCTTCTTCAAAATAGTTTTCACTCGGTCTCATTGATAATGACTCATTTTTGTTCGGCACGATTATTAAGAAGAATAATGATTAAAGGACAAAATTGATAGAAAGTGGTGGAGCCGATAATTTTTTGTGAGAAAATGTAGTTTCCTTTCTTGAAATAAGCCATTATCAATTGGACAAACGAAAAAGAAAAGTGAGACATTATCAATTGAACGGATGAAGTAATTATTACTCCCTCCGTCCTATTAAAGTTGGCCACATTCTTTTCGGCACGGAGATTAAGAAAGAGATAGTTAGTGGAGATTAGATGTGGACCCCTACTTTTTTATGTAGTTTGTGAAAGTTAATTAATTTCTTAATCTCAACTAACTTAACAGGCCATAGAGATCCCCATCGGAATCGGGTGTTTCGGGCGGAGACTGATACGACTCCGGTGAAGCCGGAGACTCAGGGCTCCATTCA
Organism: Salvia miltiorrhiza; assembly: GCF_028751815.1. Taxonomy (NCBI): domain Eukaryota; kingdom Viridiplantae; phylum Streptophyta; class Magnoliopsida; order Lamiales; family Lamiaceae; genus Salvia; species Salvia miltiorrhiza. Next base: position 33,444,456 of record NC_080394.1, on the reverse strand, counting down.
AACAATAATTTACGCCGATTTGAGGGGCATTCGACTCCACCTAGAATGGCGAAAGGATCCAATGACACCGGAACACCAATGAACGCGGCGGGGTGGCAGGGGGAACGACCACCGCTTAGAGAGGCGACGACTACCGGCGAAGTCGGATCCGCACTTGAGGCGGGGTTTTTCTTCATCGCGGCAACAAATTGGAACAGACCAGAGACGGCGGGCTCTAGGTGAGGCGAACAAGACGATGGGCTCGGGAGAGGTGAATCAAGGGTCAAAAACCCTAGATCCGCCGGTGATTGAATAATTCTTTTTAACCTTGAACCAAAATTTTTAAATAAATTATTTTTTTTAAAAAAATAATTTTTTTTTGTTCGGACAAATTTTATTCAAATAGCACACTACTCATAAAATAATGGTTGGTCCTGAAACAGACTTCGAGTGCTTAGGAAATAAAAGTATTGTCGTCACAAAAAGAGAGGAAGTATGAAATCCCCAACCAAAAATTAGTGAACTTTTTATTTTTTTTCCTTTACGGGTACTAAATTAATGATGAGAAGTGATTTTTAGCCACCTAGGTGTCTAAACACCTAGGCTAAAAATCGGTTTTTAGGATTAATTTGATTGGACCGGTTTTTTTCTAATTTGTGGATTCACTAAAATATTCTTTCCTTAAATACTTCAACTACTTTTAATCTTATCCTATTTATTTTGTATTTTCGTTTTTTCCCTATTTTTTTTTCATTTTTTTGCCAATTTTTTTTTTCAAAAATTATATTTTATTTTCGAATTGTTTTTATTTATTTTTTTCATTTTTTTTATTTTTTTAAAATATCATTTGCTTAAATTCCTCAACTATTTTTAATCTTATCCTATTTATTTTGTATTTTCGTTTTCCCCCTATTTTTCCGTTTTTTCAAAAATTGTTTTTTTGAAAATTTTAGGATTTTTTTTCGAATTGTTATTTATTTACTCATTTCCGAAATTTTATTATTTTTTTTCGACGAATTTATTAATTGTTGTAAACATAATCTGTTGGGAACCCCATGGAATATCTTGTTTTGTTTTGATGATACCAAAATCCTTAGGTTTAATATGTAATAGACTAGAACTGTTTGAACTCAAGTGTTAGAGTTCATTTCTAGTTTAGTTTGCGGTTCTGAAGACTGAAGACTGAAGAACGAAGGACTGAAGACTGAAGACTGAAGTTACCAACTGAAGTATCAGTTGAAGAATCAGTTCGGAACTGATTACTTAATGCGTGCCACCTGGACTCAGCGGACTGATACTAAAGACAAGTATCAGTTAAACATTCTTCATCGGACTGAACTTCCAACGTTCAAAAGGAAGCTACGTACTCACATAGTACAACCGCATTAAATGCAGAGATCTCAGGATCATCCCTCTCTGCAGAGGTCATTCCTATTTGGTGGCTACTTTATCAGAGACGTCGCATCTCCTGCTCTTCAACATAGCCGTTCCCACCAAACAAGGAACCTCGAAGATTGAAGCCTCAGCCCAAATTCAAAAAGCTCTCCAACGGAAAAATTTTTGAAGACGTTCTCCGCCAACGGATCAATTCAAGATCTCTCTTATAAGTAGTGCTCAAGGATCACTTCAATCTTCACCGATTCAACGACATAAGCTGAAGCTCTGCCAAAATTGCTACTCAGCCCAAAGCTTAAACTCCCCAAAGCTTGAATCGAAGAAGAGAATTCCAAAGCCAAAATCAGTCACTGCTGATTACACACATTCTCTTAGACCTTAGGCAAATATCTGTTTACCCAGAAGCTTAGGTCAAACTTGCTCCAAAGAACTTGTTCTTTGAAGTTTAGTTGGCAAGTTTTCAAACTTCCTTTCGAGAGATAGAATCGAGTGTTTGAGTGGTAAAGGAGTTCAGGAAGGTACTCTAACTCCGTGAGATCCTAGTGCAAGGTCGTGCTAGGAGTGAGAAATCCAGCGCGAGGGAAGTGTTGGTACTGAAGAGTGGAATCTTCAGTGGAACAGTTGTGTGCACCCGGCAAGCACACGGTTCGATTTGCAGTGCACCAGTTAAGCACTTGCGGAGTGGATTGTTGGTCTGATCAACCGACCGTGGATGTAGGAAGTGTTTTCCGAACCACGTAAAAGTTTCTGTGTTATTTACAGCTTTTAGTCTTACATTCTTACTTGTGTATTTACATTTGATAAACTGAATTCTGATTAACTGCAAAGAGAAACCTAAGACTAACAACGTGCTCAACCGAGGCTATTACGAAACAAAGTTATTTCCGCTGCGTATGATATCAGTCTGACTTATCTATCATCTGATAGTCAGGAAGATTTATATCATCTCTGTTTTAGCAAACTCGACTGAAGCCTTTACGTGCATCAGTTAAGTTCCAGTAACTTAACTGATAACTCTTTACTGAAGAGTCTTTCAGTATCAGTCATTAACTCTGTTGGTCAAAACTCTTCTCTGTTAACAGGTGTCTTAGTTTGCTTGCAAAGTTTTGTTTTGATCTCTATCTTGAGATCCCTCTGTTTTTAGAGGAAAGAAAAATAGCCCATAGGTGTATTCCCCCCCATACACCTATTCGAGACCCTCCGGACCTAACAATTGGTATCAGAGCAGGTTGTTCGCAAGAACACTCTGTTTTTGATTAGTTTCTAACTGAACTAGATCCTACTGATGGTAATTTTTCTTTGATCAATTTCCTCTCAAGTTTTTTTTTTTTTTGAGACTACATATTCTGTGTTACCTTCATATTTCCTATGTGTCTTCTTTTCGTGTTTTCATGAACAGGATCAAGAAAGACTCCTCCAGCGATTATGTCCATTCATACTTTCGAGGAGTCAACGGACTTGAGATTAGGACATTGGATTCTGACCATGATGACAGATTCATCTTTCCAGAAGAAAATCAGAGTCCAATCCACTCACAGTCAGAAGGAACGAGCATATATGATCAAATTCGACAAGAGTATGAAGACCTAAGAATGAGATTTGAAAATCTCCTTAGGGAGCACAGACAGATCATCAGAGAAATAAATTATGTGCAAGATGCTCGAAGGATCGTCATGCGCTGCATTTCAGACGAAGACGAAGCTGATAGAAGAAATGATCAAGAGCGCAGACTGACCAACAGACTGAAACTGCTTCAGTCTCAGAAACAAGGACTTCTGCCACGTCTTGAGGAAACTGAGATAGACTTCAAAAAGACGTCAGAAGTATTTGAAGAAGTGATTCATGAAGAAACACTTCAGTTCAGAAGAATGATGAAACAAGAGAAGAACGTGCAGCAACAGTCGACAAATTGTAGCTAAAGGAGAACCAGTCATCCACTTAAGGGGAAACTTCCACTACAGTTAACAACTAATCTAGTGCTAGTCACTGTGTAAGCTTCTCTCAACAAATTCATTTGTTTTAATGACTGAGTTCCTTTACTTATTTCGACTGAAAATTGCTCTTAGCTGATGCGTCATTAAAATCTACTTTCTCCTTTTCTTGATAAATGACACGTAGAAATTCTGTTTAATTTTGGCTGTCACACGTTCGCACGATCCTGCCCTTTTTACTAACAAGCGGATTGATCCACGTGCCACGTCTCCGTTTGCACGGATTTCAAAAATTTATTGAAACCGCCTTTTGCACGTTCCTCCAAATTCTCTTCAAAATCATTTCATCTTCTGCATAAGATTTACTTAATCTCAGAGAAATCATTCACTTCATTTCACGCTTGTGTTTTTCTCTCGTCTTCTCATCGCTTTATCCACAGTTCAATCTCTGTGAGAGTTTCTTCGAGATTTTTGCAGAAATATCTTTTCTAAAATCTTCAAATGGCAAAAACCACGAAATCCGTTTCTCAACAAGTAGTATGTTTCGAGTCCATCGTAACATCTGAGGCGCTTCAGAGTCTCACTGAGTTTGACAAGATTAATGAAATCTTGGAACGCCATGGATGGACGAGGTTTCTTCAAAGCTCACCGAAAATCCTTCTCAACAAGCAGACCATCAGAGAATTCTACGACAACATCAAGACTGATGAGTCAACTGGTGACTTCACAACAGAAATCAATGCCTTCACCAACGAAGAATTCTCAGAATCAACAAAGGTCTCCATCAACGTCTCTCGAGCAGCAAGAGAACTGTTCAATCTTCCAACAGAAGGACCAGCTCCATTCTTCACTGATGAAGAAGCCACCAATCTCATAAGAGATACATTGATGAGTGATGCACCTGCCGATTCCAACATCACAAATGTCTTGAGCATGTCAAGATTGCATCCCCATCTCAGACCAATTACCAAAATGATCAAAAGATGCTGGTTTGGCATTCATGGATCTCCTGGTCATCTCTCAAGACCACACAAATTGGTATTGATTGCTTTGCTCCAAGAAGGCCCATTCAACTGGGAAAGGACCTATCTTCAAATTCTTGATGAAGAAAAGAAGGAATCTCATTCCACTCGACATCTTCATCAAGAAACAAGAGTTTCATCATTGATCCTTCACAGCGTGAAAGGAATTCAATGTTTCTGGAAGAACACCACTCAAGTGACTTCCACCATCTGCCTCTTTGAAGAACAGAAGAGCTCATCAAAAGGGATCACCAGCCTGGGTAGTGAAACTCCTGGTTCTACTGCTGGAGCACAGTACAGAACTCGAGGTTCAATCAAAAGGAACCTTGACAGCTCCTCATCCCCAGTCAAGATCTCGCTTGACACTCCTCAAAAATCACTCAATGAGGATCCTGAAGAAGCTGCACAAAAGGCTACAGAGGAAGTGCTGATTACAGACACTGAAACTTCTCAACAACAGCCATCCACTGTTCCTCTACAACGTCAGGAAGAACGACAGTCAAAGGAGTCACAAGCAGCCAACAAAGATGGAGATCATTCAGAGGAAATCGTTCCTCCTCTCAGAGGATTCTTCCATTACTGTCTTGACGAGTTCAACAAGAAAGTGAAGTTTGCAGAGCCTGCTGATATAAATGCTGCATCCTCATCCTCACTAACTCCAATCGCTCTTCTTAGAAATTATGTGACACTTCTGGCTCAACACTGTGTCACAACCACATTTCCCGCACTCATGGCCACCGAGCATGCTGAAGAGTTTCAAGACCTCGTTAGCTACTTCTTCTTCATCTTCGTCAAGACCTTGCCCAAATTGCAATTTCAGGGAATTGATGAAGTTCTCATTAATGCTGAAATGGATGCTCTAGAGAGCAGTGTCTTTGAAAAATTCGAAGTCACAAATCTCTGGGATGCTATCCATGACTGATCTCCCAACTTCAAACTGTACCTGATCTCCAAAAGTCTTCTCAAAGAAGATGAGATCAATGATGCTGAAGCTCACCCTGAGTCTCCACCTCAACAGACTGCTCCCTCTGACACAAGGGTTGAAGACTCAGCTGATGAAGATCAAAGATTAGCATGGCCTCTCACTGATGAAGAAATTCAAATGTTGTATGAAAGGCTGATCATTCAAGAAGAAGCGACGTATGAGATCAAAGTCAAACTGGCCTTTCTCAAATCAACTGTCACGCATCTTCAACAACAATTGAGAATTCAGACCAAGTCCAGCGTTGTACTTGAATCTCGCAACAACGAGAAGCAAGAAGAAGACAGAAAGGGAAAAGGAAAGAAAACAAAAGAGAAAACTGGAAGCCCTCAAGAGAGACAAAACAAGAAACTTCGTATCAACTAAAGACAGAGGAAGGTCAAGAATATCAATTGATTTTATTTTCTCATCTGTAAATGATGTTCTAGATTTGTTTTGTCAACTTCCATTTGTTCGTTTCTGCTTGCTCTTCACAAAGGATTGATGGATTCTAATTTACTTTGTTATTGCTTTCTCTCAATTCTCGTCATTATGTTCTTCTGATATGTTGATAAAGGATTAACAAATCTAGGGGGAACTCTGTTTGGTTACTAATTGCTTTCCTAACTGATTGTTGGGAACTTGTTTGGATTAACAAAAACTTTGACCGATAAGAGAACAAGGTCATTGTGCCATACTGTTGACTGGTGACTGAGTTTTTTTTTAGGACTTATAAATCTGAATACCTCTTTTTGGACTTATCTTTTCAAATCATTGCATGTCCCGTGTACGCCGCCTATTTTCAATAAGTAAGAGATTGAATCAAATTTTCCTCATCATTTTGAATCTCTAGTTTTAAGGTATTCTTCTGACGGGCATTTATTATGGATAGGGCTGTCGATCGGTTCGGGTTCGGTTACCCATACCCAAATTTTCGGTTACCCGAACCCAAAATTGCCATATTTCACTAACCGTTCCCGAACCGTTTTAGGTGTTCGGTTATCCAATAACCGCTTCGGTTACCCGATTCGATTATTTGGGTATCCGAAATACCCATTTAAAAAATTAAAATTCAAATAATTTGCTAGATAGAGGACTTGAACCTTAGTCTCTAGAAAATACACAACTTATCCACTAGACTAAAGCTTATTCTTAAACTTTAAACATATCATAATTTTATTTTAGCTAAGACTCGATTTTAAAATAAAAAATAAATTAATTAATGAATTAATAATTAAAATATATATAATATATATTAAATAATTTATTAAATAATTTTCAGTTATTTCAGTTAACCCGTTTCGGTTATTGGGTTAACCGATACCCGAAATTTTTCTAAAAATGATACCCAAAACCGAACCGATACCCAAAAAATTCGGTTATTGGATACCCAAATCCGGAAATTTCGGTTCGGTTAACGAATTATCCAAAACCCGATAACCAATTAGACAACCCTAATTACGGACTTCAAATTTCATTAAAAACAACTTGGCGCGCGGAATTCAAACCGCCCATGTCTTTTTAATTTCCCTAGTAACAGTCCATCATCCACGATCACACTGCATCACGTTCTGCACACTGTCTCCACTACTCACATTTTCACTCACTCCTATCGTCACATTCACCATATCTTTTGCATCCATTCTAACTCCTAAATCCACAGCATCCTACTGTGAGATTACCCTGCACAAACTCTTCTTCTCCACAGATCACCTCTCAGAAATGGCTCGATCCAACTTAAAGAAGAACAACACCAAGGAGGACACCCCAATCAAGAAGGATATCAGATACGAACAGTCAGTGCACGTTGATTCTTTCGAAAAGAAGCCAGAACATGTCGGAGTTGCAAAAATCCTAAATCAACACCAGTGGACAAAGTTCGTCACCAAGGAGGCAAAATATCTTCTCTCCGATGCAGTCAGAGAATTTTACAAAAATCTGAAGTTCAACAGTTCTGGAGAACTTATCTCCGAAGTCAGCGTATTCACCACTCCAGATTTCACCGCGAAACGGAAAGAGACTCTCAATGCCTCTAGAATAGTCAGGAAACTGTTCGTGCTACTGAACAGAGGAACTTCATTTTCAAGCTTGTCAGACGGAGAAGCCAATGAAATTCTTAAATCTGCATTGAAGATGTTGTTGGGAACCTTGTGGAATATCCTAACCCTTGTTTTGATGATACCAAAATTCATAGGACTTATATGTAATAGACTAGAATCGTTTTGAACTCAAGTGTTAGAGTTCGTTTCTAGTTTAGTTGCGGTATCGAAGACTGAAGACTGAAGACTGCAGATACCAACTGAAGTATCAGTTGAAGACTGATTATTTAATGCGAGCAAAGGACTGATACTAAAGTCAAGTATCAGTTGAACATTCCTCCTAGGACTGATCTTCCAACGTTCAGAGGAATCCACGTACGCACAAGTACAGCCGCATTAAATGCAGAGATCTCAATATCTTATCTCTGCAGAGGTCATTCCTATCTGGTGGTTACTTTTCAGAGATGTCACATCTCCTGTCCATCAAAGAGAGCCGTTTCCACACAGACAAGGAACCTCGAAGATTGAAGCCTCAGCCCAAATTCGAATTGCTCTCCAACGGAAGAAATCTTGAAGACGATTTACGCCAACGGATCTATTCAAGAGTTCTCCTATAAATAGCGCTCGAGGATCACTTCAATCTTCACCGATTCAACAACATAAGCTGAAGCTCTGCCGAAATAGCTACTCAGCCTAAAGCTTAACCGCCCAAAGCTTGAATCGAAGAAGAGAATTCCAAAGCCAAAATCAGTCACTGCTGATTACATACATTCTCTTAGACCCTAGGCATATATCTGTTTACCCAGAAGCCAAAGGTCAAACTTGCTTCAAAGAACTTGTTCTTTGTAAGTATAGTTGGCACTCGTTTAAACCTCTCCCCCATAAGAGTGTTTGAGTGATTCAGAGTTCAGAAAGGTACTCTGAACTCTGAGTGAAAAGTCTGAGCACGAGGTGTGCTTAGCAGGGAAATCCTACGCGAGGTGTGAGGGTGCTGAAGAGGGGTTATCTTCAGTTTACGATTGTGTGCACCAGGCAAGCACACGGGTACGGTTTGCAGTGCACCAGGCAAGCACTTGCGGAGTGGATTGTTGGTCTGATCAACCAGCCGTGGATGTAGGAAAGGATTTTTCCGAACCACGTAAAAGTCTCTGTGTTATTTACAGCTTTCAGTTTTACATTCATACTTGTGCTATTTCAATTGATAAAACTGAACACTGACTAACAGCAAAGAGAAACCTTAATCCAACAACTTGCTCCACCGAGGCTATTGCGAAACTAAGTTTAATTTCCGCTGCGTATGATATCAATCTGACTGAACTATCCTCTGATAGTAAGGAAGAGCGATATCATCTCTATCTTAGCAAACACGACTGAAGTCCTTATTTGAATCAGTTAAGTTCCAGTAACTTAACTGATAACTCATTACTGAAGAGCCTTCAGTATCAGTCGTCAACCCTGTTGGTCAAAACTGATTTCAGTAAAACAGGAGTCTTTGTTTGCGTGTAAAGTTTCATTTTTATCTCTGACTGAGATCCCTCTGATTGAGGTCAGTAGATAGTCATAAAAATAGCCTATAGGTGTATTCCCCCCTATACACCTATTCGAGACCCCCCGAACCTAACAATTGGTATCAGAGCAAGTTGTTCGCAAGAACTATCTGTATCTGACTAGATTCTATTTGAACTAGATCCTTTGTCTTAAAGGTCTCAAAAAAGTTTTACTCTTTCTCTTTGTGCTTGTTAATTGCTCTATCTGCTGTTATCTGTTCTCTCTTTTTTGATGGAGACTAACCACAACAGATTATCTTCTCTACCTATGTTTAGTATTGAAAAATACGACATATGGAAGTTTCGGCTTGAAAGCTTCCTCACCGCCCAACATTGCAGAATGTGGGAAGTCATCACCAGCGGACCGATCACCATCACTGAAACTATCAAAAGGGTTCCTGCTGATCTCCGACAGGATCCTTACGATGAGGTCCAGCCCAAGTCAAAGGCAGACTTCACCACAGAAGAAAGGAAGCAAGATGAGCTAGACAACCTCGCCAAAAGCATCATCTCCGGCACCGTTCCCGACAAGCATGTCATGAAGATCATCAAGTGCGGAACAATGATTTATGTTTAATTTACACTATTTTTAAGGGTTTGAATGTGCGTGTTTAAAGATAATCTTATGGAATTTGGTGCGTTTATGGTGTATTTTATGCTTTGCAGGAGATTTAGGCTCTCGAGATGGAAGAATGCAGTTTTGGATGAATTTGGATGAATCTAGCGTTTTCCAGAGGAACCGACATCTCCAGAGCAGAGAAATCACCATTTCACTGGAGTCAGAGGAATCAAGTCTCTAGTGCAGAGGAATCGAAGCGAGTGCGGAATTGCCAGAGAAGTCAAGACCTCAATTTCAGAGGAGTCACCATTCCTCTGAAGAGAGCCAGAGCGGAGAATGTCAGAAGAGTTGCTTCCCCGCTGACCAGAGCTGACGAAGTACCAGAGATATCACCCATTCCTCTGGCGATAGCAGAGAATTCACCGTTCCTCTGGCGAATGCCAGAGAGATCATCATTCCGCTGGCGACCCATTTCTCTGGCGAGGTCAGGGAAATCATCCATTCCTCTGGCGCAAGAGCTGCGAAGTCGGCGCGAGTGGGAGAGTTTCTTCGGAGTGCGCATCTAGCTGGAGAGTTGCCTTAATTCACACGATTCTATTACCATTAGAATTCTACTTTGCATGGCAACTTTCATGGTGATCCGAAGGAAATCTGAAGCTTATAAATAGACCTTCCTTTGATCTTTTAGAAAAGAACCCCCGAACCCAAGCATTCATATTTTTAGTTTTATAGTGTTAGAATTTTATAGCTTTCTAGTTTTCAAGGTTTGGATCAAGATTGAAGATTCAAGTCACTACTTCAGTTTTTATTCGGTTTTTATATAATTCAGTTTTTACAATTGCTTTCTCTTTAATTATGTTTATGTTTTATTTCAATATGTCTAGCTAGTTCTTTTATTCTGAACCTAGGGTTTGTACATAACTATTTAATTATGTGTTTTTGATTTATTGATATCAATTTGCCTTCCAACTTATGATTCATGATTCTTGGTGCTTATTCTCTTGTGAATTATCTGATCAATGATTTACATGTCTAGCTGTTCAGTTTGAGTCTTGAATGTGATAATTGTTCAGTCGATTCAGGAATGCATGATATAGTGTTAACCTTGAGTCTTGAATGCGATAGGTGAAGCTATAGGAAGCTATTCTTTATGTGCTATTTGGAGTTAATTTATTCCTTGGAGTCTTGAATGCGAAAAGGGATTTATTAATCTACGTTTATAGGTGGTCGTTAGAGACGCTTGTGAATAATATAGTGATCTTTCATCAGGGTTGGATTAAAATTGGTAATCGAATCAATAGATTGAATACATGTAGTTGATTAGTGAAAGTACATCCCTAGGGTCAGCGCTTTCCTTATATTTGAGTTAATTATCATAGTTTACATGCTCTTTAGTTGTTATTTAGTTAATCTTAGTTCGTAATTCACCTTCAAATTCGTTTTACCTGCATACTGTTAGAGTCTGTTTAGGAGATAGATAAAGTAATTTCGTTTTACAGTCTCTGTGGATACGATACTCTGCTTGCTATTTCTGTGCTACGATTACACCGTGTAGTTGCGGTATTTTTGTTGCTAATAAAATAGTGATCAAACAACAAATGAGATGTGGGACATTCTGGAAAGAATGTGCGTAGGTTCTGAGGAAATCAAGGAGAATAAGCTATCCATAGCTTGCCAAAAGTTCGACTCCTTCCTCATGCTCAAGAATGAATCTGTCGAGGAAATGGAACAAAGATTCAATCTCATCTTGAATGAAGTTCAATCCATTTCCAAAGACAAATACACTCAACGAGAAATCAACCTGAAGATTCTTCGAGCACTGCCACGTGGAGAATGGCAGATCTACTCAGTCGCTCATCAACATAAGCCAGGATTCAGTCAGCTTCCGACAAACAAGCTTTTCTCAGATCTCATGGCAAATGAGTTCGACCTTCTGAGAAATCTAGGTAACAAGAAGGTTGGAGGATCAGACGAAGATGGTCCATCAACCTCAAGAGGAGTTGCACTGAAGGCCTCAACCAGAGAAGGCAAGAAGCAAATCAAGGAGCCAACGGAACTCAACCCAGAGGACTTCTTCAGTCAATATGCTTTGTTGACTGAAAGATTCAACAAGATGGAGTCCAAGTTCCGGAAGTACAGAAGATTCCACAAGTAGCACTACAAAGGAAAAGAAAGAGAAGGGAACTCCAGACATTCCACAGATCGAAGCGGAGAAAGGAAGTCAGCCGCTTACGATATCAAAGACTTGGAATGCTTTGGATGTAGAAAGAAAGGGCACTTTCGACATGAATGCCCTGATCTGACTCCAGCTGAGCGCAGAGAACTGAAAGCTAAGAAAGATCGTAGCTTTTCGAAGAAGAAAGCGATGGTTGCTGACGATGCTGACTCTTCCAAAGACACTTCAGAATCATCCGACTTCGACAGTTCCAGCTCAGATGATGAGAGCCGAGCCCTGATGGCCAATGAATCAGAAAGCGTGGCTGACAACAGCTACGACAATGGAATGAATGGCCCAGAGGTAAACTCTCACTCAAAAACTCCTTATACTGATAACTTCCTGATGCTTTCAGGAGACCACTCAGAATCTGGAGATAGCTCATCCGATGAAACTGACGAGTTTGATCAGCTCTTGACTGATCACTGTCAGCTGATGAAAATGTTCGAAGATCTCCTCAAGCAGAATCAGAAAATGGACAAGGAGATCAATGATGAACGAGCTAAGAATCAGACAATCATCTACTTTCCAGATGAAACTTGTCTTGATCAGCTAATCATGGAAAATAGCCGACTAGAAGAAGAGCTCATAATCTCCAACTCAGAATGTGAAAGAACATCTCATGAAATCAAGAGGCTCAATCACAAACTGGAGAAAACAGTCAAGAACTGCATGATGCAGTCTCCCATGATGAGCAACTTTCCATCGAAAGGCCTGGTCAACAGCATCGGAGGAAAGGCTGCAGCTGCCAAAGGAAAGGATATCATGATCATCTCAAAGGACGATCCTTCTGAAATCACAACCTCAGAAGAATCAAGAGATCGTGATATGGATGAAGTTCGCAAGCGCAGACTGATGGCTAGATCAAATGTTCCACCTCCACGAAGCTATAGACGAGCTAAGGAGGCCCCCAACCAGATCGTTCTATTGAAAAGGGTGGAAAGCAGATTTCAGTCAAAGATCCGGGAAGGAACATCAGGAGTCAAGAAGAATCTTCCTCACCAATCCAGGGGGAAGAAAAGCCACATCAGTCAGAAACTGACACCCCCAGTTCAGTTTCAGAAGGAACAACGTCCATGGAGACTAAGCAATACTGAGTCCAGACGAACCAAGAGCCATCCTCGACAACAAGCTACTGGACATCAGCCAAGTCTCCAAAAGTCTGCAAAGACTCGAGTATCTCAGGGAAGATATTTCGCCGAGCAAAGAAGACCTCAACCACTCATCAGACAAAACTGCTACAAGAGTGAGGCCTTCAAAAGGATTTCTCAATAGAAGAATGCTCATGTGCCACCTGAAGCGCCAACGACATCGATCAGACATTCAACAAAGTGCAAGAGATCAGCCAGACCAATTCTGAAGCAGATATGGGTTCCAAAGGGAACTCGAGCTAACATCGAAGGACCCAAAGCTTGATTGGGTGCTTGAAGCAACTCTTCCTTGCAGGTCAATGTCAGGAAACATAAAAAGAAGGAAGAGGCCAAAGCTTCAATCAGAACGTGGTATCTGGACAGTGGATGTTCGAAGCACATGACGGGATACAAAGAATATCTATCTTAGTATGTTGAGAAAGCTGGATCCAAAGTTGCATTCAGAGACAACTCAATTGGAGAAACAAAAGGCTACGGTGTGCTCAACATGGGTAACGCCAGTATCAGTAATGTTAGCTTTGTTTCTGGTCTTAAACATAATCTGTTGTCTGTGAGTCAATTTTGTGACAGTGGTTTCACAGTGAAGATCAAGAAGGATGAATTCACTGTTAGAAACTATCAAAAGAAGGTGGTTCTGAAAGGATTCAGACAAGGGAGTCTCTACGTCGTTTCTTGGGAAGACAGCCCACCAGAAACGTGCCTCATCAGCAAGAGCAGCTCGGAGCTCAATTGGCTATGGCACAAGAGACTCAACCATCTCAACTTCAAGACTATCAACAAACTTGCTAAGCATCAACTGGTAGAAGGTCTTCCTTCTATTGTGTTCCAGAAGAAGCAAGAATGTGAAGCATGCCTCAGAGGAAAGCAGACGCGGACGTCATTCAAGTCAAAGTCAGGACACTCCTCTGGAAGGATTCTGCATCTACTTCACATGGATCTTTTTGGCCCGATCACTCCAAGAAGCTACAACGGTAGGAAGTACACCTTAGTAGTTGTGGATGATTATTCACGATATACTTGGGTTATCTTTCTCTTCAAGAAGAAAGAGACACTGGAGGAACTGCCAAAGCTGCTGAGAAGACTGAGCGTTGAGAAGGAAGTCAACATCATCAGTATCAGATCAGATCGTGGGACTGAGTTCCTCAATACTGTCATTCGTAAGTATTGTGATGAACAAGGAATCAGTCATCAAACTTCTGCAGCAAGAACTCCACAGCAGAACGGAGTTGCAGAAAGAAGAAACCGGTCTCTAAAGGAAGCAGTAAGGACGATGCTAGCCGAGTCAAAACTCCCCTTAAAGTTTTGGGCCGAAGCAGTCAACAACGCATGCTACACGCAGAATCGCTCCTTCCTCACTCAGAGACATGGAAGAACTCCATACGAGTTATGGAAGAACAGAAAGCCATCGATTGCCTACTTTCATGCTTTCGGTTCTAAGTGTTTCATACACAACAATGATAAGAAGAGGTTGAACACTTTCGATAGCAAGGCTGATCCAGGAGTCTTCCTTGGATACTCTGGAATAGAACGTTCAAGCAAAGCCTATCGAGTGTTCAATACTCAAACTCTTTGTGTTGAAGAAATACCTCATGTGATCTTTGATGAGTCTACAGATGGTTTCAGGGAACAAGATGCTGAAAAGTATGTTCAGATCGGTGAAGGTTCCAAAGCTGAAATCCACAACATCGAACCCTCTACTGTCTTGATGTGGGGACCTGGCAAAGATGAAGATTCTGAAATGCTTCAGTATGAGAAGATCAACCAAAGGTCTGAAGTTCAGACTGGAGCCAATGCTGATGGCATCAGTCAAGGGGGAACTCCAGTTGCTGAAGTTCAAGTTGAACGCGCAGAAGCCGCCCCAGCTCAACTCACCCCTGCTGCAGAAGGTGCTCAACACCCCAGAGCAATTCTGACCGAAGAAGCCCCACCTTCCCCTGAAGAGATCAAGAAGTATCGAAGATGGTTTGAACTCCACTCAAAGGAGAACATCATTGGAGAACCATCAGATGGCGTCAAGACTCGGAGATCAATGTGCAACCTCGTCTTCGACATCAACCAGAACTGCATCAATGAAGATAAGAATTTCAGCTATTTCTTATCAAGTACAAAGCCCAAGGATATTGAAAAAGCTCTGAAGTCTACTCAGTGGGTCATCGCAATGCTAGAAGAACTCAATGAATTCAACCGGAATTCAGTTTGGGAGCTTGTGGATCGACCAGACGATGCAAAGGTGATTGGCTTGAAATGGATTTTCAAGAACAAGGAAGACGAAGAAGGAAACGTTGTGAGAAACAAAGCAAGGGTAGTGGCTAAAGGATACAGTCAAGAAGAAGGAATCGACTACGACGAAACATTCGCTCCAGTTGCCAGATTGGAAGCAGTCAGACTCTTCTTAGCATTCGCAGCTCACAAAGGTTTCAAGGTACACCAAATGGATGTCAAGTGCGCATTTCTCAATGGAATGCTCACAGATGAAGTCTATGTAGAACAACCTCCAGGGTTTGAGGTTGCTGGACCAGAAAAGGTGTACAAGCTGAAGAAAGCGCTCTATGGGTTGAAGCAAGCACCAAGAGCGTGGTATGATACTCTCTCGGAGTATCTGGTTGAACAAGGCTTCAAAAAGGGATCTGTGGACAGAACTTTGTTCACTCTCAAAGAAGGAGAAGATCTCTTGCTTGTTCAAATTTATGTCGATGACATAATTTTCGGATCCAAATCCGAACGCATGTGCAAGAAGTTTGCTGACATCATGACCAACAAGTTTCAAATGTCCATGATGGGAGAAATGAATTTCTTCCTCGGATTGCAAGTCAAGCAGACCAACGAAGAAATACTGATCAGTCAGTCCAAGTATGCCAAGGAGCTGATAGCTAAGTTCGGTATTCAGCACATGAAGTCAGTCAAGATCCCAATGAATACAAACTGGAAAGTTGATCCAGGTTCAGAAGGAAGCTCTGTCTCTTCGAAGAAGTACAGAGAAATCATTGGATCTTTGCTGTATTTGACTGCGAGCAGACCAGATATCGCATTTGCAGTCGGGGTATGTGCAAGATATCAATCAGATCCTAAGGAAGCTCATTTGGATGCAGCTAAGCGGATTCTGAGATATCTCAAAGGCACACCCAATTTAGGATTGTGGTATCCAGCAGACGACGACATCAAGCTCACCGGATATTCAGATTCAGACTTCGGTGGATGCAAGCTTGATTGCAAATCAACCTCCGGAACATGTCAATTCCTAGGCAACAAGCTCATCTCTTGGTTTTCAAAGAAGCAGACTTCAGTCGCTACCTCTACAACTGAAGCTGAATATGTTGCTGCCGGAAGCTGCTGCTCACAAATCCTGTGGTTAGTCCATCAACTAAAGGACTATGGGATCGACGAAAAGGAAGTTCCTATCTATTGCGACAGCTCCAGTGCTATTGCAATCTCCCAGAATCCAGTTCACCACACCAGAGTAAAGCATATCGAAATTCGACATCACTTCATTCGTGATCATGTCGAAAAGAAGAATGTCTCTGTGGAATGGATTCCCACTGCTATTCAGAGAGCGGACATGCTGACCAAGGCTCTTCCAGAAGAGAGGTTCAATGATCTTTGTGCAAAGATCGACCTCATCAACCCTGAAGAGTGATGCTGTGTTTGAAGATTTTCTCAAACAGTCATGCTGACTGGTGGTCAACCAACTGCTGCTTGTACGATCGCCGACGTGGAAAGCAATGAAGTCCGAGTGCTCATCTGAAGAAGAAGTTATCCTGATGTTTCAACCAGGATCACGTGGTATCAACTGACTACTATGCTCAGTTGATCAGTAAGTATTTTAAATACTTACCTTTCAAAATCAGTTATTTCAGTTATGAGATTTAAGTTTTTAGTTCAAAATCTTTTCTCTAACTGATCAGTTTCTTTTAAAAAAACTTTAACTGATTATTGGATTTGTTGGAAAATGGAATATCCGAAAAGGACAAGATTTTTATAAAGTGAAAATCTGTTTTGATTGAACTTGTCCTGATCTTTTTGCCAAAAATCCTTCCAACCTTTTTGCCTCTGCAATAAAATTTCTTGAAAAGCTCATTGACATGACAGTATGTAATGATGCCTTTCAACTTTTTAGAAAACACAGTCCCTCGCAGTGACGGCGGACGCGAATTTTCTCTTCAATTGCATTTTAGGCACAGTTTTCGAAAAACCTTTCATCTTCTACATGGTTCACATCTTGTCTATTTATACCATGTTGTCTTCACAATTTTTCTGCATCAACTAACAACTCTCCACAGCCTTCTCTGTGAGCAAATTTTTTAATTGTTTCAAAAGTTGCAGAAAAAATTTGTTCCGACTAAAGGAGAAATCTATGACTGCAAAGTCATGGAGTGGAAGAATGACGCTCACATTCTTGGTCTTCACCGGACCCTTCCACTGGATCTCAACGTCTCTCCGGCGTCAAAGTTTGCTCTACCCTCACTTGTATCCAGCGAAGCGAGCGTCTTCCATTCTCATGCCTGGCGCCAAGAAGCTTTACCGCTTCTGGAGGAGATATTTCTTATTGCAGATATCGTACTCCTCCCTGGCTTGCAACAAACAACGAGACCTCTCTTGTTGTTGGCCGGCATCTTCAGCCGCACCGGGTCTATTCTTCACAGACCCTGGGTCGGTGAATCGACGGTGTTAGTCTTCTCAGCTGCCACCGCTTTGATTCTTCCTTCTCACACCCTTCCCTCTTCTCTCTTTCTTTCCAATTCACCAACCTGATTCTTCTCCTCATAAGGCAGCCCTCTCCTTCTTCCAAGGCAACCTTATTCTATCTTCCGCCTTCTACGTTTTCTTGTCCTCTTCCACTTCTCCGTCTCCCTCCTCTCCTCACCCCACAACTGACGTCCTCCTCTTCTGTTTATCCGGACTCACTCTGTTCTCAAATCTTCTCACAAACTTCTGAGACTAAGAGTTGGGTACCGTCTGATCATAGCCTCCATCGTCATCTCTCTTTTTGATGTTGCCAAAAAGGGGGAAAGTTGGAAAAGTCAGAAGTCAGAGAGAAACCTTTTCTTGAGGTTGCTCCTGTCCTCTAACTCTTGACTGATGATGGAACAACAAAGGATCACCAGAAGTTAGAAGGATGACGTTTCAGGATGAGACCTCAATTCAACGGAACACAAGTGAGAGTGGAACAAGCTTAGGAACATGAAGACACGAAGACAGAAGATGAAGATCAAGAAGTTCAAGGTGCAGCCAAGCAGACTGCTGGAGTCCATGGTTTCCCATGATGTTTTTGTTTTTCTTTTTACTCCAATGTAAGTCTTGCTCTGTACCTCGACTGATGGCTTATCAGTTCTTATTAATGAAATGAACTTCTTATTGATCTCAACCTGAAGACAATGACTCTTTGTCCAGACTCTGATTATGGTTTTTCTGTCTTCTTTTTAGTTATGTTTTTAGAACTATTTTCGTTCTTGCTCTAAGTACAAGTTGTTAGGATCTATTGTTAAGGGGGAACTGCTTTCACCCCTTGTTTAGAACTTGTACTGTGAGTTCAGTCTTTTTGCTGTCTAGAACTGCTGTGTGGTTTTGGCATCATCAAAAAGGGGGAAATTGTTGGGAACCTTGTGGAATATCCTAACCCTTGTTTTGATGATACCAAAATTCATAGGACTTATATGTAATAGACTAGAATCGTTTTGAACTCAAGTGTTAGAGTTCGTTTCTAGTTTAGTTGCGGTATCGAAGACTGAAGACTGAAGACTGAAGAACGAAGACTGAAGACTGCAGATACCAACTGAAGTATCAGTTGAAGACTGATTATTTAATGCGAGCAAAGGACTGATACTAAAGTCAAGTATCAGTTGAACATTCCTCCTAGGACTGATCTTCCAACGTTCAGAGGAATTCACGTACGCACAAGTACAGCCGCATTAAATGCAGAGATCTCAATATCTTATCTCTGCAGAGGTCATTCCTATCTGGTGGTTACTTTTCAGAGATGTCACATCTCCTGTCCATCAAAGAGAGTCGTTTCCACACAGACAAGGAACCTCGAAGATTGAAGCTTCAGCCCAAATTCGAATTGCTCTCCAACGGATGAAATCTTGAAGACGATTTACGCCAACGGATCTATTCAAGAGTTCTCCTACAAATAGCGCTCGAGGATCACTTCAATCTTCACCGATTCAACAACATAAGCTGAAGCTCTGCCGAAATAGCTACTCAGCCTAAAGCTTAACCGCCCAAAGCTTGAATCGAAGAAGAGAATTCCAAAGCCAAAATCAGTCACTGTTGATTACATACATTCTCTTAGACCCTAGGCATATATCTGTTTACCAAGAAGCCAAAGGTCAAACTTGCTTCAAAGAAGTTGTTCTTTGTAAGTATAGTTGGCACTCGTTTAAACCTCTCCCCCATAAGAGTGTTTGAGTGATTCGGAGTTCAGGAAGGTACTCTGATGTAACACCCTAATCTAACTAAAGAATAAAATATAAATTAAAGAAACTATTTAACGCATAACACCATATAATAAATAATTTTTGATAAATTTCAAAAATAAATCACGTTCAAAAATAGATAACCATTATATATATTACTCAAATAATATTTGAGTTTAAAAGTATCAAACCCTGATATATACATAACATAACAACATTATAGCGTACTAAGTCAAACATGACCTGGAAAACAGTTTGAAAATCCAAAGCTATTGCTAAAACAAAAGTATCTGATACTGTACAAAGTTCAAAAGAAGATAATTTCTTTTGAACTCAAAAAGATTCGACGCGCCCATTCGACCCTCCACGCGTCTCCAACATCAGTTACCTGAAAATGTTAAATAAGGGATAAGCATACAAAGTATACTTAGTGTGGGAACATGCAATAATTGTCCATGTTAATAAAATGGTAACACATATGATCTTAACATTTCATAACATTTGCTCGAACGGTGGCATACCAAGGACCTTTCCGTCCTGGACCCATTCAACGGGCCCCTGGCGATAATTAAATGGTTGCAACCTTAACTTTTACATTTATATCGCATTGTGGCATACCAAGGATCTTTCCATCCTGGACCCATTCAACGGGCCCCTAGCGATATATATTTAACTCACATATGGTAAACACATAATATTAAAATGGACAAGAATCACCACAGCATGCATTTAAATAATCCCACACCTTAGCTTGACTTGAAAATTAACTTCGATAATTCAAAATCACAGTCCAAGTCCTAGTCGCGCCGCACCTAGTCAAAAGAAATTCAAATAACCAATATAAGAGCCTAATTGAAATTTAAAAATAATCTAAACTTTAGAAATGTATTATGTAAGACCATTAAAACCATTGGTCTAATAATTTAAATAATAAAATATATTTTCATATAAAATATGAGTGAATATTTGTTTTAAAAATCAAGTGCAACCAATTTAAACTAAAATCTGCAGCCCATAAATAGAATCTAAAAGTTGAGCCCAAACATTCTTAATAAATGTGAGCCCACTTAGTATAACCCACCATAGGCCCAAGCCCACTCTTCCCATTTCTACCAATTTAAACCTAAATTCACACGCAACACAAACATACAACTCACGCACACAAGCCCCCAACCTAGGGCTGGCAATTTTCGACACGACACGAAAACCCGACACGAAACCGCACGGAATTAATGGGTTAGTAACACGCACGATAAGGTTCGGGTCCTTATCAGGTCGACCTGATAAGGACCTGATAATTTCAGGTCGGGTTCGGGTTGGGTCGGGTTCGGTTCAGGTAACCCGATAATAATATTATTATTTTTATTAAACATTTATTTTAATTTTTAAACTTTTGATTTCTTAGTAGGGTTTTTGGTTTCATACTTTCATTCCCGCCGCACACACCCTTTCGTCCCTTCCAAATTCCAATTTCCATTCTTCCAACTCCCAGTCCCAGCCTCCAGCCGCCGCACTGCCCCGCCCCGCCGCGGCGCCGCCCGCACTCGACGTCGACTCTCACTGCCCCGCCCCGCCGCGGCGCCTCCAGCCGCCCGCACTGCCCAGCCTCACAGTCGCTCCCTCTTCGCCAACGCCGGTGATTCCTTCAATAGTCACCCCGCCCTCACTCTCAGACGCAGTGGATTCTCGGACTTAGGTAGGTAGAATGGGATCTGCCATTATTTAATTACCTATAGCAGTTGTTGACTAAATTAGTTCCGATGTAAGTTTGGTGTTTGGATGAGAGCTTTTTTTCATCTTTAGCATCTCGTTGGTCACCTGCTGTCAATTTTTTTTGGGTGTTTGCTCCTGATTTAGGTGATAAATTTTTGTCTTCATTTGTGACCATTTCAGTTATGAAATCAATTATGAAATGAGTGCTTGTTCATGAATCATAGATTGTGGTTAGTATGGGCCTTTGAGTTTGTGATTTTGCATTTTGTTCAGACAAGTGAAAGAGTAGTATCACTCCACGGTCTTCGCCTCTTCGGCTGCCTTTGGTTTCCTGAGCGAAAATTGAAAACAGCCGATGGCGATATTTTCCTGAGCGAAAATTGAAAACAGCCTTTGATTTTGCATTTTGTTCAGACAAAGTGACAAGAACTATTTGTGGATTGGACTCCAAGAAAAGAGTAATTTAGATTATTTCCTATTGTTTTGTTTGGTAGAGACCACCTGGTGATGATTCATTCAAATTCAATAATACTATTACTAATTCTTTTTGTTTGAGTATTATACTAAATTATTCATTCGATCTTTCAATCCTTAGATAATCTCAAAAAGATGGTGTTAAACTGTTAATGGAAATAAATTGTAGACATAAAACTTAGGCCTTTTCCTAATTGGATTCACTTGATTTCAGCCTGATATGTTCTTATATTTTCATCTTGAAATTTCCAGGATGAGTATGTCCTGATATGAAGAACTATTTGTGGATTGGACTCCAAGAACGGGCACTAGATGGCGATATTTTTATGTTGTTAGACTTTTATTTTGTTGAACTTGAAACACTTCACTAGATGGCGATATTTTTATGTTGCTAGACTTTTATTTTGTTGGACTGAACCTATGATTTATGTTGATGAATGGGACTTATTATGTGAGCTTTTAAATTTCATTGTTTTTTCAAACCATGAATCTGTTCAGTGGTTAATTTGATATGTAATTCGCATATTATTGTATTATTATTGTGTTGTTTTAATCAGGTCAAATTTGTGTTATTATTGTGTTCGTGTTTAATCAGGTCAAATTCAGGTTATAAGCATATCGTGTCGTTATCGTATCGTGTCAACCCGATTTAAATCGTGTTGCTATCGGGTTCGTGTCGGGTTCGTGTCGTGTTCGGGTTTGAGTAAATCGTGTCGGGTTCGGGTTCGTGTCGAGCAATTCCTTAACAGGTCGTGTTCAGGTTTGGCCTTAACAGGTCGGGTCGATATCAGGTCGACCCGATAACGATCCGACACGCACGATTTGCCAGCCCTACCCCAACCCCCCTTTCTTCCTTTCCCGTTCTGCCGCAGCCACCAGACGGCAGCGCCGTTGCCGGAGGCCAGCGGCTCGCCGTCCTCCTTCTCCCCCCCTTTCTCCTCTCTCTACTCACCTCTTATCTCTCTCTCCATTCTACTCATTGTGCCCAACAGCGGCGTCCTCCCTTTTCCGGCGACAATCGTCGCCAGCCACCACTCCCTCCTGCCCGGCGTCACCTTCACCCCCTTCTCTCCCTCGTTTGGTCGACAGCAGCAGTCCTTGCCGCCCCGCGACAGACGGCAGTAGCAGCAGCCTAGTCTTCTCCTCCGTCTCCCCAACCGGAACAGCCCAGCAGCGGTCAAGACTACCGCGCCGCCGCCTCCACTTATCTTCGCCGCCGCCTCTCACATGCAGCAGCGGCCGTGGCTCCGGCGACAACTCCTCACTTTAATTAATCTAAACTCCCTTTATCAATCTAAATTTCTTAGTTCTTTCTGTGAAAGCAGTAAATATGTATTCTACTTTTATTTCTTATGAGTTGCAGATAATAGTTTTATTGATGCATATGCATGTTTGGATTTGGAAATCTCGGTTTTGAGCAGAAAAAGAAGCAATTGAGATGCTGAAATAAAATTTCATAATTTCTGCACAAAACAAAAATCAAAATTACCACTTGAGCGAAATGAACAGATGAGAAGTCGGTAGCTAGGGTTTCAATTTGTTTTCAGGAGTGAAACGAGTTAATAAGCTAAAATGAGGCGGTGGAATCGAAAGTAAAATTTAAATAGAATGAATTTAAGAGTAGTTCTCCACAAGCTAAAGTAAAAATTGCAAAAAAAATGAAATTTTGGCTGGAAGGATAACACGTTATTGCTATCTTGCTAAAATCCGAAAAATTAATGCCCAGTAAAAATAAACGTTATGGGCTTCTTCAGTTCCTAGCCCAACAAAAGTACATAACATAATAAAGTTCAATATAAAGAGATTGTATAAATAATAAGGCCCAATCATCAAAGAAGCTCAAATTTAAATTAATACATTTGAGCTTAAAATTCTGAAGGTATAATTTGTAATTTATATATATATAATATATCTAACTAGGGGCGCGACTAGATAATCCATAAACTAAATATAATAAAAATTTTCAATGACTTCATAACAATTAGAATTCAAATATTTCAAAGATAAACAATTTTAAATAAATAAATTGAGTGCGGGCTGTCACAACCCTACCCACTTAAAGGAAATTTCGTCCTCGAAATTTAACTTACTTGGCTCTAAGTGAGGGTAACGAGCTAGGATTTCTTCTTCGCGTTCCCATGTCGCCTCGTCAGGTCCGTGTCTAGTCCATTGAATTTTGACTAAGGGTATCTCTTTACCCCGCAAGACTTTTAACTTTCGATCCAGTATAACACTCGGCTCTTCCTCGTATGTGAGGTCCTTGTTGATTTGAAGTTCTTCATGATGAACGATGTGGCTAGGATCATGTAGATATTTTCGCAGCATTGAGACGTGAAACACGTTGTGTACAGTTGACAATCCTGGCGTTAAAGCAAGACGATATGCTACATCCCCTATACGCTCTAGGATTTCAAACGGTCCTATGAATCGAGGTCTCAACTTCCCTTTCTTCCCAAATCGAAGTACCCCTTTCATGGGTGCCACTTTAAGAAATACTTTTTCGCCAACTTCAAAATATAACTCTTTTCTTCTGGGATCCGCATAGGATTTCTGTCGATCCTGAGCCATCTTAATCCTTTCTTTTATTTTATCAATCACTTCGACTGTTTTCTCGACGATCTCTGGGCCTAACACTTTTCGTTCACCAACTTCATCCCAATATAAAGGTGACCTACACCTCCTCCCATACAATGCCTCGTATGGAGCCATGCCAAGAGTTGTTTGGAAACTATTATTATATGCGAATTCTATCAACGGAATATGAGCTTCCCAACTTCCTCCCATATCCGTGACGCAAGTTCGCAACATATCTTCCAAAATCTGGATAGTTCTTTCGGATTGTCCGTCTGTTTGAGGATGCTATGCAGTTGAGAAGTTGAGCTTAGTTCCCATGGCTGCGTGTAAGCTTTTCCAAAGTTTGGACGTGAATCTTGGATCTCGATCAGAAACAATAGATACTGGGACTCCATGTAATCTCACCACCTCTTGAACATACAATCTTGCCAATTGATCCATTGAGTACGTCATCTTCACTGGGAGAAAATGCGCTGACTTAGTAAGTCGATCAACGACCACCCAAACTGCATCATGTCCACGTGTCGTCTTCGGGAGTTTCACCACAAAATCCATTGTAATATGTTCCCATTTCCATTCAGGTATCTCCAAAGGGTTCAACAACCCAGATGGTCGTTGATGCTCGGCTTTCACCTGTTGACAAGTCATACATTTCCCAACATATTCGGCTATTGTTCTCTTCATTCCTCTCCACCAAAACGTTTTGTGCAGATCTTGGTACATCTTGGTGCTTCCGGGGTGTGACGTATAAGTCGTGCAATGCGCCTCATCCAAAATTTCTTTTATCAATTCCTTATCCTTGGGCACACAGATTCTGCCTGCATACATAAGCGCCCCATCACTTGCCAACAAGAAACCCATATTATCGTCCCTCAATCCCTTATTCTTCATTTTCTGGAGAAAATCATTGGTTTCCTGAGCCTTCTTAATTCTATCCCGTAGTGTGGGTTTAACAACTAGCGCTGCTAGCCTGGCCTTCTTGGTATCAGGAGTTACCACCTCCAGTTTCAACCTTTCAAATTCCCTTATCAGGGTCTCTTGTTGAGTTATCAGTGAAGCTAATTGCCCTTCACTTTTTCTACTAAGTGCATCGGCCACCACATTAGCCTTTCCCGGGTGATATTGGATGGTGCAATCATAATCTTTCACGAGCTCTAGCCATCTCCGCTGTCTCATGTTCAGCTCTTTTTGTGTGAAGAAGTATTTCAGGCTTTTATGGTCGGTGAAGATCTCACATTTTCCACCATACAAATAGTGTCTCCAAATCTTTAGTGCGTGCACTACGGCAGCTAGCTCCAGGTCGTGTGTTGGGTAGTTATGCTCGTGCGTCTTCAATTGCCTTGATGCGTAAGCAATAACCTTCCCCTTTTGCATAAGAACACAGCCTAGGCCTTGCTTCGATGTGTCAGTATAAATGACAAAATTATCTGATCCATCGGGTATTGCCAACACAGGCGCCGTAGTTAATCTTCTTTTTAACTCTTGAAAACTCTGCTCGCACTTGTCAGTCCATTTGAAAGTGACCCCTTTCCTCGTTAATTGTGTCATCGAGCCTGCTATTTTTGAGAACCCTTCGATGAATCTTCTATAATAACCAGCAAGTCCTAAGAAACTTCTCACTTCACTAGCGTTCGTAGGCGTCCTCCAGTTATTTACAGCTTCGACTTTAGCAGGGTCCACTTCAATCCCATTGGCAGTCACCACATGACCGAGAAAAACTACTCGATCTAACCAAAACTCGCACTTCTTAAATTTAGCATACAGTTTCTCGCTTCTCAATGTCTCCAATACAATCTTGAGGTGCTCCTCATGTTGTGCATTGTCAGTTGAGTATATCAAGATATCATCAATGAAAACTATAACGAACTTGTCCAAATATGGGTGGAAAACACGATTCATCAAATCCATAAATACTGCAGGGGCGTTGGTCAAACCAAAGGGCATGACTACAAATTCGTAATGGCCATATCTTGTTCGAAAAGCCGTCTTCGGTATGTCACTCCCCTTTATCTTGAGTTGATGATAGCCTGACCTCAAATCAATCTTCGAGAACACTCCTGCTCCTTTCAGTTGATCGAACAAATCTTCTATCCTTGGCAAAGGATACTTGTTCTTGATGGTGAGTCGATTGAGTTCACGGTAATCAATGCACATACGCATTGTTCCGTCTTTCTTCTTGACAAACAAGACTGGCGCTCCCCAGGGTGACACGCTTGGCCGAATAAACCCTAGGTCCAAAAGCTCTTGCAATTGCGTCTTTAATTCCACCAATTCTTTTGGCGCCATCCTATATGGTGCTTTAGAGACAGGTACTGCTCCAGGCACTAAGTCAATCGCGAACTCCACTTGCCTATCCGGCGGTATTCCAGGTAGGTTCTCAGGGAAAACATCGGGGTAATCACGTACCACTGATACATTTTCGAGAGTGAGTTCTTCGTTTTCCTTGCCAACAATGCTCACTAAATAGCCTTCACCACAACCTTTGCTTAGAATCTTTATTGCTTTCATCGCGGATATCATCATGGGCATTTTACTAATCTTTGATCCTCGAAAGGAAAATTCTTCCTCCCCCGGTATCTTAAAAATAACTTCCCTCTCACGGCACCTAATTGTGGCGTAGTTTCGACTCAACCAGTCCATTCCCAATATCACATCAAAATCACGCATATCGATGAGATATAGGTCAGCTTCAGGTTCTCTACTTCTAAAGTTCAATGGAATTCTCCGAGCAATTCTATTGGTCTTAACGCATTCTCCAGATGGGATGCTTATGTTCAGTGCTAAGTCTTCTACTTCACAAGTGATCTTATTCTTTTGACAGAACTTAGCAGAAATAAACGAGTGCGAAGCTCCAGAATCAAATAAAACGACTGCAGGTGTTCCAGATACTAGTAACATACCAGTCATAGTGTCATCATCATCTGCTCCTTCTTGTTGTGCCAAAGCGAAAAAACGAGCGTTTCCTCTCTTTTCTGGTTCTTTGCCTCCTCTTTTGTCTGGCCCAAAATTCTGCCTCACCGCTTGTGCATTTTTGTTCGTCTTAGGGCAGTTCTGCACAGTATGCCCTGGTTCATGGCAGAAAAAGTAAACCCCCTTGCCCCGCATGCACTCTCCATAGTGAAACTTCCCGCAATTCTGGCATTGTGGTCTCATTCCTGTTGAGCCTACATTGTCACCTCCAAACTTCTGCCTCTTGTCTTGAAAGTTTCCTTTGCTTTGATTGTAATTTTCCCATTTCCGTTTCATAGGTTGGTTAGTTGGCTTTGGTGCAGAGATGTTTGTTCCAAGAGCCGTGCCTACCTCTTCAGCTCGTTTGACTAGATCGCTGAAATCATCAAACACATGCGCAGCCATGATTCCCTTAATATCAGTCCTCAATCCTCTCCTGAACCTCGCTATCATCTTATCTTCTGTGTCAACCAAGTGTGGCGCGAAGCGAGCCAACTCGTTGAATTTCCTCTCGTATTCCTCGATGGTCATATTTCCTTGTTTCAACTCAAAGAATTCTGTCTCCTTCTTTTCTCTAAACGAGAGAGGAAAATACTTATCCATCACCACTTTCTTGAAGATATCCCAATTCAAAACGTTGCGATCTTCCTCTCCGAGCAAGCGGTAGAAGTGTTTCCACCATTGTCGTGCATCTTCTTTGAGTTGAAAAACAGCGCAAGACACTTTCTGTGCGTCGGTGCAATTGATGTGGGCAAAAACTCGTTCGAGTTCCTCCAACCATTCCTCGGCTGCTAACGGCCCATCACGTCCGTTAAATCGCGGCGGGTTGTAGTTTCGGAATCGTTCCACAGCTTGATCCATTGTGTTAGTAGTCGGAGCAGGGTTAGGTTGGGTGGCTTGAATTGGAGTTTGTTGTTGGACGAATCCTTGTAAAGCGCTAAGAAACTTGTTCATGAATTCTTCACCACTAGCTTGATTTGGCTGTCCATCGTTTTCTTCACGATTTGTACTTGTATTCTCGACATTTTGGGAAGACGCTCGTGTATTCCTCATGGTCCTACATTCCGAGGCACTATTAGTTCAACTTGTCCACACTTATCGAAAAGAAAAAAAAAATAATATAGGACAAAGCTTTTCTAAGGGAAGTTCTAGATTATTCCTATTTCGAGGACTATGTTCAAACACAAAATTTCATAACTCACGTCGTAACATCATATACTGTAAAATTCCGAAACAAAATCATAGCTGCAATAAATTTTCAGCATAATAACCTCAATACTGGATCTTAACTTTCTCAAAATAACATTAATAATTGCAGCAAATTCAACATAATTTCGGAATACGATAGTTTATACTTATCCCCATGAAAACTGTTTAAAACACTTTTACCTCGAAGTCGGAGCGCATGGCGGTCGAATGGTGTTAATGCGAATGACTTTTAAAATTTTATGCAAAATCATTTTGCAGAGTCTACAGGAAAGTAGACCTGCTCTGATACCATGCTGTAACACCCTAATCTAACTAAAGAATAAAATATAAATTAAAGAAACTATTTAACGCATAACACCATATAATAAATAATTTTTGATAAATTTCAAAAATAAATCACGTTCAAAAATAGATAACCATTATATATATTACTCAAATAATATTTGAGTTTAAAAGTATCAAACCCTGATATATACATAACATAACAACATTATAGCGTACTAAGTCAAACATGACCTGGAAAACAGTTTGAAAATCCAAAGCTATTGCTAAAACAAAAGTATCTGATACTGTACAAAGTTCAAAAGAAGATAATTTCTTTTGAACTCAAAAAGATTCGACGCGCCCATTCGACCCTCCACGCGTCTCCAACATCAGTTACCTGAAAATGTTAAATAAGGGATAAGCATACAAAGTATACTTAGTGTGGGAACATGCAATAATTGTCCATGTTAATAAAATGGTAACACATATGATCTTAACATTTCATAACATTTGCTCGCACGGTGGCATACCAAGGACCTTTCCGTCCTGGACCCATTCAACGGGCCCCTGGCGATAATTAAATGGTTGCAACCTTAACTTTTACATTTATATCGCATTGTGGCATACCAAGGATCTTTCCATCCTGGACCCATTCAACGGGCCCCTAGCGATATATATTTAACTCACATATGGTAAACACATAATATTAAAATGGACAAGAATCACCACAACATGCATTTAAATAATCCCACACCTTAGCTTGACTTGAAAATTAACTTCGATAATTCAAAATCACAGTCCAAGTCCTAGTCGCGCCGCACCTAGTCAAAAGAAATTCAAATAACCAATATAAGAGCCTAATTGAAATTTAAAAATAATCTAAACTTAGAAATGTATTATGTAAGACCATTAAAATCATTGGTCTAATAATTTAAATAATAAAATATATTTTCATATAAAATATGAGTGAATATTTGTTTTAAAAATCAAGTGCAACCAATTTAAACTAAAATCTGCAGCCCATAAATAGAATCTAAAAGTTGAGCCAAAACATTCTTAATAAATGTGAGCCCACTTAGTATAACCCACCATAGGCCCAAGCCCACTCTTCCCATTTCTACCAATTTAAACCTAAATTCACACGCAACACAAACATACAACTCACGCACACAAGCCCCCAGCCCCCCTTTCTTCCTTTCCCGTTCTGCCGCAGCCACCAGACGGCAGCGCCGTTGCCGGAGGCCAGCGGCTCGCCGTCCTCCTTCTCCCCCCCTTTCTCCTCTCTCTACTCACCTCTTATCTCTCTCTCCATTCTACTCACTGTGCCCAACAGCGGCGTCCTCCCTTTTCCGGCGACAATCGTCGCCAGCCACCACTCCCTCCTGCCCGGCGTCACCTTCACCCCCATCTCTCCCTCGTTTGGTCGACAGCAGCAGTCCTTGCCGCCCCGCGACAGACGGCAGTAGCAGCAGCCTAGTCTTCTCCTCCGTCTCCCCAACCGGAACAGCCCAGCAGCGGTCAAGACTACCGCGCCGCCGCCTCCACTTATCTTCGCCGCCGCCTCTCACATGCAGCAGCGGCCGTGGCTCCGGCGACAACTCCTCACTTTAATTAATCTAAACTCCCTTTATCAATCTAAATTTCTTAGTTCTTTCTGTGAAAGCAGTAAATATGTATTCTACTTTTGTTTCTTATGAGTTGCAGATAATAGTTTTATTGATGCATATGCATGTTTGGATTTGGAAATCTCGGTTTTGAGCAGAAAAAGAAGCAATTGAGATGCTGAAATAAAATTTCATAATTTCTGCACAAAACAAAAATCAAAATTACCACTTGAGCGAAATGAACAGATGAGAAGTCGGTAGCTAGGGTTTCAATTTGTTTTCAGGAGTGAAACGAGTTAATAAGCTAAAATGAGGCGGTGGAATCGAAAGTAAAATTTAAATAGAATGAATTTAAGAGTAGTTCTCCACAAGCTAAAGTAAAAATTGCAAAAAAAAATGAAATTTTGGCTGGAAGGATAACACGTTATTGCTATCTTGCTAAAATCCGAAAAATTAATGCCCAGTAAAAATAAACGTTATGGGCTTCTTCAGTTCCTAGCCCAACAAAAGTACATAACATAATAAAGTTCAATATAAAGAGATTGTATAAATAATAAGGCCCAATCATCAAAGAAGCTCAAATTTAAATTAATACATTTGAGCTTAAAATTCTGAAGGTATAATTTGTAATTTATATATATATAATATATCTAACTAGGGGCGCAACTAGATAATCCATAAACTAAATATAATAAAAATTTTCAATGACTTCATAACAATTAGAATTCAAATATTTCAAAGATAAACAATTTTAAATAAATAAATTGAGTGCGGGCTGTCACATCTGAACTCTGAGTGAAAAGTCTGAGCACGAGGTGTGCTTAGCAGGGAAATCCTACGCGAGGTGTGTGGGTGCTGAAGAGGGGTTATCTTCAGTTTACGGTTGTGTGCACCAGGCAAGCACACGGGTACGGTTTGCAGTGCACCAGGCAAGCACTTGCGGAGTGGATTGTTGGTCTGATCAACCAGCCGTGGATGTAGGAAAGGGTTTTTCCGAACCACGTAAAAGTCTCTGTGTTATTTACAGCTTTCAGTTTTACATTCATACTTGTGCTATTTCAATTGATAAAACTGAACACTGACTAACAGCAAAGAGAAACCTTAATCCAACAACTTGCTCCACCGAGGCTATTGCGAAACTAAGTTTAATTTCCGCTGCGTATGATATCAATCTGACTAAACTATCCTCTGATAGTAAGGAAGAGCGATATCATCTCTATCTTAGCAAACACGACTGAAGTCCTTATTTGAATCAGTTAAGTTCCAGTAACTTAAAATGATAACTAATTACTGAAGAGCCTTCAGTATCAGTCGTCAACCCTGTTGGTCAAAACTGATTTCAGTAAAACAGGAGTCTTTGTTTGCGTGTAAAGTTTCGTTTTTATCTCTGACTGAGATCCCTCTGATTGAGGTCAGTAGATAGTCATAAAAATAGCCTATAGGTGTATCCCCCCCCCCATACACCTATTCGAGACCCCCCGGACCTAACAGATGCAGACTGACTCAACAGAGGGAACCCTTACCCTTTCTCACCTCCAGCCCGAATACGCGATGCTGGGAAAAATTATTCAGAAATGTTGGATAGGAGCAACCAGAACTCCTGACAAAGCTTCGCAACCCCAGAAGAATGTTATGGCGGCTCTACTGAAGGATGAATCCATCAACTGGGAAGAAGCTTATCTAAATCTTCTCTACAACGAAGCACATAACACAAGGCCAGCTACCATGGTTCGACAAGGGAACAGGGTATCCCAAATCATCATTCACGGAATACAATCTCACAGCATTGTGTACTGGCCGGAGATGATTCCGTTCACGGACAGTCTGCAACTTTTCAAGACTGATAAAGGTGGACCCAAACCATCAAAGAAGGAAAAGGTAATTGTTCTTTCTCCTTCTCAGCCAGTTGAATTGGAACACACCTCTCCCGAACAACCAGCAGTCACCCTCAAAATTCCCAAACGTCCCCGTTCATCTCTCCAAATAAGCACCCCTTCACCTACCCCACGTCTTTCACCCAGAACTAAGGGAAAAGCTGTTTTACAGTATCCCTCTGTCAATTTCAGTTCTGACTTTTCAGAACAAATTCGTGAGGCTGAAGAGTTGCAAACTGAAGCGAAAAATGATGCAACTGCTCACTTACAATCTCTTCTTGGAAATGATCTCGATATTGATCCAGAAGTCTATCAGAATCTCCATAGACTTATAACCTTTACCTTCATCAAAACAGCCTCCTGTCCTAGAATCAAGAATCTTCGACTTTTGAATGGTGAAGATTGGCTTGAACTGGAAGAAGCCACGCTGGTCAGCATTTTTAATTTCACCAGAGTATGGGATGTCATCCATGGTTTTGATCAGTTTGCTCTGTATTACATCAAAACCTACTGCTACTCAAGAGGGTCCCCCAGAACTGTAAATGAAGCAAGAACCTCTATAGCGACTCATGAAGAACCACTCACTGACATTCTTCAAGAATTTGATTATCTTGCCTCACTAGACAGTCCTAGAGAACATAACTTACTGAATCAGTCTCCAACTGTTTCGAACACCAAATTAGCGGCAGACACTACTGAAGCTACACCTTCCTCCGAAGCTCAGACTGAAGCTACTGCAGATGGCATCAGTCAAGGGGGAACAGTTCAGGTTCAAGCAGTCAAAGACCTACAAGCCCAACACACTCCTGCTCTAGAGGTAGATGAGGTCATCAGAACCTCCCCGACTGCTGAACCCGCTTCATCTTCAGCTCCAATGACCCCACAGACAAGTGAGCCTACACCTTGTCCCATCCATGAAGAGAATCAGCTTACTGGTACAAATACAGCTGATTGTGGTCAAGCTGAGAAAAAGTCATCAGAGAAGGATGAGAATCCATCCACCATGGACGGACTCATTGAAGTTATTAATGTTTCTTCTCCTCCCATACCAACTTCTCAAGATGCTCCCTCTGCTCCTCCGAGCATCACTGAGGCCTCCACCTCATCCCAAGGAGCTCCCTTCGCCGAACCGCAAGCTGAGGCTCTTCTGGTTGATTCAGAAATTCCGATAGAACACGTTGAACTCCCTCGACCAACCGGACCTGTTCTATTTGATTCTGATGAAGAAATGATGAGCACCTCACCGTCTGGAACAGTAGAAGACCGCTCAAAACTCAGTTTCTGATCCCTGAAGGTACAACAGATCCAGTTCCTATTCTACTTGAGCATATCTCCAACCAACAGTATGAAATCGAGACGCTCAAGCATGAACTCGAACGCCAAGAGATCTATGGTTTCAAGTTTCTGAAGAAGCTCATCGCTGTTGAACAACAGGCGAAAGATGATATGATTCATCATTCTAAATTGATCAATGATCTTCAGATTGACTTAAAGAAGGTTGAAATCGACCTTCTTCAGTTCAAGAAGGACATGAATGACCCTGCCAAAGGCCTTCCCAAAATCAGGAAAGATCATCACGAGCTGCATCAGTATGTGCTGGAAGCAGAAATCAAGACCAAGCAACAATTTCAGGGGTTCCACACTCATCTGGACAAACTGCGACTTGAGTTCCTGCAGGATTTCATGACATCAACCGATGCTGAATTGCTTGTTGCAGAGGAGATGCATCCTGTCCTTGGTCGCCTTGCCAAGGTTGAACATCAACTTCAACTTATCCGAGAATCCCCTGACTCTGCGCTTGTTCAAAAGATGCTTGACGATCTCCAAGAGCTCAAAAGTCGACTTCCTCCTGATGATGCCAAAAAGGGGGAAGAGAATATCAAGAAGCGAAAATTGAGTTTCGATCTTCCTACATCTTTGAAAAAAGACTTTGCTAAGTCTAAAGATCTTATCTCAAAATTCACCAAGCCATCTGTTCAAGCTCCTCCCTCTGCCACAGAAGAATTCAGCAGAAAAAGATCCAGAGAAGAAAGCTCCTCGAGAGAATCAGAACCAAAGGCCAAAAAGGCTCTTCTTTGGGTGACGACAATAGACTCTCCTTCTTACAGAGTCTTAAGGAAGAACAAAAGCTTCATCACTATGTCAGCGAAGGCCTGATGGTGTCCTACATAGACAAATTTGAGCGTCAAGATCAATGGATACCGGCTGACTTGAATGACTGGTTGGAAAAACTAAAGGAATGAATGTTACACCAAGTGGATGGTCTTTGCCAACATCAAAGGAAATAGGGATTTCAGGAATGAAGCCTGGAAATACTTTCTGCTGCAGTGGTCTGAACGAGCACTGGTCTTGAGGATGCAAGATGCTCAAAGGAGACTTAGAACTGGCATTCCTGACCCCATGAAGAAGACGGTGACTCCGCCAAGAATCAAGAACGGAGTCAACAGGGAGAAAATCAAGATGGAGATCAAAGCCATCTACAAGATCTGGAATATGTCTCCAAACACCCATCCAGAAGATGCAGACGAGATAAGGAAATTAGTCTTCAACCTGTATGGTCAGAAACCCTGAGTCTGTCTGTTGTCTTATCTTTACCTGAAATGTTCTTTTCAGCTTTAACTTGTAATTCAAACTGATGTTTTATCAGTTTTCACTTTTAATGAAAAGAACCTCGTTTGATCTCAACCTGAAGACAATAACTTTTTGTCCAGGCTCTGATTAATGCTTTTCTATCTTTTTCCTCGTTCTCGTTTTGAACTGTTGTGTTCTTGACTCTAAGTACAAGTTTTTAGGTTCTATTGTTAAGGGGGAATAGTATTCACCATGTTTTAGAACTTGTGCTCTGAGTTCAGTCTTTGTAATGCTTAGAACTGCTGTAAGGTTTTGGCATCATCAAAAAGGAAAAAATTGTTGGGAACCCCATGAAATATCTTGTTTTGTTTTGATGATACCAAAATCCTTAGGTTTAATATGTAATAGACTAGAACTGTTTGAACTCAAGTGTTAGAGTTCGTTTCTAGTTTAGTTTGCGGTTCTGAAGACTGAAGACTGAAGAACGAAGGACTGAAGACTGAAGACTGAAGTTACCAACTGAAGTATCAGTTGAAGAATCAGTTCGGAACTGATTACTTAATGCGTGCCACCTGGACTCAGCGGACTGATACTAAAGACAAGTATCAGTTAAACATTCTTCATCGGACTGAACTTCCAACGTTCAAAAGGAAGCCACGTACTCACATAGTACAGCCGCATTAAATGCAGAGATCTCAGGATCATCCCTCTCTGCAGAGGTCATTCCTATTTGGTGGCTACTTTATCAGAGACGTCGCATCTCCTGCTCTTCAACCTAGCCGTTCCCACCAAACAAGGAACCTCGAAGATTGAAGCCTCAACCTAAATTCAAAAAGCTCTCCAACGGAAGAAATCTTGAAGACGTTCTCCGCCAACGGATCTATTCAAGATCTCTCCTATAAGTAGTGCTCAAGGATCACTTCAATCTTCACCGATTCAACGACATAAGCTGAAGCTCTGCCAAAATTGCTACTCAGCCCAAAGCTTAACCCCCCCAAAGCTTGAATCGAAGAAGAGAATTCCAAAGCCAAAATCAGTCACTGCTGATTACACACATTCTCTTAGACCTTAGGAATATCTGTTTACCCAGAAGCCTAGGTCAAACTTGCTCCAAAGAACTTGTTCTTTGAAGTCTAGTTGTCAAGTTTTCAAAACTCCTTTCGAGAGATAGAATCGAGTGTTTGAGTGGTAAAGGAGTTCAGGAAGGTACTCTGACTCCATGAGATCCTAGTGCAAGGTCGTGCTAGGAGTGAGAAATCCAGCGCGAGTGAAGTGTTGGTACTAAAGAGTGGAATCTTCAGTGGAACGGTTGTGTGCACCCGGCAAGCACACGATTCGGTTTGCAGTGCACCAGTTAAGCACTTGCGGAGTGGATTGTTGGTCTGATCAACCGACCGTGGATGTAGGAAGTGTTTTCCGAACCACGTAAACGTCTCTATGTTATTTACAGCTTTCAGTCTTACATTCTTACTTGTGTATTTACATTCTTACTTGTGTATTTACATTTGATAAACTGAATTCTGATTAACGGCAAAGAGAAACCTAAGACTAACAACGTGCTCAACCGAGGCTATTACGAAACAAAGTTATTTCCGCTGCGTATGATATCAGTCTGACTGATCTATCCTCTGATAGTCAGGAAGATTTATATCATCTCCGTTTTAGCAAACTCGACTGAAGCCTTTACGTGCATCAGTTAAGTTCCAGTAACTTAACTGATAACTCTTTACTGAAGAGTCTTTCAGTATCAGTCGTTAACCCTGTTGGTCAAAACTCTTCTCTGTTAACAGGTGTCTTAGTTTGCTTGTAAAGTTTCGTTTTGATCTTTATCTTGAGATCCCTCTGTTTTTAGAGGAAAGAAAAATAGCCCATAGGTGTATTCCCCCCCCATACACCTATTCGAGACCCTCCGGACCTAACATAATCCTAGAGTAATTATTTTTTTTATTATAACGAAAACAATTTTTTTTTGAAATTTATATTATTTATTTTTTGATTTTTTTTATTTTTTTCAAAAATTTATGAATTGACTATTTTTTTTCTTTTTAATTTGTCCGATTATTTTTTTAGGGTAAATTTGTTCGATTATTGAGGGTTCTATTTTCAGCTATCTTTTTGATTTGTTTCCCCTAGAATATCCTTTCCAAAATTATCTCAACTGTTTTTTAGTATTATTCGATTTTAATTCTTTCTATTTTCTGTTTTTTTTACTTCTGTAATTTTAGCTCTTTTTTGTTTTTGAAAATTGTATTATTTATTTTTTGATTTGTTTCCTTTAATATGGGTATTCTCCTAAAAAAAATTAAATTTGTTTCCACACATATTATTTTTACCGAAAGTCCTATTATTTATATTTTTAGATAATATTTTATTCATTTGTTTACATTTATGTTAGGATTCTCTTTAAAATACTTATAGATTTGTTTCCATACGTATTATTTTTCTTGAAATTTTCTATTATTAATTTTTTTCGAAAATGGTGATTTTTTATTTTTTTTCTCCACTAATATTTAAGTAAGATTAATACTTGTAAATAATGAAGTATTTTTTTTTGCTTTAATTTAAAATTATTAAGTAAGTATATTAAATTAAAGAGCTTGATTGCATGCTTGTTAAAACGCCTGTTTGAATTTTCTATAAGATTTTGAGTGATTTTATCATCATTAAATTAGATCATAATTTTTTACCATGAAGAAAATCTAAAATATATTCACCACTCCTTAATGATTTATTTGCCATGAAGAAAACCAAAATCAAATCTTCACAAAACAATGAAAATTTTCGGTCTTCTCATCTCCAAATCATCCACCAATTTTTTTTGCACGTTGTTGGGGTCCCGGAGGGTCACTGAACACGTGTATGGAGGGGGGGGGAACACACTTGTAGGCTATTTTTCGCAAAAACACTTTGTTGTAACCTGACTGATACAAAGATTTGTATTTAAATGATCAGTTGAGTTGACCAGTCAGGATACTTAAACCAGTTTAGAATATTTGCGAAAGGGATGCGACTGATACTGATAGAACTATCAGTGGATGACTTGGGTCAATTGAGTGGATCAGTTAACTTCAGTCCACGTAAAGCTTTAGTCACGGTTTGAACTAAAACAGAGTAGAGTTATGAATCTTCCTGACTATCGAAAGATAGATCAGTCAGACCTATAACTCCGACAACGAATATTTAAACTTAGTTCGAATAGCCTTTAGAAAATGTTTACAATCAAATCCTTAGTTCAAGTTTTCAGTTAGTCCAATTCAATTTGAAAGCAGTTTTACACATAGAGGAAATAACTTAAAGCATATAAAGGACACAAGGATTTTTACGTGGTTCGGAAGTTACGTTCCTACATCCACGATCAGCTAAACTACTGACAAACACTCGCTTGTGCTTACGGGTGCACAACAAACCTAATTGCGATGCTTACCGGGTGCAACGCAAACCTAGATGCTTGCCGGGTACATCTAAACCCATAAATTAGTGCGGCTGCCACCATCGGGTCGTATAAGTTAATTTCGAACCATGAATTAGTGCGGCTACCACCGTCGGGTCGTATAAGTTAATTTCGAACCATGAATTAGTGTGGCAGCCACTGTTGGACAAGGTGGCAAAGTATCATTTACATTATAGGGAGGTCGCAGGTTCGAATCCCCCATGTCTCTTAAGGGTGTGAATTTTTATTTTTTTTGGCGAATCCCCCATGTCGTATAGTTTTTTTTCCCCTTAACAAATCAGCGTGGACATGCACGAAAGATTATAATCGATTTGTTCTACTAATAAACCCTAGTTTTTATAAGAAATATAGTTAACAAAATCTTAAACTTGTTGTTAGTTTTAAAAAGAGGTGGCCGAGATTTTTTCATTTTTTTTGGTTTCAAGAGGGACAAAATCTCAACAATATGTTGTGAAAATTTTACTTTGGATAAACATAATCCCACAAAAGTTGATGGATCATGTAAATCTTGAAAAATTTTATACAATATTCGTACAACCATAGAAAAAAACACTTGGCGTGCAAAAAAAGTTTTATATGTAAGTAGTAAGTATGTTAAACATCGAGTGCCTTTAAAAAAAAAAAAAAAAAAAATAACGGAAAATTAGTTAAACATATTGTACATGGTCTTGCAAGATAAACACATTCATATGAACCATTTCACCTCATTTTATTATATTTTTCCTCAAAATCACTAATTTAACTTAAAATAACTAATTAATTTTTATTTTATAACGAATGATTGAATCGACTTGTTATACATAGTCTTGCGAGCGAAATACATTCATACGAACCATTTCACCTCATTTTATTATTTTTCCTCAAAATCACTAATTTAACTAAAAAAATTAATAAATCTTTATTTTGTAATGAATAATTGATTCGACTTGTTATACATAGTCTTGCGAGCGAAATACATTCATATGAACAATTTCACCTCATTTTATTTTTTATTTTCCTCAAAATCACTAATTTAATTTAAATTAATTAATAAATATTTATTTTATAACGAATAATTATATTGACTTCGTTACATAGTTAAGCGAAATCATATGAATCATTTCACCTCATTGTATTATTTACAATAATACATTATTTTTCATTCAAGTATATGTTAAATAGTCTTTTGATTTTATTTTTTCTGACATTCACTAATTTACTTCAATTAATTAATACTTTATTATAAGAGATTAAATAATGTATATGTTATTTAAATTTTTCGCTCGATGTCCAATCGCATGAATCATTTTATTTTTAATTCAAACCAAGGATTTATGCGGTTTCCACTACCGGACAAGGTGACAAAATATCATTCACATTTTATATAGGTCTCAAGTTCAAATCCCTCAAGCATCTTTTTCCTTATTTTGATTTTTTTTAAAAAACAATCTTCAAAATGTTTTTTGCACATGAAATTCGAAAAAAAAAAATTCGCAATTAAAA
This sequence comes from Salvia miltiorrhiza, assembly GCF_028751815.1. Lineage (NCBI taxonomy): Eukaryota > Viridiplantae > Streptophyta > Magnoliopsida > Lamiales > Lamiaceae > Salvia > Salvia miltiorrhiza. The sequence goes on along the minus strand of NC_080394.1, from coordinate 33,405,079 downwards.
TATCTTTGCCCTTATTTCGATTTTTTTTTATTATATAAAAACGACTTCTAAATATTATTTTGGGCAAAAAATTAAAAAAAAAATAATATCGAAAAATAAAATATATGTAGAAACAAATTTAGGATTATTTTTAGGAGAATTATAATCTCTAAATTAGTGGAACAAATCTAGGATTATTCTTAGGAGAATTAGAATCTCTAAAATAATGGAAACAAATCTATGATTATTTTTAGGAGATTTAGAATCTCTAAATTAGTGTAAACAAATCTAGGATTATTTTTAGGAGAATTAAAATCTCTAAATTAGTGGAAACAAATCTATGATTATATTTAGGAGAATTAGAATCTCTAATTTAGTGGAAACAAATCTAGGATTATTTTTAGAAGAGAATCAAAATTAGTGAAATAAAAAATAATAACAAAATTTTTGAAACAAATAAAAAAAATTCCGAAAAAATAAAATATAATTTTCGAAATTATAGTATTTATGATAAGATAAAAATAAAAATAAAAATGTAAATAAAATATAGTATTTAGGATAAGATAAAAAGTAGTTGGGAAATTTAAGGAAAGGATATTTTAAAAGAAAATAAAAAAAATTGAAAAAAAAATAAAAAAAAAATTCAAAAATAAAAAATAATTTTCGAAAATAAAAATTTGGCAAAAAAAAAAATGGAAATTAAGTTAAAATAAAAATGCAAATAAAATATAGTTAGGATAAGATAAAAAGTAGTAGTTGAGAAATTTTAGGAAATGATATTTTAAAAGAAAAATAGAAAAATCGAAAAAAAAATAAATAAAAATAATTCGAAAATAAAAAATAATTTTGAAAAAAAATTGTAAAAAAAACAGAAATTAAGATAAAATAAAAATGTAAATAAAATATATTTAGGATACTATTAAAAGTAGTTGAGAAATTTAAGGAAGAGATATTTTAGTAAAACCACAAATTAGTAAAAATCGACCCAATAAAAAAAATCCAAAAAAACCGGTTTACAGCTAGGTGTGTAGACACTTAGGTGTCTAAAAATAATTATTGATTAATGATTTATCAAGAGCCATATACTTTCCGACAATAATAATTGTTTTATAAACTAGAGAGAAACGGGAGAATAGAGAAGAGAATATGTATTGAGCGTATTCAATATGAGGGCCAAAGGCCTCTATTTATACAAGTAGGAAGCTAGGGTTTTAGGGAGATTTCTTGGTCAACACACATAAGATATATCTTATAGATATATTTACAACACTTCCCCTTGATTGACCAATCCCTAAAACAAAAGTTGTTGCCTCATTAAAACCTTGCTAGGAAAACCCAATGGGACAAAACCTAGTCGAAGGAAAAAGAGTACAACTGCTTCCCCTGAGCTTGAAATCATAGAAGATCTTTGAGTCGACGTATGCCGATCTCATGTACCAACTTCTAAATGTCGATGTTGGTAATGCCTTGGTGAATAAGTCCGCCAGATTATCACTTGAGCGAATTTGTTGAACGTCGATATCGCCATTCTTTTGAAGGTCGTGTGTGTAGAAGAGCTTGGGAGAAATATGCTTCGTCCGATCGCCTTTGATGTATCCTTCCTTGAGTTGCGCGATGCAAACAATATTGTCTTCATATAAAATGATTGGTTTGGCCTTTGATGAAGCTAACCCGCACGACTCTTGGATATGACTCGTCACATTTCTCAACCATACACATTTCTCGACTTGTTTCGTAGATTGCAATGATTTCAGAATGATTTGACGATGTTGCAGTCAAGGTTTGCTTCACAGATTTTCATGATGTAGCAGTTCCACCACATGTGAAACGTATCTAGTTTGTGACTTAGCTTCATGTGGATCGGATAAAAATCCTGCATCCGAGTACCCCACTATAGTATTATCAATTTTTTCTTGATAATATAATTCAAGGTCAATGGTACCCCTTTAGATAATGTAGAATGTGCTTAACACCATTCCAATGCCTCAAAGTGGGTGCAGCGCTAAATCTTGCTAGAAGATTGACAGAAAAAGCTATATATGGTCTAGTATTATTAGCCAGATAAGTCAACGCTCCAATTGCACTTAGATATGGTACTTTAGGACCATGTATTGTTTCACTCTCTTCAATTGGTCGAAATGGTTATTTCTTAGTATCAATAGATCTAACGACCATTGGTGATGAATGTGCATTATCCATGTAAAAGCTATGTGGATTGATGGATAAACGTTCATCCACGGATACGTTCCATTTGCAAACCAAGACAAAACTTTGTCTTTCCCAAATCTTTCATCTCAATTCTTTCTTCAAATATTCAGCAGTTTTATTGAGCTCTTCAGGAGTCCCAATTAAATTTAAATCATCAACATAAACTGCTATGATTGCAAATCCACTTTCTGTTTTCTTAATGAAAACACAAGGGCGGATATCTTTATTCTTGTATCCTCTTTCAAAAGATACTCGCTCAGTCTATTGTACCACATACGACTAGACTGTTTCAGTCCATACAACGATTTTTGCAGTTTAATTGAATACATGCTTTTGGGTTTTGACTGCAATCCTTCAGGCATTTGTTAAATCCTTCAGGAATTTTCATAAATATGTCATTATGTAATGACCCATATAGATAAGCAGTTACTACATCCATAAGGCGCATATCAAGCCTTTGTGACACAGCCAGACTAATCAAAATCTGAAAATAATAGCGTTCATTAGGGGAGAGTATATTTCCTCATAATCAATTCCTGGTTTTTGTGAGAAACCTTGTGCTACGAGTTTTGCTCTATATCTCGTAACTTCATTTTTCTCGGTTCTCTTTCTAACAAAGATCCACTTGTATTCAACATGGATTTTAGATTCCGGAGTTAGGGCTATGTATTCAAATACTTTCCGGTTATCACAGGAATTTAATTCCCTTTCTATAGCTTCTTTTCACTTTGGCCAATCAAGTCTCTGTTTGTATTTTGCAACAGATTTTAGTTGAGGATCCTCATTTAAAACATGAAGAGCTATATGAAAGGCAAATATATCATCAACAATGATATTTTCTCTCTCTAGTATCTGATGTAAATAATTTATTGAGATCTCATGATTTTCAGATACTTGTAATTCTTTAGGAATTACAACGCTTTCATTGGTTGATTAGTCATTTTCGTCATTGTTTGGTTTCCATCTTGCCCCTTTCTTTTTCTAGGCATAGAATCTTTGGAACCAACTGGTCGACCACATTTTTGACGAATTTTAGACTCATTTGCTGCCAAATTTATTTGTCATTCAAGGACATCAATTTTAGCTGGAGTATTTGCAGCATGTATGTGAGATTGTGTCACTTTTCTTGTATCTACAAAAGCATCAGGAATTTGATTTGCAATATTTTGCAAATGAATGATCTTTTCAATTTCTTGTTCACATTGATTTGTTCTATAATCAAAATGTGATAAGTTTTTCTCATTTCAAGAGAGTTCCTTGTGCTTTTCTGGATGTAGATTTATTCCTCATAATGTTGGAAATGTCATTTCGTCAAAATGACAATCTGCAAAACGTGCAGTAAATAAATCACCTGTTAAAGGTTCTATATACCTTATAACCGAGGGTGAATCAAATCCAACATATATCCCAAGTCTTTGTTGGGGACCCATTTTTGTTCGTTGTGGGGGTGCAATTGGGACTTGAACCCGCAACCAAAAATTCGTAAGTGAGAAACATCAGGTTCTCGGCCAAAAATAATCTGCATTGGGGAGTATTCATGATTGGCTGATGGCCTTAGTCGAATTAATATTGCAGCATGTAATATGGCATGACCCCAAGCAGTAGTTGGGAGTTTTTATTTCATAAGTAATAGTCTAGCAATAATTTGAAGACGTTTAATAAATGATTTCGCTAAACCATTTTGAGTATGGACATGAGCTATTGGATGTTCAATCTCAATTCCAATAGCCATACAATAGTTATCAAATGTTTGAGATGTAAACTCACCAGCATTATCGAGACGAATTCTTTTAATTGAATTGTCTGGGAATTGAGCTGTTAATTTTATGATTTGCGCAAGTAGTCTAGCAAATGTTGCATTTCTAGTAGAAAGCAAGCATACATGTGACCATCTATAAAAGGCATCAATTAATACCATAAAATATCGAAAAGTTCCACAAGGTGAATGTATAGGTCCATAAATGTCTCCTTTAAGTCTTTCTAAGAAAGATGGAGATTCAGTATTATCCTTCGTATATGAAGGTCTAATGACTAACTTGCCTTGCGCACAAGCATCACATTAGAATTCATTTGTAGAAAGAACCTTTTGATTCTTATGTTGTGCCCATATGAATTATTGATTATTCAGCGCATTATAGTTGCTCCAGGATGTCCAAACCTATCATGCCAAAGCTTAAAGCTTTTGTGTCATTGAACTTCACGTTCATGACATGGTTTGTCTCAATTGCTTTTATGAATGTATAATACATTCCAGAAGGTAGTGATGCTAATTTTTCTTTTGTCAGCTTATAGCTTGAAACAAAAGAATTTATGCAAAGATATTCATTTTTACCTTCCACACAATTGTCTCGATGTGGTATCCATTATTACGGACATTCTTGAAACTTAGTAAGTTCCTTTTAAACGTACTAGAGTACAGGGCATTTTCAATATCTAATTTAGTATCATTTGACAAAATGATACAAGCTCTTCCGGAGCCTTCAATGATGTTTGATGCACCTGATATTGTGTTAACATTATTCTCATCTAATGTCAACTCAAGGAAACACTGCTTCTTCTTTCGAATAATAATATGTGTAATTATTTCACCAAGACAAATATCATAGGATTCCATATGATGTTAGTGTATAAATGTTCATGCCTTGTTAAAAACCTCTCCGTAAAAACCCTATGGGAAAAATTCGGTAGAGGAAAAGAGTGCAAGACATATATATTTACTCATATATTACACTAGTTGCCTCGTTAAAAACCTTAACTAAGAAAACCTCGTAGGAAAAAAAACTTAGTAAGGGAAAAAGAGTACAACCATTCGGCCTTTAGGGCCGTTTGACCTTCAAGGTCTAATTTTCAAGAGCATGTAATATGGATTGCTCTTGAAGACTATGTAATATTCTTCATGGAATATTGATTGTGCTACATCGGGAGCAACAATATGAATCAAATAGATAAAGATTCAAGGATATGTTATCCAAATATTTAATTTACTTGCTCTTAGAGCATGTAATATTCTTCAGGAGTATTACCTGTGCTACTTTAATAGCATCAGTTTAAGATTTTGAATGTAATATTCTTTAAGAATACTACTTGTGCTATTTAAATAGCACCAATTTAAGATCTTGAATGTAATATTCTTCAGGAATACTACTTGCGCTATTTAAATAGCATCAATTAATTTTAAAGATCATTTTAAAAAAAAGATTGTATATATATAGTATATTTCATAATATAACAATAAACTTCACAGTAAACAAATTTATTTGATTTGTTTTAATGAATATTAATTCGTTAATAGCATAAGCAAATGAATAAATTTCGCATAAATTATTTGCTTCCAACAATTAAATACTAAAAATAAGTGATTAGAAGAAAATATTTTATTTATTATTATTATTATTACTGTACAAATCAACTAAGATATATGTAGATGCAAAAACATGAAAAGACGGTGCGTCTTACATATCTATAAGAAATTCACTCTCAACCGAAGTTTGTGAGGGAACGAACTCAACTTTAAAAAAATAGTAGTACGTAAATCTACTCTGCTAAATTGGACACAATTCAGAAAATTGTAATTACTCAGAATACTATGATGGTAATCAAAAAGTAAATTCAATTTTGCACTGTAACATACAGCAGATTAACTAAACGATTAACAATAAAGTGATGCGTTGGATATATATATATATTGATTGAATACATATGAAATCAAATAATAATTCACCATCATTAAAATTGATATTTAAAATTGTAGCGATCCTTCTGGGATTGTTTTAATGGCAAATCAGAATGACAATCAAACATATATGATGAAATATACATCATCAAATTTATAAATGGCGACAACATATATTGATATGATTAGGATTCACAAAAATTTAAATTAATCAAGCAAACAATTTGTAAATCGTATCATAGATTTAAACCGTGTTTCATCAATTTTTTTTTTTCAATTTCGAAGTAACAATTCGAATATCACTTCTATAATCGAATATGAATTACCTTATTGGAAAGACACGATTCTTTCCTAGGGCATACCTCCATCATTGAGTCAATCGATTAGTTTCTACGATTGAAGAGAGATGAGAGAACTAGAACTATCGTGCTGATAACGTTTTATAAACTAGAGAGAAACGGGAGAATAGAGAAGAGAATATGTATTGAGCGTATTCAATATGAGGGCCAAAGGCCTCTATTTATACAAGTAGGAAGCTAGGGTTTTAGGGAGATTTTTTGGTCAACACACATAAGATATATCTTATAGATATATTTACAACAAATTGCAAGTTTATTTGCATTATTGGATCGGTAAAGCCGTATTTAGTTACCCGTTGAAAAGTAATATGGGGTTAAAAATGTCTTCTCATTATTGTCCACTTACGGAAATTGGGTCATTGTTTTGTTGTTTGTTCTATTTATTATATCATCGATTTTTAGCCGTCCAAATCTTTTTCCAAAACATTGTCCATTCTAATGATTATTGATTACGACGAAGGGACCTACAGACAATAGTTATTTATGAATTAGTTATAATTTATAATCTAAATTTTACGATGAACTACCTGATTAAATTTTTACAAAATTACAAAATTAATCTGATCTTTAGGTGCGAACTTCAAATATGATCAAGGTTACATATTCGAAGCATTCTAATATGGGAGGCCTGAATCCAAGGCTACATTGTTTCGAATCGGAATATGATTTATTTTTACGTTCTTTTTCGTTTGAGCATCAATATGCTGTCGTTTATGAATCAAGATAAGCAAAGATATTATAAATAGAGGCGATTTTTGTATTAATCAATATAAATAATACAAATTAATGATTGTTCATTACTATTATTTTAATATATGTTAATGAATTTTTAGGATTTTGTACAAAATTGTCCCTATATTAAATTTGAATAATTATTATTTCGTAACTTATTTCGTAACTTATTTCTAATCTCTCTCTCTCTCTCTCTTTTCACTCTTAAAATTTAGTTCAGACATTTAGTTAGCTAGATATGACTGAGCATTGTGTGATTTCATATTATTGTTGGGTCCCGGAGGGTCATTGAACTAGTGTATGGGGGGATACACCAGTAAGCTATTTTTCGAAAATTCTTTTGTTATGACTGAAAGAGTATTGACTGATACTAGAAGAAGTGGACTGAAGTCAACAGTCAAATATATTTTCAGTTTACGGGGGGAGGGGGTTGTAGACTGATACTGAAATAACTTCAGTATTTTGATTTCAGTTAGGCACAAAGCTTTAACTGATGATCCACGTAAGGGCCTTAAGTAATAGCCTTTGTGATACGTAAGGGCCTTAAGACAAGACAGGAGAGGCCAGCATCGGAAGCGATCAACGACATCCTCTCGAAGGTGTGGAAAAGCCCAGTTCCACATAAAGTAAGGGTCACAGCATGGCGGACGCTAAGAGATAGACTTCCCATGTGTGCCAATCTTAGAAGAAGAAATATTCTGGTGGACGAAGAGGATCTCGGCTGCAACGCATGCTTTCATTACGAGGAGATGATTAATCATTTCCTTTTACATTGCCCGAAGACGGAAAAAGTTTGGGACGATATCCTTTGTTGGCTTGGCCTGTGTTTTGTGAGACCACTTAACGTGGTTTCACACTTCCTTTCTTTTACTAATTTGGAAAACTGGAAAGGGAGTAGGAAATTCTTACTTGCGATGTGGTGCTGTGTTAACTGGATCGTCTGGAGATGTAGAAATGTGAGCAGATTCGAAGACAAAGGATGGGACATACACAAAGTGGTTACGGAGATTAAGGTGAGGATGTGGAGCTGGGGTAAGATTTTCGGGTTTCTTGACTTAGATTCGAACTTAGAGGGATGGTTGCAGATGCTTCATCTTTTGTGACTCTGTAATGTGATATTGGTACTGCTGGTACCCATGGTTTAGTTTATAAATTCCTTTTTGCTTATGAAAAAAATAGCCTTTGTGATTAGCACTTTGTCAGATTTTAAGTTTCACTTTGCGATTTATCAGTTTTAGTGAAATAAATAGTTTGTGCACAGATAAAGAAAATAAATACAGAAAGCGATAAACAATACAAGGTTTTTACGTGGTTCGGAAAAGTTCCTACGTCCACGGTCAGTTGATCACACTGATAATCACTCTGGGCTTGTGCTTACGGGTGCACAACAAACCTTCAATTGAAACAAGGTTTCAGTGCCAATACTCTGGATTGGATATCTCGTCTCCTTCTCAGCTCGCAGTTGCAAGGACTACACTTGTCTTGCTTGCCGGGGCTAAGAACTCTTGAGTTCAGGCCACCGTCTCGAACTCACTCTCTCAAACTCTCTTTTCGCTCAGTTGAAAAGGGTTCGAAATACCAATTAGATTACAGAGAATAAGCTCTCTATAATTGGGGACTTAGCCTAGGGATTTTACAAGGGATTTGCCTAGAATGTAAGAGAATTTGTGTAATCAGTACATTGATTTGAACTTTAGATCTTCTATTCTTTCGATTCAAATATTGGATAGCAGTGAATAGGCTGAGTTGCGATTTTGGCAGAGTTTCAGCTTGAACATTGGATCAGTGAAGATTATAGATGATTCTCGATCTCTATTTATAGGCGAAGTCTTGAATAGATCCGTTGGCAAGATGGTCTTCAAGAATTCGGCTGTTGTGAGAGAGATTTAAATTTGGCTGAGGCTTCAATCTTCGAGGTTCCTGATTTGGTGAGGAACGACGTCTCTAAGTGCAGGAGCATGGTGCCTCTGAAAAGTTAGCACCAAAAATGAATGCTCTGCAGGAAAGGATGATCTTCAATATCTCTGCATTTAATGCGGTTGTACTTGGTGTGTACGTGGTTTCCTTTTAACCTAAATTCTTCAGTCAGAGGAAGAATGTCAACTAATACTTGACTTAAGTATTAGTTCGCTAATTCCACGTGGCCAACATTAGTTATTCAGTCATAACTGATTCTTCAGTGAGATCTTCGTCCATTTAATACTTTAGTGTTTGACTTTGGTCTTTCCACTTGCTATCTTCAGTCGAGTAGTCTTCAGTCTTCTGTCCAACGATCTTCAGTTTTTAGAACTTTAGTCTAACTAGAAAACATGAACTGTAACACTTGAGTTTGAAAAGTTCTAGTCTATTTACAAAGAAAATCTAAGAGTTTGGTATCATCAAAACTAGGGCTATGATATTTTATTAATTTCCCAACAATTATTTTGCTCGTTTGATTTGAATTTGTTCATGAATTGTAGTTGGAACAAACTAAAGGTTAGCAGTTTTTTGTTGGAACAAATTGTGCCATTTTTTGGGGATGAATGGTACCGAAGAACTCATTTGTACCATTAATCGTGTCAAGTGTTGGTGGCGCGGCATACCTTGGAACGAATGGCACAAATGAGTTCATTCGTTCTAAGATTTATCGCGCCAACACTTGACATGAATGATACAGATGAGTCTACGTACCATTCGTATCAAGTACAAGATCGAATGGCGTGTCGGGACTGGTACGAATAACCCCGTTCATACCAGATTTGAAATACAACTGAAAAATAAGATTTAAAATATAGCTAAAATGTAATATTTCGACTAGATCTGAAAAATAAGTATTTTAATGGAGAGAAACAAGAAACGACTGCTTAATAAGTATTTGATTGGAGAAGATAATTAGAAAAATAAATACATAGAATATAACATGGACAACATAAACACGTGGTAAAATGAACACCGCCTTCGCCAGAAAAAAACACCTATACTGGTGTCGGAGAAAATAACTGAGAGACAAATAAAATAATCTAGATTCAGAGATCCAAAAATAAGAGAGAAAAAAATATTAGAAAAAAGTTATAATAGGAATAGAGAGCGAGAGTTTCAGATCTAAGGAAGAGAAAATTGTGATATAAAGTTTAAGAGCAAGTAAGATTTTTTTTTGTCTTTTTAATATAAAGTTAGCTAAAATTTATTAAAATTAAGTTGATGAATAACTATTAATTTTCACTATCATCTTTTCATATTTGCCACCATTAACCCTTATAAATATAATGTTTATTAAGAGTATACACTTTTATAGTAATAGAATATTTTGATCCAAATTTATATACAGCTACAAATCAATCTAAGATCTCATCATATATGACGGATTTCATTGGAACCATTCTCTATATATATTTTTCATATTTTCAATTATAATATATTAACATATATATTAAAATACAATTAAATTGGGAATTGTGACGTAGAGAAAGAAATGGTGAAAGAAAGAGCATTCCTTCGTCAACCAACTTAAATCACAAAAAAACAAAAAAATGAAGAAGAAGAGTAAAATAAATAAATAAAATATTTCGAGAGAATTGGATTCCCTAATTATCTTTGTCTCTATTTCATGAAGGCAAAGCTTTACCGGTTCATGTTAGATTAAATTGTCATTTTTGATAATTCTTATGCTAAAAGACAAACAATACTCCAATAATAAGATGCTCCATGTAGCCTAAAAGACTACCTAGGCCAAATTGAAAATGATGAAAACAATTAAATATATTAAGATTGAAGGTCATGTATAGCCTAAATGATAAGAGCAGTATAAGTTTTTATCTTACTTTATAAAATTATAAATGGTTAAATAATAAATTTTATAACCATTTTCTTGTACTCCCTCCGTCCCGCGAGTCTTGACACGTTTGGCTTCGGCACAGGAATTAAGGAGTTGTAGATTAGTGTTTTAAGTATTAATTAATAAAGTATAAAATTGATAAAGTAGGAGAGAGAAGGTAATAAAAGTGATAAAGTAGGAGAAAGAATATAATAAAGGTGATAAAGTATGAGAGATAATGTAATAATTATTGACCAAAAAGGAAACGTGTCAAGATTCGTGGGACGGCCCAAAAAGGAAAACGTGTCAAGACTCGCGGGACGGAGGGAGTAATTTGTTACATATCCCTTATGATCTCTACTTCTTTTTAACTTATTTAACACATTACTATTTATTAAAAAAATCATCCACATAATGGCAAGTTTCGAAAGTTTAAAAACTAAAGTGTTGCATAAATGAACGGTGATCGTTTGTTTGGTGAATTGTTGTAGAACTATGAATTATACCTAGTGTTGCTTGAGAGTTGAGAGAGAAAAGTAAAGTTGAGAGCACGAAAACCGATTGCTGTTGTATTGCGAGTGAAGATAACGTAAGATTACAAAGAGCACGTTGGTAGCTATCTATAGATTACACGTAAAGGGTAAAATGGTAACTTCATTGTCGGAGCATGCGCCTTGCGTGGTCAGGGGCATAATAGTAAAATTGCCCTCAGGCGGGAGATTTTCCCGCTCTTCTGGTGGTTCCTCTGGCGAAGACCGTTGCTCTGGCGAGAATGGCTTCTCTGGTGCAGGCCGTTCCTCTGATAAGGCCCATCCCTCTGACTTCTCTGCGGGAGCCCGTTTCTCTGATGAAGCCCGCTCCTCTGGCTTATATCATTTCTCTGCTCTGCACATATTACTCCTCATCAGATAACATTAAACTTGATAAGTTAAACAAAATCTCAAGAGTAGTTTGAGATTCAAAAACTATACTAAGCAAAAGGTTAGGTGCAACTACAACATCATATTTGTTTTCAAAAATTTACTTGACGCGCCCATTCGATCCTCCACGCGTCTCCAACCTTAATTATCTGAAAATGTTAAATATGAGATGAACATATAAAATATACTTAGTGTGAGAACATACAATCATTGTCTACGTTAATAAAATGGTCAAAACATACGTACTGCACTGTAATACTTATAATTGAAATTCGCACGGTGGCATACCAAGGACTTTAATATCCTAGACCCATTGAGCAGGCTCTTGGCGAATAGGTTGCAACCTTAACTGTAACATGTAATCGCATTGTGGCATACCAAGGACTGTGAAGTCCTGGACCCATTGTTGGGTCCCGGAGGGTCACTGAACTGGTGTATAGGAGGGGGGAATACACTAGTAGGCTATTTTTCGAAAAACTCTTTTGTAAAACAGAAATAGAGTATCAACTGATACTGAAAGAATATAGACTGAAGTCAACAATCAAAGATATTTCAGTTTAGAAAGAGGTTCAGACTGATACTGAAATTGTTTCAGTATTTGATTTCAGTTACGCACAAAGAGATAACTGATATTCCACGTAAGGTTTCAGTCTAGATTTTGAAATCAGATGAGTGTTATAAATCTTACTGACTATCCAATGATTTGTCAGTTAGACTGATAACACCAGCAGTGGAAATTAAACTTTAGAAATATCCTTTGTGATTAACACTTTGTCAGTTTTTAAGTTTTACTTTTCAGTTAAACAGTTTCAGTTAAATAACGAGTTTGAACACAACAGAAGAAAAGAATTAACTGAAAGTAATAAATAACACAACAATTTTTACGTGGTTCAGAAAACAAGTTCCTACGTCCACGACCAGCTGATCAAACTGACAATCACTTTGGGCTTGTGCTTACGTGTGCACAACAAACCTTAAACTGAAACAATAGAGTTTCAGTGCCAATACACTGGATTGGACTTCTCGTTTCCTTCTCAGCTCACAGTTGCAACGACAACATACGTCTTGCTTGCGGGGGCTAAGAACTCTTGAGTTCAGACAACAGTCTAGAACTCTCTCTCTCAAACTCACTTTTCGCTCTTTTGAAAAGGGTTCGAATACCAACTAGATTATTGAGAACAGGCTCTCAGTAATCGAAACTTAGGCTAAGGGTTTACAATGAAATTGCCTAAGATTATAAGAGAATTTAAGTAATCAGTGAACTGATTTGGCTTTGGATATTCTCTTCTTCGATTCAAACTTTGGAAAGTAGTGAGAAGGCTGAGTTGCAAATTTGGCAGAGTTTCAGCTTAAGTGTTTGAATCGGTGAAGATTGAAGATGATCCTCGAGCTCTATTTATAAGCGATATCTTGAATAGATCCGTTGGTGAGATGGTCTTCAAGTTTTCAGCCGTTGTGAGACAAATTTGAATCTTTGGCTGAGGCTTGATTGGTTGAGGAATGAGTGTCTCTAGCAGTAGGAGCATGGTACTTTTGAAAAATTAGCACGAAATAAGAAAGCTCTGCGCAGGCGAGGACGATCTTCATATCTTCGCATTTAATGCAGCTGCACTTGGCGTGAATACGTGGCTTCTTTTAAACTTAAGTCTTCAATCCTATGAAGAATGTCTACTGATACTTGATTTAAGTATCAGTCCGCTATTTTCGCGTGGTCAGCATTAGTTATTCAGTCATAATTGAATCTTCAGTGAAAGTTCGTCCTTCAAAATACTTTAGTATTTTGTCTTCAGCCTTATCAATTCCAATCTTCAGTTAAGCGTCTTCAGTCCAGCGGCCTTCAGTCTTCATCCTTCAGTCTAGCTAGTAAACTGAACTCTAACACTTGAATTCAAAAGGTTTTAGTCTAGAAAAAGAAAATCTAAGGATTTTTGTATCATCAAAACTAGGACATGGATATTTCATTAATTTCTCAACAATTTTCCCCATTTTTGATGATGCCAAAACTATACAATCAGTCCTTAGACAAGCGACGACTGAAAACTGAAAAGAGAGATACTAAATTAGGTGAATACTATTCCCCCTTAACAATATAACCTATTATCTTGCAAACTGAAAAAAAAAAACTAAGCAGTTATAGATTAAGGAAGACAACAAACCTGAAAAACATGTGCAAGTAATCAGAGCTTGGACAAAAAGATATTGTGTTCATGTTGAGATCAAGAAGCCAACCCAACACCCATTGAGCGGGCCTCTAGTGATATAATTTAATTCACATATGATAAATACATAACATTAAAATAGATAACAATTAATCACAATATATATTTAAAATAAATTCCACGCCTGAAACTCGAGCTTTGTAAATTAACTCGAGCAATTCAAAATAATCAACATCTCCACTGTGTCCTCAGTGGCTCAGTGATGACCGAAAAGTTGAACTCTTTAATCTAGTGAATGTTGTAACATATATATCTGTGCGTTGAGTATTTCATAGCTAATAACCTTATTTATACTAAATTATTTCCTTCAGAATTTGGCGAGTCAGCATAATAGGCTATTCTTAGGTTTCATGAGTAATACCTAGCTTTCATTACTAAACTTGTAAAATCACTTACACACACACACACACATATATATATATATATATATATATATATATATATATATATCTTATCATTATCTTGAAGTTTAATCTAAACTATCACAAAAAAATTCCACTAGTGACATGAAATTTGGTAACTATTATGTGTGTCATAAAAATTAGTGACATTTAATGTAGTTAATCACTAATAATTACACTTTTAAACTCCACTAATTTTTATGACACCAATATTAGCTACCAAGTCTCATGTCACTAATAGAAACTTTTTTTGTAATGTATATACATATATTTATAGGGATAATTGCGTGAAAATACACAAACTTTGCCAAAAATTCATATTTGACGCGAAGTTAGGATTTTACATTTTAATACACCAACTTTCGTTGTCTAAATTTGACACGACTTAATTCTTAAAAATTCAAAAAATAACCCCTTTTTGTAAATAATTATACAAAGACCCACTTATATTATTATTTGGGACATTTAAACCAAAACAAGATATTTCCTTATGATGTTTTCTTTTAATCTTTGATCCGCGCCTAAAATGATTTAAAAGAAAACATCATAAGGAAATATCTTGTTTTGGTTTAAATGTCTCAAATTATAATATAAGTGGGTCTTTGTATAATTATTTACAAAAAGGGGTTGTTTTTTGAATTTTTAAGAATTAAGTCGTGTCAAATTTGGACAACAACAAACATTGGTGTATTAAAATGTAAAATCCTAACTTCGCGTCAAATATGAATTTTTGGCAAAATTTGTGTATTTAGGTGCAATTTTCCCTATATTTATACGTTTATATAGGTATCTAGGTAGATTCCTTAACTTTCAAGAATTAGAGGTCTATTTATTTATTTTCTAATCATAAATAATTATACATATATATAAATATTATGTAATTTTACTTGTAAATGAAAATCTTATGTTTAATGCGCAACTTTTAATATCAAAGTTGAATTTTAATTAGAGGCACAATTTGACTAAGCATAAGATCGATTGCTAAATATATTTTTTTTCAAGAATTTTATGATTTGAAATTTTAATAATTTATAAATAAAGTAATAAAGAAAATAAATGGTTTTGGGCTGTGACATAGTGTTAGCGTGAATTCGAATTTTAAAATTCGAATTCAGAACCAACATTATTTTTCTAATTGTGAATTCAAACTTTAAAACTCAAATTCATGACTAGAAATATTATTGGTTGTGAATTATAGTTCAAAAACTCGAATTCATAACTAAAAAATTAGTGGATAATTTTTAAGTTTATTATGTGAAGGGTAAAACGATAAGTGTGACTAATTTTTAAGCTTTCTATCTCAGTGGACAATTTTTATTTTTACTGTATATTCCAAAATGGCCATTTTCAAAGTCCACTCTATGTTTTAACCCTAATAATGCCATTTTGTTTTTAATTTAGGAAACACTAAGAGGAGAGTTCGCTATGATGCATCCGAAAGATCCACATGGGATTAACGTGGAGGAACGCAATTTATACACGAGGTGATATATACCGGAGAGGTTGTTCACAATGTCCCACGTCACTGATGCCGAACATACCTGGCCTTAGATGAATGTTAGTAATGTAAGTGTAATTATTTATCATATTTTGGTCATTTCAACCCAAAGGCATTCTTATGCACAATAGTGCATAATATTCTTCTGCAAATGGTAATAACACAACACATATGGGACATTCGGATACACACACTTCACAATATTTTTGATACTCTTATTCTGATCAGAAACAATTAAGAGATCATCAGGCTAACCAAAGCAACTCCTAAGTCGATAGAAAAATCAAGTCTAAAACTCATCATTCTCAATTGAACCAATCCCAACTGCGCGTTCCCATCATTTGTAACAATGACAAAAAATATGCCTTTGTTCCTCCCCTTCAGATGGATCACGTCTACTACGATAACCGACCGCAAATAACTCTTGAAGGCAGCCACACTATGTCCAAGAGCAACAAACATATGCTAGAACTCCCCATCAACAGACGCTCAATGTCATATAATATGACATATCAAGATTAGTCAATCTCAACAAATATAAATATGATGGAAACACATGATATGAGTTGTCGAAATTACCATATGTAATTTCAATCGCGATATTTTTTTCTCGGAGAGCGAAGTTGTAATTGATCTCCATGCCAAATAAGCTTTGCATATCTATAATAAAATCTTTAGGCTTCAACACAACCCCTTCACCGACCAGTTTTCGTGCAAAATATTTTCCAACAATCTTGGCGGCATCTGTCTCGAGGTAGTTCGATTGAAATCCATGTGGCAGGTATGAGACTTCACCAACTTAATCACTCTCCAAAGTTATGTAGTCTGAAGGGCTCGCAACTTAAATGGACAACCATTACCATGCTTGCAAACACTAAATGTGTATTGCTTGATCGATCCACGACGTACTCTACATAATTTTCCATATAGTACAATCCCACATAACAATCGCTAAGTCATCTTCCGTCCGTAATATAGCACCCACCGATACTATCTTGCTTTCCAGTACACTAGGTTCTTCCCAAACTAATGGTAGCGTACTATCAAAATCAAGGTATGGAATCGTCCAGTTTTGTAGCTTGGACTCGCTTCCCAAACTGATGCTCCGATGTGAAGTTGTGATGCTCTGGCTGTCTCCAAGCGCAAAATTCAGGTGTTACTGAATCCAATATCTCTGTGTCGTCTTTCGTCTTCTTCTTTATCCGAAGACTCGGGTTCTTCTTTTTCTGCGAGGCATGATCGTCATTGTAGTCATCAAGTATTGGGCTACTTCTACTTGCATCCATCTTAGGAGGTAAAACTGTATCTGCAGATTTCTTGCCTTTCTACGTGGTCACCAGAAAAGAAGATGCACCTTATTAGTATGAGTAGCATCAATCAAATCACTTAAGCTCTCTTCAAATATGTAGTCTCATACCTGCATATTCTTGGAATCCCTCTCTTTTTGGTGTGTTTCGGTTCGTTCATATGTACCCCTCCGCTTCGAAACACTAATAGGAGCCACTATTTGTTCATGCCTTGTGCATCGACGATCAGTCCTTACTTCAAGCCCAGACGTCACATATAGTGTTTTGGATGCAATAACTAATTCCAAAACATGTAATAAAGCCTACATATAACATAAATATTACAAGAAACTATTCACAAAAAGTAAATTGAAACAGTGTACATATAAACATAACCGTGCACGATTCGTGCACTGTTCATTTTAAAGGTTCTAACTTATTTTGTTTGGTCCTAAACGCTAAAATACTAATCCAAAAAATTTTAAACATCAATTAAACACATTTAGGTTAATCCGTGTACAACCGTACACTATAGAATAATAATCGTATAGTGTAGAACATAAGAAAAAATTGAATATTTCACTTAACTCTAGTAATCAACAAGTTTTTTAGTTTTTTTTTTAATTTTTAATTTTTAGATTAACAGTTTTTTTTATTATTTTAAAAATAGATATATTATAGTTTTGAAAAAATAAATTGATAAAAAATTGAAAAAAAAAAAAAAAAAATGATGCTCATACATAACAGTTACCGTAACGGTTAAAACAAACGTTATAAAAGACGCTTATATACAATGTTTCTCTTAATGCTCTAACTATCGTTATAAAAGAGACGCTCATAGAGAACGTATATAACTAATAGATAACGCTCATATATAAAGCATAAATAGCTTCATACCGTTATATATGTATATGGATAACACTACATACATAGCATAAATTTATTAAACAGTTATCTATTATGAAAAAAGCGCTCATACATAATTTTTTTTGAAAAAAGTCGTTATGTATATTAGATTATCTAGTAGTAAACCGTGCACGATTCATGTACTATTTTAGAGAATTTTCTAATTTTCTTTGTACAATCTACAATATATGCATTCATGAATTAACTGAAATCATATGTTCACACATATTCTCTCTTATTTAATTACACAACCTCTCTTACATATAATGAATGTGAATTTAATTGATTGTAGTTTTGCTTGTACGTGGATTTTTACCTCACATAAATCATATAATTTTTTTGGCGATCGTGACTTTAATATATATAGCATGATTAATATATTTTTGTAGCCATGATCATTATTTTACTAGCAATAAAAATATCGCAAATAACACGATGTAATTGAAGTATAAACAGAAACTGAGTATTATATCCACAAGGATTGAAAAATCAAAAACACGATGAATAATCCTAATTGTACTATATAATGTAATATCCAGGTAAACATAAATATGATGGAGAACAAAAACTAAACTCAAAACAGAATAAATAAATCAAATAAATAAAAGATTGATTCTAGGGAATGTAAATTCATTAATCAAATCTACACAATTAACATATCACTACAAAAAATTCGCTGATTACCGACGGCGAAATGCCGTCGGTACAAAAAGACGGCCGCCGGTAAATAGTGTTACCGGCGGCGATAACGGCGGCAAAGTACCGCCGCTAAACGGTTCGTCGGCAACAACAATAACGGCGGCGATCATACGCCGTCGGCAGTTAACGGCGGCGATGCCGCCGTTAATGTCGCCGTTAAACGGCGGAGCCTAGCCGGAGAATTAGCGGCGGCAGCCGCCGCCGCTAGTTACCGAAGGCGATTTTGCCGTCGGTAGAGAGCCACCGGAGTCCGGCAGACCCTGCCGGAAACCTAGCGACCGCGATTACCGCCGCTAACTAGCGGCGGCAAAACGCCGTCGGTAACAGGCTACCGCAGTCCGGTGGGTCTTTGCCGGAGGATGGCCGGGTATTTACCGAGGGCAAAACGCCGTCGGTAACTACCGACGGCGAAATGCCCACGGTAATGTTTTTAATTTTATTTATTTTATTTATTTTATTTTATTTATTTATTTATTTATTTATTTATTTAATTAATTAATTAATTGTATATTGTATATCCACAATTTATTTCCGTATTTATACGGTATTGCATACTCTAGACGAACTTCCCAGTCGGCGACCCGACTTCCCAGTGGGTCACCCATCTTGCTTGTGCTCTGTGTCAAGCACGCTTAACTTTGAAATTCTTTTCGAGTGGTCACCAGTACAGAACACTCGTATTATTGATATATCTACATCTATTAATTCATATAAATGCTATATACTCACTCATATAATTATAATCTTTGAATATGTGGAGATAATACCTGAAATATGTTGTTAATTAGTGATCGAGTTCGTTTCGGTCCTTATTTTTATCGTCGGTAAAATATTTAATTATTAATTAATTAATTAATTAATATATATATATATATATATATATATATTTAACATTAATACACCAAAAGTGTTTTAATTTGGTTATTATAATGTGATTTGAATTTATTTGTTTATGTTAAATGCAATTATCATCATCATTGCCATAAATATATAAAACATATATAGTTTTAATAATTAAAGCACTTGAAATATATAGTTCAATAAAACATAAATTTGAAAAGAAAGTGCAAATGTAATTTTGTTTGAAAACATAAATATAAGTCTAGCATGGTAATAAAAGACGGAAAGTTCTAAGCATCATCATCATCATCATCATCATCGGCATCAGGGTGTGGAGGTGGCTGAGCATTATACATCCTCATAAACGCCTCCAATTGAGCCATGCGGTCCTGCATCTGTTGGCGTTGTGCTTGCTCTGCCGCCATGCGCTCCTCAATCTGTTGGCGTTGTGCTTGCTCTGCCGCCAATCGCTCCTCCAGCGTGGTGATCCGTGTCTCATAAAGCTGCTGAGACACCGCAGAACTGCCCGTGCTGCGGATAGACCCCCTACTAGCCTGACTCTGCCCGGCACTCCCGACGCCGTAGATCCGTGACCTATCCGGATGCACCACCTCCAAATACACCTCATCTAGCCGTGACTCTCGTCCTGTGGCAGCGGCCAGTCGATGAACCTCGGCCTAATTCATACATAACAATGCATAATTGTTAGAAAATAAATACATTCACTAAATATTTGAATAAACTTAAACACTTACGTCAATTCTTGCATCTCTCTCCGACGTATAACTTCCGTCGGCGTACATGTGGAGGCGGAGGAAGGTGGCATAGTTCGGTGCATCCTGGGGAGTATCAGGATCCAAGCTCTGTAGATGCATTTATATAATATAAATAAGTTATATTAGTCAATATATTAATTTAATTTATATACTTAATTATTTGTTAATTACATACCATATACTGCTGCAGGATACGAGTCGACTGGGACCCGCCCACGTGCCTACTGATCCCTGTACCCTCCCCATCGGGCTCGGACATCCGGTTGGCACGTGCTCGATCTGAAACAGCCTCAACCTCGGGAGTATGCCAGTAATCCCGCAGTCCAGTCCAAAAATCGGGCGTCATCCAGATAGGTCTAGACATCTCTCTCCCTTGGCGGGTACACTGCTTGAGGTCTGCCTTGTAGTCGCTCATCATGTCGGAGTACCTTTTGCGGGCGTTTTTCACCCACATTTTCCTCACGTCACGCTCATCAGCGGGCTGCCACAGAAACTCTTTCTGTTGAAAGAAAGAGAATTAATTTAATATCAAACATTTTAACAATTTAATATGATATATTTATATGTATTATAAATTTAATTGTACCTGTAATTCATCAAAAAATTTATCATTCATCGCCGGGGGCGTCAACTTCCATGTGTACCCGCCTGGGTTATCAAACATCTTAAATGTGCGCGTGCAAGCTTTGGACAGGCCAGTGGGCTCCAACAAAACACTGTGTACAAGTAATTTTATCACTTAATCATGGTGTACGAGAAACAGTAATTTAAACTAAAATACTTACCCAGTCGTAGGATGCCTCTTAAATACCGTCCTCCCATCAGGTGCCTTAACCTCTCTCTCTCTGATAGCGGCAGCTGTAGGGCCCCTAGGCCTTCTAGCCCGTGAACTACTAGAAGCCTGGGGAGTCTCGGGAGTCCCAGAAATATGCGTCCCAGACCCATCAGATGTATCTACTGTAGCTTCTGGCGCATTAACGCCAGATCGCCTCCCAAATCCCAAGAAGCCTCGAGAGGTAGACATGATGCCTGTTGCATA